>NC_042616.1:611842573-612142573 GCF_901001135.1 Rhinatrema bivittatum
TGATAGCCCAATATGGGGACATTTCTATTATGTTTCAACATTAGATGCTACCGAGATTATCAACAACATGAAACCATTGCTTAATCCCCTTAACCCATGTCATACTCCGTTACTTAAATTGATTAAACTTGACATTGCTCCTTTTATTACTAATTTCAATAATTCATCACTACAACATGGCATCAGTCCTGACCTACTAAAACAGGCTTCAATCTGGCCCACAATCAAAAAACCGTCGGCTGATCCAACTCTTATTTCCAACTACCACCTAATCTCTTCCCTATCATTCAATACTAAAGCATACAAAGAAAGAGGCAATGAGGCAGCTAGTACAAATCCGAAAAGCACTTCAAGGATGTTATGAAGGATATTATGGATAAAGGTGAACCGGTAGATATAGTATACTTGGATTTTCAGAAGGCGTTTGACAAAGTTCCTCATGAGAGGCTTCTAGGAAAAGTAAAAAGTCATGGGATAGGTAGCGATGTCCTTTCGTGGATTGCAAACTGGCTAAAAGACAGGAAACAGAGAGTAGGATTGAATGGGCAATTTTCTCAGTGGAAGGGAGTGGACAGTGGAGTGCCTCAGGGATCTGTATTGGGACCCTTACTGTTCAATATATTTATAAATGATCTGGAAAGAAATACGATGAGTGAGATAATCAAATTTGCAGATGACACAAAATTGTTCAGAGTAGTTAAATCACAAGCAGATTGTGATAAATTGCAGGAAGACCTTGTGAGACTGGAAAATTGGGCATCCAAATGGCAGATGAAATTTAATGTGGATAAGTGCAAGGTGATGCATATAGGGAAAAATAACCCATGCTATAATTACACAATGTTGGGTTCCATATTAGGTGCTACAACCCAAGAAAGAGATCTAGGTGTCATAGTGGATAACACATTGAAATCGTCGGTGCAGTGTGCTGCGGCAGTCAAAAAAGCAAACAGAATGTTGGGAATTATTAGAAAAGGAATGATGAATAAAACGGAAAATGTCATAATGCCTCCGTATCGCTCCATGGTGTGACCGCACCTTGAATACTGTGTACAATTCTGGTTGCCGCATCTCAAAAAAGATATAATTGCGATGGAGAAGGTACAGAGAAGGGCTACCAAAATGATAAGGGGAATGGAACAACTTCCCTATGAGGAAAGACTAAAGAGGTTAGGACTTTTCAGCTTGGAGAAGAGACGACTGAGGGGGGATATGATAGAGGTGTTTAAAATCATGAGAGGTCTAGAACGGGTAGATGTGAATCGGTTATTTACTCTTTAGGATAGTAGAAAGACTAGGGGGCACTCCATGAAGTTAGCATGGGGCACATTTAAAACTAATCGGAGAAAGTTCTTTTTTACTCAACGCACAATTAAACTCTGGAATTTGTTGCCAGAGAATGTGGTTCGTGCAGTTAGTATAGCTGTGTTTAAAAAAGGATTGGATAAGTTCTTGGAGGAGAAGTCCATTACCTGCTATTAAGTTCACTTAGAGAATAGCCACTGCCAATAGCAATGGTTACATGGAATAGACTTAGTTTTTGGGTACTTGCAAGGTTCTTATGGCCTGGATTGGCCACTGTTGGAAACAGGATGCTGGGCTTGATGGACCCTTGGTCTGACCCAGTATGGCATTTTCTTATGTTCTTATGTTCTTATATCAGATGCTGGGGCTAGAGGGTGAGACTACCTTTTTTCACTCATGGATCACAAAGTGTAGCAAGCATGTATGTAGTGTTTCTAGTTAGAGGTCTCAGTCTCCTTTACACATCTTGCTGTAAGGAGTGAAGAAACTGCAACACCTTTGCTTCTATTCCCTCTTCCTCATGGAACCCCTCAAATGTTTTCTCCAAAATATTTACTATAAGGATGACTCTGCCCAGGGTACCATTTCTGACCCTCATATCCTTCATAACATCCTTGAAGTGCTTTCGGATTTGTACTAGCTGCCTCATCGCTACCCAATCACGATGCTCCCAGGTGGCAAGCCACACATGTCTGTGTTGCCAGGGACAGATCTGCAGCATCATACAAGTGAAATTCCAGTGGGTGCCAACATCTTGAATCAGATGCTCATGAGGCATCTCAAATTCATCCTTCTTTTCATGGAGAATATTCCCTGCCTTCATGCTTCAATGGAAATGCCCCACTACTGTATTTTCCTGCACCTCTCTATCAGGTGATTCAAGACAAGGATTCCTGTCATCAATGAGGCCCAGCCCCAAAGCATCCAACACCGCCAGGTGCAGCAACTGTGCAAAGCAATGGATACCATGAAAGCCCCATATTCTATTGTCTTTACCATATTTGCACCAGCATGAAGTACAAATAAATGCACTTCAACTTTACTGCCTCTTTCTTGTGGCTGATAGAATATTCAAGGAAGTATGGGGGCTATGTATCAACAGGACAAGCAAAACCTACATGCACCCTGATGCTCCATCCTCACTAGAGCCCCTACCATCCCCTGCCCTGGCCAGGTCTCACCAGTCAGAATGAAGATCACTGATCATTTTAGTAGCCACCCTCTGCGCCGACTCCATCCTGTTTATATCCCTTTGAAGGTACACATTATTCCAAATGAGGTCTCACCAGAGACCTATACAAGGACAATATTACCTCCCTTTTTCTGTTGACCATTCCTCTCTCCATGCAGCCAAGCATTTTTCTGGCTTTTGCTGTAACTTTATCCATCTGTTTGGCCACCTTAAGATCATCAAATACAATCACTCCCAAATCTCGCTTTTCCTTTGTACTTAGAAGAATTTCACCTTTAATACTATACTCTCCATTGGCTCTTGTATCCAAACTGCATTACTCTGCCTTTTTTTTAGCATTAAATCTTAGCTGCCAGAACTTAGATCATTCCTTGAGTTTTGCTAGATCCTTCCTTGTATTTTCCATACCTTTCTCATTGTCCACCCTGTTACAAATTTTGGTATCATGGGCAAAAATACAAACCTTTCCCAACAATTCTTCTGCTATGTTGCTCATGAAAATGTTGAAAAGAACAAGTCCAAGGACCAATTCCTGAGGCACTGTTGCACTGGAGGTGGACCCTTGGCCTGGTGCAGGATTGGTACGGCCCTCTGGTCAGACCCAGAGAGCGCCTGACACCAGGAGGCGGAGCACACTAGGAGACAGAGGCTAGCTGGAGCTTCACCAATAGCAATCCGGGGTTTCCGCAGGTTGAGCCCTTGGGTACCCGGATAGCCTGGACCTCGGTGGGCCTCAGAGTGTCTCCCGGAGAGGTGGCAGAGAGGAGTTCCCACCACTAGCAAAGGTGCGTGGCTGATGAGGAATATTACGAACTAGACCTGGATCTGGATCACTGGAGGCCTCCGGAAGGAGACGGGAGGTGAAGGTCCTCCGGGCGAGATAGGCAGCGCCTGTGGGTCTAGTCACAGGTAGGCCACTGGTAGCATCCGAGCAGGCTGGTCTGGTTGTCACAGGAGCAAATAGAGTATCCGAGTGTAGCGCAAGAGTCAAAACCAGGGTATCAGTCCGAGAATGGTCAGCCAAAGCAAGGGTCAGTTCTGAGATCAGTCCATACGTGGTCAGAAGGCAGGCAGTGGCCGGTTCCAGGCAGTGGTCAAACATGGTCAGTAGGCAGGCAGTGGTCGGTTCCAGGCAGTAGTCAAACCTGGTCAGACAGGGAGAGGTCAGTACCATGAATCAGTCCGAGTAGGTACAACAAGATGAGAAACGACGAGCAGGAATCAGGAGAGAACTGGAACACAAGGAGGACCACGGGAACACAGGAACGCAGGAGTACTGGAATGAACAGGAATGCAGGAACACTGGAATGAGACTGGATCAGGCACAGGAAAAAGGAACAGAAAACTAGCTACACCGAAGTGT
Organism: Rhinatrema bivittatum; assembly: GCF_901001135.1. Lineage (NCBI taxonomy): Eukaryota > Metazoa > Chordata > Amphibia > Gymnophiona > Rhinatrematidae > Rhinatrema > Rhinatrema bivittatum. The sequence continues at coordinate 611,846,434 of NC_042616.1, forward strand.
CAACCTAATTGCCAAGGTGAGGTTCTCGGGATGGGACCTCGTCTTTTATACAGGAACTAAGCAATGTCATCACTGGGCACCGCAAACCATGTTCCCGCGCTGGGCCCTTTAAAAGGAAGCGCGGTACACGCGCATGTGCCTAGTGGCGTGGCCGACGCTGTGGAGGATGCCGAACCCCTACGTTAGGAGCGCTGAGGGTTGGAAGGCCCCGACGGGCCTGGGAATGTCTGGGTGTGCTGCGGACGGCGGGAGCTGGCCATGGTTGCCAGAGACGAGGAGCTAGAGCTGGTGGAGGGGAGTGCGAGATGAGCAGTCCGGTTGTGGCACCAACATGGCCGGGACGCGCAACAGGCACACCACTATTAACACTCCCTCCTCACAGAAAGCTCCATTTACTTTTTTCGCCTTCCACTCAGCCAGTTTCTAACCCAGTCAATCACTCTAGGTTACATACTAAGGGCATTCAATTTAGTGTATTTATAAATCTCCTGTGTGGAACTATGTCAAAGGCCTTAATGAAATCCAAGTACACTACATCTAGTGCTCTCCCTTGATCATGCTGTCTGGTTATCCAATCAAAGAAATTGATCAGATTTATCAGACAAGATTTATCTCTGGTAAAACCATGCTGCTATGCATTTCATTGGATTCCAAAAACTGCACTATTCTATGTTTTAGTAGGGATTTATTTATTTGCTCACCATAGAGATTAGACTAAGTGGTCTGTGGTTCCGAGCCTCCTCCTTCTTCCACTTTTATGAATAGGAACTAGGGATGTGAATCGTTTTAGGACGATTAAAATTATCGTCCGATAATTTTAATATCGTCTTAAACCGTTATGGAACACAATACAATAGAGATTCTAACGATTTATCATTATAAATCGTTAGAATCGTGAGCCGGCACACTAAAACCCCCTAAAACCCACCCCCGACCCTTTAAATTAAATCCCCCACCCTCCCGAACCCCCCCCAAATGACTTAAATAACCTGCGGGTCCAGCGGCGGTCCGGAACGGCAGCGGTCCGGAACGGGCTCCTGCTACTGAATCTTGTTGTCTTCAAGCCGGCGCCATTTTCCAAAATGGCGCCGAAAAATGGCGGCGGCCATAGACGAACACGATTGGACGGCAGGAGGTCCTTCCGGACCCCCGCTGGACTTTTGGCAAGTCTTGTGGGGGTCAGGAGGCCCCCCCAAGCTGGCCAAAAGTTCCTGGAGGTCCAGCGGGGGTCAGGGAGCGATTTCCCGCCGCGAATCGTTTTCGTACGGAAAATGGCGCCGGCAGGAGATCGACTGCAGGAGGTCGTTCAGCGAGGCGCCGGAACCCTCGCTGAACGACCTCCTGCAGTCGATCTCCTGCCGGCGCCATTTTCCGTACGAAAACGATTCGTGGCGGGAAATCGCTCCCTGACCCCCGCTGGACCTCCAGGAACTTTTGGCCAGCTTGGGGGGGGCCTCCTGACCCCCACAAGACTTGCCAAAAGTCCAGCGGGGTCCGGAAGGACCTCCTGCCGTCCAATCGTGTTCGTCTATGGCCGCCGCCATTTTTCGGCGCCATTTTGGAAAATGGCGCCGGCTGAAGACAACAAGATTCAGTAGCAGGAGCCCGTTCCGGACCGCTGCCGTTCCGGACCGCCGCTGGACCCGCAGGTTATTTAAGTCATTTGGGGGGGGGTTCGGGAGGGTGGGGGATTTAATTTAAAGGGTCGGGAGTGGGTTTTAGGGGGTTTTAATGTGCCGGTTTTGCGATTTTACGTTTTTTCGATTTTTCACGATTTTTCACGATTTTTCACGATATTTTACCCCCCCAAACGGCAACAATACGATTCCCTCCCCCTCCCAGCCGAAATTGATCGTTAAGACGATCGAGGACACGATTCACATCTCTAATAGGAGCCACATCCACCCATTTCCAGTCCTATGGAACTAATTCTGACTCTAAAGAAGCATCAAAATGGTCAGTCGGAAGAGCTTCCAAAACATCTCTAAGTCCCCTTAGTTTATGGATTCGGTCCTCTAAGACCATATTCAAACCTTTTTTAAATCCAGTTACACTAACTGCTGTAACCACATCCTCTGGCAATGAATTCCAGAGCTCAATTATACGAAAAGGGGTTGATTTTAAAAGGAGCGCATGCATGCCCATGTACACGCGGTTCTCGGAACACATCCATGGATGCTCTGATTTTATAATGTGCGCTGATTTTATAATGTATCACTCCGGCACAGTACAGTATGATTTGTAGGAGCAACAATTCTTATGGTAGCTAGGCTTTGTTTTTCCATTTACATTTAAACCACCTGTCCATCTAGAAAGTGCCCTCTATGTGTTTCTTTTTCATAAAATGAGTTTTTTATATTGTTCAGTATAGTTTTTGGTTGACTGAGCACATTATTATAATGCACAATTATAATCATAAGAATAGTGGTTTTGTTTTTGAGTGATTTTAATTAGTTGTTCATTTTTAGATTTTTTATTTTTTGCAGCATTGGAGAGTGTTGTTTTTCAAATAACATTGCGGCACAAGATATTACAAATCACCAGAGGTACATTTTATTGATATTTCATGATCACTCAAAGGTTTTAAAGATAGTTTTTTTATTTTTAAACTTTGTTTCTTTTAACATATTCACAGACCATTTGATGCATAATCATAACTTTCAACCCGGACACTCAGAAATTCCCAAATGATTAAGCTGAGGTAAAGGCAGTACATTTTTATTAACATACATTCAATATTTTCCCATATTCACATTTTCATATATATCACTTTTCAGGTTTACATGTTACATCACACACATATATGTATATGTTACCATTTTATATGTCCATTTTAAATTATGTTTTATTATGATCTTTGTTTTATTATGATTTCTTTATTAGTATGTCTTATTTGTTTACATGTTGTAGCCCCTGATGCAGCCCCATTGTAAGAGGGCGAAACTCGGCCTGAGTCGGGCTTGTTAAAAGATATTGTCTCTGTCCAATAAAGAATCCAGATCAGACATTTGGCTTCTAACTCTGTTTTGTTGCATCAAAAAGACTTTTTCACTGCACATACTAGTTGGAGGGAAAGAAAGATAGCGCTGAGCCACTCTATCTAGGTCTGGCCAGACACTGGACTTGTGGAATCAATATGAAGTAAATGAATATATGTGGTACTGACAGTGAACAATATCACTGACTCTAACTGACTGATCACTCTTGGTGTAAGGGTTATCTACACCCATCATAATGCAGTATTTTTCTCTATACAAAGTTGACTCTGGGGTACACTGCACATTACGGGTGTGCAGGTAAAAACATTTGTTTTTGGGTTTTTTGGTTCATTTTCAGGAGGGTTTTTCTCCATGAAATTTGGTTCATGGAACGTTTGATTCATTTCATTCATGAAAAAAAATAGAATCAACCATTAAAAAAAACAACAAACAACCCTGAAAAATGAAAATGGGGCTAACCAAGGCCTTCTGTCCCATCCTCGCCAACTATCCCTCCCACCCTGAAAAATGCTGGGACCAGGAACCCCCTCACTCCCACTTATCCAGTGCAATTTGGTTATGCCACCAGCAAAGACTAGGCCCAGGCTGAAACTTTGATCCTGTGTAGGCTGAGGCTGCAATAAGTCACTGCGATCTCGGCCTCTGCCTAGAACAGAACCCAGGCCCAGGTCCAATCATGTGGTCGAGCTCAGAGGTCGGGTTCCCAAACCTTGTTCTCAGCCTAGGCTAGAGCCTAGGCCCAGGCCCAATGCTGTGACCCAACTACTTATAGCCAAATACAGACTGCATGAGATGGCTGGCTAAACTTGGGGAGTGCACATTAAAGAACTAGGACTCTTGAAGACCTATAGATAGATAGTCCATCAGTTTCCCAGTCTAACTGGTAAAACTAGTCATTTCCTACATGCGTGCATGTTTTAAAATCAGCTCACTTGCACGTGTAAAAGCTGACAAATCCTAAGGAAAATGTGTCAATATATCAGTTGCTTGTGTAACTGCTTACAATTAGGAGCACACATATGTGTCCCAGGCATATTGTAAATAAAACTCGAGCACTTGAGCAGGTGATATAGATTCATGCTTAAGTGGGTGAATGCCCACATATGCACAAATATGCGTGTGCTCGTTTAAAAATTAATGTCCCTGGTATTATTTAAGCACTCTGGGAAACTAAATATGGAACAGACCATTATTAGCTTTCTCCTCATCCTCTCTCCATAGCTACATTTTCTGTCCAGCAAAAATGATTCAGGGCACAAATATGTAGCATGCTACACATAACAAAGATCTTGCTGACTTTGGCAGAACTAAGCTGCAGGAAGCCTCCTACGTATTCCGGTGACAGACTGACTTTTCATCAAACAAAATGGTTTGTTCTAAAAGACCCCAGATGGATCAGAATGAAAAGTTTATTGCTCTTCTGAGGCAGAAGAAGGATGGAAGAAAAGAGTTAGCATTAGCATTTAACCATCACCAGCAAGTCATGGTCATAGAAAAGTTGTATGATCAGTCTTTGATAATACATGCAAATCAGTAATATAGCTTCATTGCTAATTGAAGGAGTCATCTCCAAATGTGAGTAATCAATAAATAATTTTCTGAATGTGATAGCGGACTATTTTATCAAATTCCCTTTATACTTCCCTCTTTCCCTGATCAGAAAGGGATATTGGATGTAATCATATATGTAAGCAAGCATGACACAAGTGTAGTGATTATGGGAGGTCACACCAGACATCGATGAAATTTTTCCTACACCTGGGACAAGAAAGTCATGCTCTGGTCAGTCCAAATCTGCTCAAATACCCTCTCAATCAGAAGCCATAAGCTGACCTGGGTTGAAAGATAATGCTACAGGAGGCTCAATATTTCTTGCAATGTGCATAAAAGTGTAGGCGTACTCTCAGTGCCACTGTCTAACTTAAATGCATGTTCATCTTAGTTAGGACAAGTGGAAAAGTAAGCACTTCCCACCTTTTCATTATAAGGGCTGCTGGTAATTATGAGAAATGAGTACAGGAGATATTTCAGCTGTTTCAAATGAGTGTAAAAATAGCTGATCATTTAATTAATTCTGCCCTTGCAGTGGTGCTCCAAACAATAAAACTGCTGGTATCAGCACTACTACTGCTCATTGCCTGACTAAGAATGGGTCCTAGAAACAGAAATGAACAGGTCAAACATCACCATCAATATCCTACCAACCCTCTTTCCCCCACATCAGCACTATCTTCCTTCAACTGGTTCCACTGTTCCAGTATCAGGATGCATGCTGTGGAAAAAGTATTATTATCTTTTTAAGAGTGATAAAAAGGCTGTCAGAATTGTGCTTTTTTAAATATATTATCTAATGTTTTTTTTCATATTCAAAATTAATGGAATATGAAAAAAGTAAAAAAGACAGCCTACTACCCATGATCATCTTTGGGTGAAAAATAAAATTATTTTGTAAAATTTCCACTAACAGAGCATAATAGAAAAAATGGAGTTAATGCAAACATATCTGCTTTAGGTAATAGAAAATATATAGAGATAGAAGTCTTTGAGAAACATAAGAGCATAAGACAAGTCGGCCAAGGGTCCATCAAGCCCAGCATCCTATTTCCAAAAGTGGCCAATCCAGGATACAAGTCCTGGCAAGTACCCAAACATTAAATAGATCCCAAGCTACTGTTCCTTATTGATTAATAACAGTTTATGGACTTCTCCTCTAGGAACTTACCCAAGCCTTTTTTAAATCCAGTTACACTAACTGCCATAACTATATCCTCTGGCAATGAATTCCAGAACATAATTAAGCGCTGAGTGAAAAATAATTTTCTCCAATTTGTTTAAATGAGCTACTTGCTAACTTTATGGAGAGCCTCCTAGTCCTTTTATTGTCTGAGAGAGTAAATAACTGAATTACATTTACCTGTTCAAGTCCTTTCATGAGTTTGTAGACCTCTTTCATATGCCCCCTCAGCTGTCTCTTCTCCAAGCTGAATAGTCCTAACCTCTTTAGCATTTCCTCATATGGGAGCCGACCCATGCTCTTTATCATTTTGGTAGCCCTTCTTTGTACTTTCTCCAGTGCAACTATATTTTTTTTTAAGATGCAGCGACTAGAATTTCACACAGTATTCAAGGTGCAGTCTCATCGTGGAATGATACAGAGGCATATGACATCTACCATTATATTCACCATTCCCTTCCTAATAATTCCTTGCATTCTGTTTTTTGACCACCACAGCTAATCTGGCTGATAATTTCAATGTATTATCCACTATAATGCCTAGATCTCTATCCTGGGTGGTAACTCCTAATATGGAACCTAACATTGTGAAACTATAGCGAGGGTTATTTTCCCTATATGCATCACCTTGCACTTGTCCACTTTAAATTTCATGTGCCATTTGTACGAGTAATCTTCCAACCTCATAAGGTCCTCCTGCAATTTATCACAATCCGCTTGAGATTTAACTATTCTGCATAATTTTGTGTCATCCACAAATTTGATCACCTCACTCATCATAAGCTTTTCCAGATCATTTATATACCGTATATATATTATGAAGCACTAGTCCAAGTACAGATACCTGAGGCACAACACTGTTTACCATTTGAAAAAAGACCATTTAATCCTACTCTCTATTTCCTCTCTTTTAACTAGTGTGTAATCCACAAAAGGACATTGTCTCCCATCCCATGACTTTTCAGCTTTCCTAGAAGTCTCCTATGAGGAACTTTGTAGAACACCTTCTAAAATCCAAATGCACCACATCTACTGGTTCATATTTGTCCAAATGTTTATTCACCCCTTTAAAAAATGTAGGAGATTTGTGAGGCAAGACTTCCCTTGGATAAATCCATGCTGGCTGTGTCCCATTAAACCATGTATATATAAGTGTTCTGTGATTTTATTCTTTATAACATTTTTTCCGGGCACTGAAGTCTGACTCACCAGTCCGGGCACTGAAGTCTGGCTCACCAGTCTGTAGTTTCCCAAGTCACCCCAATGCTCTTTATAAATATAGGGGTTACTTTCGCCAACTTCCAGTCTTTGGATACAATGGATGATTTTAATGATAGGCTACAAAGTAATTGTAATAGGTCTGAAATTTCATTTTTGAGTTCTTTCAGAACCATGGGGTATATTCCTTCCAGTTCAGGTGATTTACTACTCTTCAGTTCGTCAATGTGGCCTACTACATCTTCCAGGTTCACCATGATTTAGTTCAGTGCATCTTGAAAACCATCTCCGGAACAGGTATCTCCCAACATCCTCTTCAGTAAACACCAAAGCAAAGAATTTGTTTAGTCTTTCCATGATGGCCTTATCTTCCCTATATTCTCCTTTAAACCCTCTATCATCTAATGGTCCAACCGACTCCTTTCTTTCTGCTTCGGATATATTTTAAAAAGTTATTATTATGAGGTTTTGCCTCTATGGCCAACTTCTTTTCAAATTCTCTCTTAGACTGTTTTTTCAATGTCTTACATATACATTTCCAATGCTTATGCTTTATCTTATTTTCTTCTGATGGATACTTCTTCCAATTTTTGAAAAAAGATATTTAGGATAAAATAACCTCTTTTACCTCACTTTTTAACCATTCTGGTAGTTGTTTGGCTTTCCTTACACCTTTCTTAATGCATGGAATACATCTGGACTGCTCTTCTATGATGGTATTTTTCAACAATGCCCATGCTTGTTGCAGACTCTTAAACTTGGTAATTGAACCTTTCAGGTGTTTTTTTTTTAATCTATTTTTCTCAATTTATCAAAACTGCCCTTTTGAAAGTTTAGTGCTATAGCCATGGATTTACTTACTGTCCCCAGTGCAATCATTAATTCATTACATTTATGCAGACAATATTCAACTAATTCTACCAATCGATGACACAATAGAGAAAACATTAAACCTAGCTAACATGTACCTAGACATTATAAAACAACTGTTAAACCGAATGGAACTTGTGATTAACATTGAAAAAATGGAATTCCTACACTTAGAAAAAATATCAAAATCATTCAAACTCCAATAATACTCAAAAGAAACCAGAAAATAGAACTAGATGAAAAACTACGTAATCTTGGTATAATAATGGACCCTGAAATCAATTTAAAACAGCACATATCGCTAAAAGTAAAAGAAGGCTATGCGAAACTCATGATCCTCAGAAAACTAAAACCACTACTAACACCTGCAGATTTCAGAACAGTGCTTCAGGCACTAGTTTTCTCCAGCACCGACTACAGTAATGCATTTTTACTAGGACTCCCAAATACAACAATAAGACCACTTCAAATACTATAAAACACAGCAGCTAGAATACTAACTGGAAAAAGGAGGGACCATAAAACTAAAACTCTAGCAGAATTACACTGGCTACCCGTAGAACAAAGAATAAAATACAAAGCCCTATGTACCATACATAAACTAATACATGATGAAAAAGCTGACTGGATAAACACAGCACTACGGGTACACGTCCCACACAGAAACCTTTGTTCAGAAAACAAAGTACTCTTAACCATTCCCTCAGTCAAGACAGCAAGGCTAACCCAGGTAAGAGAAAGGGCATTATCTTTAGCAGGCCCCACATTATGGAACATAATGCCTCTAGAGATCAGATTACAGAGAGACCTCAAAACCTTTAAGAAAAGTTTAAAGACATGGCTTTATATACTAGCCTTTTATAAAGAGACCAGAGAATAGAAAATATACAGGAATAGGCAGAAGAGCACCAGCACACAGCACTATTCTCAAAATGTGCATTATAATATTTTAACAAGTTTTTTACACAACTAACGTAATAGTAAAACATAGAGAATGTGATTTTTACCTGTGAATAGTACCTTACAGGTAAACTTGGTCAGGACCTACATCACTAAACAATTGAGTCTTTTTATGATTTAATGTAACCGAACCTTTTTGGTACCCGTTAGAATGTACTATAATACGCTTTCTCCTACCTTATTTTATGTGCCTACAAGTAAATTGTTGCGATGGTGTATAACTTAGTGACGGTATAGAAAAGACTTAAAATAAATAAATAAATAAATAAACTAATACATAAATAAATAAATAGATGTTGTGAACACTGTTGCCAAGTGGCCCAACCACTGTTACCTCTCTCACCAAATCCTGTGTTCCACTGAGAATTAGATCTAAAATTGTTCCTTCTCTTGATGGTTTCTGAACCAATTGCTCCATAAAACTGTCATTTATTGCATTCAATCACCTTATCTCTCTAGCATGTCCTGATGTTACATTTATCCAGTCAATATTGGGTAATTGAAATCTCCCATTATTATTGTACTACCAATTTGGTTAGCTTTTTAAATTTCTCTTACCATTTCACTCTCCATCACATCATTTTCGACAGGTGGATGGTAGAATACTCCTATTGCAATATTCTTCCCCAGCACACAAGGGAATTCTAACCATAAAGATTTGATTGTGCATTTTGGGGACAGATTTTAAAACCTGCGCGCGCAGCCTACATTTGTGAGTGCTATCTGGTGCGCACAAATTTACGCCGATTTTATAACATGCGTGTGCAGCTGCGCACATGTTATAAAATCTGGGATTGGCGCGCGCAAGGGGGTGCACACTAGTGCACTTTGTGCATGCCAAGCCCTAGGGGAGCCCTGATGGATTTCCCTGACCCCCCCACCTTCCTCTCCCTTCCCCTATCTAACCTGCCCCCCAGCCCTACCTAAATCTCCCCTACCTTTATTTTGTTATTTACACCTGACTCTGGCAGGCATAACTTGTGCGTGCCAGCTGGCTGCCGGCACGCAATCCCCAGCATGGCCACTGTGCCGGAGGCCTCGGTTCCACCCCGCCCCTGCCCCGCCCCTTTCACAAAACCCCGGGACATGTGCGTGTCGCCGGGCCTATGCAAAATATAGGCTCGGCATGCGCAGGAGCGGTTACGCGTATAAATCCTGAGGATTTACATGCGCAACCCTTTTAAAATCCGCCCTTTAGTTTCTTGCAGGATCTTTATCCTGTTGGATCCTAAGCCATCCCGTGCTACCAAGTTCCTCCTAAGCCATCCCTGCTACCAAGTTGCTCCTCTCTATCAATGTGATATAATTTGTAACCTGGTATAGCACTGTTCCATTGGTTATCCTCCTTCTACCATGTCTCTGATTTGCCAATTAAGCCTATGTCATCCTTCATTGCTATACACTCTCTCTGCCATTTTACTTCATAGACTTCTCGCATTAGCATACAAACATTTCAAAGTGTGTTTTTTTGTTTGTATTAACCTTCTACTTTTCAGTTAACAGGGATAATTTTGAATCTTTTAGCTCAGATGATTTTTTACTTATAGGCATATGGACTACATTTTTTTTTATTATTGGAACCTCTCTGTTGAGATCCCCTAACTCTAATGCTTCATTAGTTTTCCTTGAAGATGCCTCCCTCTGTATCATTCACTGCTGAGTGACTGTTGGCTTTCCTCTTTGTTCTGCATAAGTGTAGAGTGAATAAATCTTATAGGCCTCTTCAGAGGTGAAAACAAAGGGTGCTAATGAAGTGTCTCTTGCTCAAGCTGTGAAGAATTCTTGTTTGCAATGAATATCTAGAGGAGATTATTTACAATATTTGCTATTTCTGGAACTATGAATATATGCCACTCTTCACCAAAGGGAAGTTGACAACTGTGGAAGTGACATGACCCCAAAAGAAATAATAAAACAAACAGAATCTTCTTTTCATGTTATAGAAGGAGTCTTCTAGGCATAGGGTAGATCTTTATGGAGATAGAGTTTATGTTCATACTTGAAAAAGAAGAAAATAAAGCATATGAGACATAAAATTATAATTACTGAAGATTTGATATTTATAATTATATTGGTAGATACTTATACTGGAAAAACAATTTTACACTCTACAAATCTTTAAAACATTTAGACTAGATACTGTAGATAGATAGATAGACATAGATAAAGATATATAATATTTCTTCTGCTCATATAACATGGGTTGTAGAGCACATAAATTTTAGTAGTCCTGAGTATTCTCTTCCGGACAACTTACATTCTAAAATATCTCAAAAGCAACTTAAATGTGATGGTAAAATCAGCGAGCCCAACACAAAATCAAATCTTTGCATATCTCAGTTTTAATGAGTTTGGTCCAGTTTAATATATGAACATTATAAAGTGAAAGCTCTTCAGATTTTCACATGCCACTTCAATTTAAGTTGGCAATTTGCTTTTCACTTTCTTAGATTGCATGTGCAGACTGTAGCAGAACTTTTATTTTGCTAATGGGCTTTTATTCTGTGCCCTAGCTGCAAGTCTTCTGAGATTCACTTTTATTGATTGATCCAAAGGTTTAACACTACTAACAGATTAGCTGTACATTAATGCAGTGTCTTACTGATACAGAGTTCAGCTTCTCTAGACATTTGCATTGATGTATGGTATCATAATCAAAATGTTATTAGAATTCAGCACCACCTGAGCTCTGGTAATTATGGGTAATGATGTCATTAAACAGGAATCCCCTCCAAGGACTCTCTCAAAAAGTGAAAGTACTCTCAAAATAAAAGGTTTGCTCTGAAAATTAGATAACTGTGCAATTTAATTCCTTTTATCTATTCTCAAACCTATAAAGTCCTCATGATCATATTCACCTGGTGCTTCTCTAAGGTGTGCTGTCCAGATGAAATATATATAGGCTAGGAATTTTATAAAAAAAAAGTACTAGAACACATTGCCACAAATTAACTTGCTAGTGGCTAATAGTGCATAAGCTCCATAAAACAACTGTCTTACCACTTTATATTTCAGCTCATAAACTTCACCATGAATGGTATTACCTAAATGAGAGTTAACTCAGGAAAAAGGAGTGAAATTGTAAATGCCTCATTTTCATTACAAATTAACAGCTCAATTGGTATTTTCAGGTGTGCTCATTGTGTGTTGAAAATATATATCACTATCAATAGGTTTGGAGTCCGAGCTAACAAAGTAAATGTTCTAATAAATGAGCTAGTTCTTAGAAATCTATGGGGCAGATTTTAAAAGATACATGCGCACAAATGTATGCCCGATTTTATGACACGCACACGCAGCTGCGCACATGTTATAAAATCAGGGGTCGGCACGCGCAAGAGGGTGCACACTAGTGCACCTTACACGTGCCATGCCCTCGGGGAGACCAGCTGGCTTTCCCCGTTCCCTCCGAGACCGCTCCGAAATCAGCCACGGAGGGAACTTTCCTTCCCCCCCCCCACCTCCCCCTCCCTTCCCTTACCTGTCCTGCCCTCAGCCCAAAAAAAAACAAACCCCTTACTTTTATCTCACAAGTTACCCCTGCCAGACTGCCGGCGCGAGATCCCCCAACACATCTGCTGTGCCTGAGTCCTCGGCCATGCCTCCCATCCTGCCCCCGGATCGCCCCATCATGCCCCCGGACTGCCCTGCTATGCCCAGATCGTCTGTCCCGCCCCCGCCCGCCCATTCAGAAAAACCCAGGGACCTATGCACGTCCTGGGGCTTTACGCGTGCCGCCGGGCCTTTTGAAAATAGGCCTGGAGCGTGTAACCCCCCCCCCCCCCCCTACGTGCGTAAATCCTCCTGGATTTACGTGCATAGGTCTTTGAAAATCTGCCCTTATATGAACAATAAGTTTAGTATTACAGAGCTTGCCACTCATTCAAACAAGGATGACAATATTATGGATGTGGCGTTAACACTTAGAAAAAATGTTTTCAATGTCTTTAAGTTATATTGTAAGTACTCTATTGCAATATTAATAGACCCAGTCTCAAGGGCTATCTGGTCAGTATGGTTTTCAAGATATCCCCAAGGAACATGCAATAGACATATCTGGCTAAATTTTGAAAATATATCTCATGTTTATTCATTGTGGATATTCTGAAAACCAGACTGGCTGGGTGATGTATCAGAACAGGATTGAAAAATTCTGTTTAACATTCAAGTTGCCTGAATTAGCCTAGCCATGTAACTAATCAAAATTCAGATAGGAATTACAAAATAATTTTGCTAAACAAGTAAAACTGCAATATTTTAATAACAGAAGGAGACAACAGAAGAGGATAAAGGAGAAAGTGGATAGGAGGGGGTGAGAGAGAGAGAAGTTCACTTATTGTTTTGAAAGACAGGACTGATAGCAACATTACAGTAAGTTAATAAATATATCAACAGCAAACATTTACGGAAAGAAATACGATGAGTGAGGTAATCAAATCTGCAGATGATACAAAATTATTCAGAGTAGTTAAATCACAAGCAGATTGTGATAAATGCTGCATCCGTCGGTCTCAGACAGCTTCGACCTCTGTGCCTCACCTTTCTTCCTGCTCTCTCCACTAGCCTTGGGAAGATGGCTACCGCTGCGTCTTCATGCCACTCTCTCCGGCGTCCCCGGAACAGCAATGGCAAGGCTATCCGCCATGCTTCTCCTGAGGGCCTCCTAGGGTGCGTGCGTGCATGCCACCCATGTCTTTATCCACCTCATGGCGGGAACCTTGGGGGCGTCCCCCTCGAGTGACGTCACGCCATCCTGGTATTTAGCCTGCCCTTCGTTTGCTAACAATTCAAGTTAGCAAGGATTGGATACGCCTCCGGTCTAAGCTACTCTGCCACTTCTGTGCTGCCACTGGAAGTTCTCTCTGCCCTTCGGGGTATTTCATCTAACCTGGGTACCCGCTCCTCGGGGGCCCTTTGCTTTCTTTCAGGTGCCTATCTGGGATACCAGGTACTCGCTCCTCGAGGGCCTGCTCTCCCTGCCTGGGTGCCTGCAATCCAACTACTTCTGCCTGCTGGGATCTCCAACTATACAGCTACCAACTTAGTGAGTAATCTAACCTTTGAAAGTCTGTCTCATCTACAGCTCAGCATTGGGAACCTGCATCCAGAACTCCCTATACTACCGTGTGCTGCTAACATCTACCATTGTGAGACGGGTCTCCTCTGCCGAGGACCCCTGGACTTCTTCTACTGAATTACCTCACTACTACCATCTCTGGTGGTATCATCCAGCTGTATAATAAAAGACAAAACTTCTGTGTTTGCGTGTCTCGAGTCTAGCCTAGTACTGCGGTTCCTCACGGGGTTCCTCCCCGTGGAAGTGGCCATCACCGCAGCACCCAAGAATCCACTCCAACATCTCAAAACCATAACAATAAATTGCAGGAAGACCTTGTGAGATTGGAAAATTGGGCATAGAAATGGCAGATGAAATTTAATGTGGATAAGTGCAAGGTGATGCATGTAGGGAAAAATAGCCCATGCTATAGTTGCACAGTGTTAGGTTCCATATTAAGTGCTACCACCCAAGAAAGAGATCCAGGCATCATAGTGGATAACACATTGAAAACGTTGGTTCAGTGTGCTGCGGCAGTCAAAAAAGCAAACAGAATGTTGGGAATTATTAGAAAGGGAATGGTGAATAAAACAGAAAATGTCATAATGCCTCTGTATCGCTCCATGTTGAGAGTGCACCTTGAATACTGTGTACAATTCTGGTCGCCGCATCTAAAAAAAGATATAATTGCGATGGAAAAGGTAAAGCGAAGGGCGACCAAAATGATAAGGGGAATCGAACAGCTCTCCTATGAGGAAAGACTAAAGAGGTTAGGACTTTTCAGCTTGGAATAGAGACGGCTGAGGGGGGATATGATATATGTGTTTAAAATCATGAGAGGTCTAGAACGGGTAGATGTGAATCGGTTATTTACTCTTTCAGATAATAGAAAGACTAGGGGGCACTCCATGAAGTTAGGATGTGGCACATTTAAAACTAATCGTAGAAAGTTCTTTTTCACTCAATGCACAATTAAACTCTGGAATTTGTTGCCAGAAGATGTGATTAGTGCAGTTAGTATAGCTGTATTTAAAAAAGGATTGGATAAGATCTTGGAGGAGAAGTCCATTACCTGCTATTAATTAAGTTGACTTAGAAAATAGCCACTGCTATTACTAGCAACGGTAACATGGAATAGTTTTTGGGTTCTTGCCAGGTTCTTATGACCTGGATTGACCACAGTTGGAAACAGGATGCTGGGCTTGATGGACCCTTGGTCTGACCCAGTATGGCATGTTCTTATGTTCTTATGAGGTGCAGTGGTTTCTAAGATTTCTGCTCCAATGCATGAACTGAAGTTGAAATCAATACCATCTACAGTATTTAAGTGAATTCACTATTAAAATCCAGTGTTGAAGTTGGTAAAATGGGACTCACTGACATTTCTTTGCAACTATGCTGTAGCAGCATAGAAGTGTATAATGAAGTAATGGAGGCCAACTCATAGGCCCATAGAAAGAAGCTTAGCAGGATGGGTCAAGTTTGCTGCTTGAACATGCTATTTTTATTTCTTTTTGCTGTACCACAGAAGAAATGAAAGTTAATTTGAAAAATTAATCAGAAATACAGAAAAGTAAATTCCTCTTAATTTTCACAAGAACATACACATACATTTAATTTGTAATTCAGAACTTTTACAGTAATTTGATCATGTTTGTAAGCTTTCAGCTTTTTATTTTTCTTCATGGTGAAGAAATAATAAATGACATTTGAAGCAATCCTGATGAACTCTACTAACAGCCATAAACAGTAAACAAATGATAGCCACTGCAGTGCAGCATTGCTTCACAATTATACAAAAAAATGAAAATAAAACACAAAGCTTAAAAAATATGCCATCACTATAATGCTATAAAAATATAATTTGAATGACAAAATATAATTTTTTTATTTCTCATTTACACTATACCAGCCATGACAATGGCCCTGAAAATAATGTTTTCAATGGCCAGATCTTATGTTCTCTATTAGGTGAATTTTAAAAGACCTGCGCATGCCAAAACCAGGAGATACGAGTATGTCCGACTGGCGCATGCCAAGCATATTTTAAAAGCCACCTATGTGGGTGCATATCTCCTGGTACACAAATGAGTGAGAAAGATCCAAAAAAGGGTGAAACTTGGCATAGTCTGGGTAGGGCAAGGGTGAGCCATGGATGTTCTGGGACTTTAACATGAAATGTGCATGTGCGGGGTCCCCTGCTGCATAACTTTACTACTGCTATAGATGGCATGTAGGTAATAAAACAAACAAAAAACTAGGCTAGTCAGCAGGGTTTTAAGAGTTGGGACTAATAAGAGGAAAGGGAGGCTAAAAACATAGGGAGGTTTGGAAGTCCTATCCTTTAACTGAGCAAATTGGAACAAACTTGAAAGCTAGTAATGGCGTCAAAGTCCCTTATAAAATTCCCCCCTTATGCGATAGAGGCAGGTTTGCGTGCATATGTGTGCATCATATAAAAATGTGTGCACATGTACATGCATTCAGCCTATTTTTTACCATGCATGTATATACGTGCATATGTAATAAAATGGCCGCATCCTTTGATGCAAACTGGTATAACTGCATACATGTGCACCCACATGCCACTATCAAATTTACCGTCTATTTATATTCCAATCCCATTTGTTTTATCTTTTGAGCTTAGATTTTAAATTAAATCTATTTTAACATTGGTTGCAAAAAAACATTGACACACTTTTATGTATTCTTCAAAGTTGCTGAAATTATTCAAAAAAAAGTCATAAATGTTGCCAAGCCCCAAGGTTGCCAAAATGTTTTTTTCCAGAAAGTTGATAGAAATGATGCAAAAGTTCCAAACACTAGAAGAAGTGCACTCCCATAGACCAGAATTTAGCTGTGATCCTATTACAGTACAGTAAAGTGATAGTGTAGTGGTAATCGAGAAAAGAGACTAAGATTCAACCCACTCAACCTGCAGGATCCAGTTTTGATTTGGATAAAGCTGAGTCAATCTAATAAGTAACAATATCTACACTATTAGAACAGGGGCAGATGTACCAAGCAATTTTCTCAATAAACACAAAGAAGACAATTTTTTAAGTCATTTAACCACTACGCACCAGGCCTCATGCCAGAGTACAGCGTCTCCAGTGGCGTCGGCCACGCCCCTACGCACGTGCACGCGGACTACCTGGCCTCTTGTAGGGCCAGGGTCGGGTCCTAGCTCTGACGTTGAGAACCTGCGGTAGGTCTTCCTCCCAGGTTGCGTCAATCCCAACTCAGGCTAGAGGTCCATAGCCCACGTTTAGGATAAAACATTTATAAAGCCACTCCTTCTCCCTTTTTTTCCTATCCTTTCCTTCCTGAACAGATTAGAGCCTGGTATACCTATATCCCAATCATGGTTCTGAGTATCACATCTCTGTGCCTGGCACTATATTCATGGCTGTCTCTAGATCTGGGACTATGAGCATTAGGGTACATGAAGTTAGCAAGTAGCACATGTAAGACTAATCAGAGAAAATTCTTTTTCACTCAACGCACAATAAAGCTGTGGAATTTGTTGCCAGAGGAGGTGGTTAGTGCAGTTAGTGTAGCTGGGTTCAAAAAAGTTTGGATAAGTTCTTGGAGGAGAAGTCCATTAATGGCTATTAATCAAGTTTACTTAGGGAATAGCCACTGCTATTAATTGCATCAGTAGCATGGGAACTTCTTAGTGTTTGGGTAATTGCCAGGTTCTTGTGGCCTGGTTTGGCCTCTGTTGGAAACAGGATGCTGGGCTTGATGGACCCTTGGTCTGACTCAGCATGGTAATTTCTTATGTTCTTATGTTCTTAAGTCCAATGCTGATTCATTTAAAGGACCCACAGTAGGAAAAGGCCAGGCCTCACTCACTAAGACCTATAAAATGCCACTGCAGCAGCTCCTCCTTTCCTCAGCAATAGGTCCACTACTTCAAGTATATTGAGTTGCAGCAACATTTCTGACTGCATTCCTCGTCTTCTTCTATCCATTTCCTGGTCTTTATCTCTTCAGTTCTAGATTCCTATGTTCCTTGTCTTCAGTGGTCCTTGTCTCTGTTTGTGGTCAGTCTTCAGTTCTCTATATGGTCTTCATTTGTAGACAGTCTTCAGTGTCTTCTGTAGCCTCATCTGCTCGCCTGTGCTATTCCTCACTTCCCTGCCTGCCTAGTTGTCCCTCCTTCACTGGGATGGATCTCCATTTCTGAATTAATCCTGCCTTTTACTCTGCTTAAACTCTGCCTGCCACTGACCGCTGGCTGCTCTCTGACTACATCTGAACTCCACATGCCCTGGCCCTGGTCTGTAACCTTACCTTCTCTATGGATCTCCAGTTCATCAGCAGAAGCCCCCACCTAAGACTTGCTAGCCTCAGCACCCAAGGGCTCAGCCTAAGGGGAACAGGGGCTGGTATAGGTGTAGCTCCAGTTGGGCCTCTGCCTCATCCAGTTCCGCCAGCCAATGGTGAGGACCTGCAGGGCTTCATCTTTCAGGTTGTGCCTATTGCACCTTGTTCCAAGGGTCCATACCCACAACATATATATGGTATATGATATGATTTTTGCCAGATAATTGGAGTTGTATCTTTTTATATAAGGTGCTTTGTTGTTGGTGATATTGTGCCTTTTTAGAGCTACTCAAATACAAAATTCTTGTTGAAATGTTGGAACCTGTGGGAGGGAGCGCTAGGGACTCGGAGTGCTCCCAATTTTGAGGAAATGTGTGCCCTTGGACCACGATGCAACTGCAGAGAGGAGCTCCATGGAAGCGCCGTGGCAGGCAAGACGTGTCCAAGCATGGGTGGAGCAGACTGACCACTGCCCTAACCTCCACTGAACCTGCGCACACCGGTAGAGACCCAGCAACACAATGTTGGTCTCTGGGGTAGCCCTTCAGCCACTCGATAGCCCTTTCGTACCTGCCACTGGGGAGCAGCAGATGCGGCAGGATGGACAGAGGTTGAGGACAGATGATGGTACTGGAACTAGGAACAAGATGGGACCTTGGACTTGGACTAGGCTTGAAGACTTGAACAAGACAAGGTTACTTGGAGCTTGGAACTCAGAAGAGACGAGGATACTTGGAACTTGGAACTCAGAGGAGACGAGGAGACTTGGAACTTGGAACTCAGGCAAGACAAGGATGCTGGGGTATTGGAAGGACTTGGACGGACTTGAAACTTGGAAGGACTTGGACGAGGACTTGGAATTTGGAAAGGCTCACACGAAGGCTTGGAACTTGGAAAGACTTCAAACAAGGACTTGGAACTTGGAACTCGGATGGGACGAGACACGGATTCTTAGAACTTGGAACTTGGACTAGACCACTTGAAACATGGAAGGGAGGAGAACAAGGACACAGGATACTCAGAGACGTTGACACGCACTGCCCCTCAGGGTGCCCTACACAGCTGACATGGGCTGGGCGCAGACCACCCTGACCCATGGCACGCCCTACACAACCTAAAGAGGCTGGTCACGGACCACGCAGAGAGCAGAACAAGTGCATGACTGAGGCTCAGGACAAGGAAGGAGTCCAGGCAGTGCTCAAAGACAGATTCTGCCAGAAGAGGACTCCAGCCACCGGAAACGTACACCGAATTGATACAGATTTACTCCCAGGGAAGGTCAGCTAGAGATGAGGTCCTGGGTGAGCAAAGCTGAACCCAGAGCTAGGAACTGATGGTACTTCAGGATCAGGATTGGACGAAGGATATCAGGATCAAGGCTTGGAACTTGGAACTTGGAACATCAAAACCAGGATTTGGAACTCAGGAAATCAAGGTCAGGACTTGGAACTCGGATACTTGGAACATCAGGACTGGAATGTAGGACATCAGATACGAAAGGACATCAGGACTTCTGGACATCTAAGGCATCTGGACATCAGGGACCTCTAAAGAAGAGAACCACAGGGATGTCTGGAACATAACAGACAAAGACATCAGAGGGCAGAGACATCTGGACATCTGAAGGCAAGGGAACATCTGGAAATAGGGAAATGTCTGGACATCTGGGAACACGGAGACATCAGGACATCTGAAAACAAGAGAATGGGATCTGTCGAGAGACCAGAACATGGAACGAAGATCAAGACAAAGGTTCAAGAACAATGGATGAAGACGAGGAGCATCAACGAGGAACAGAGTGCCTTTAAGAATTGAAGAGGGATCACAGAGGACTCCTGGAAAGAAGAGCTGGAACTGAAGATCCAGGAGAGGTCCGACTCCATGACCAACTCCTTGCGAAGGCGAAGGGGAACTGAAGGCTGATCCCTTTTGTAGGACTGAAGAGGAACGCCCAGGATGACATCACAAGGAGGAGCCAGAAAGACTGGCCCTTTAAATCCTGTGGAGAGGCCCGGCCCCATGCCTAAGGAAGAAGGCAGGACTTTGGACAGCAGCCACGCTGTGAAGAGGAGCTGAAGCGGGAGTAGGCCTGAGGCTTCGGAGGTGGCTCCTGCCGCAGGAAGGCTGAAGATGATGGCGGTTTCCAGGTCGCAAGAAGAGGAGCTCTGGAGCGGCCTCCTGGCCGTGGAAGAGGATCCAGACTACTGCGGCCCCCTGGCCGTGTGGAGGAGAACTTCAGGGCGGCCTCTAGGCCACTGAAGAGGAAGGCTTCAGTGGCAATCTAGCCACAAGGAGATGGCGGAGGCAGTGCCCAGGTCACAAATGAGGCAGTGGCGATGGCGGCAGCTTCAAGCTGCAAAGAAGGGCATCGGTGGTAGCCACTGAGGAGCAGTGGCCCCAGGCCTAAGGAAAATGGATATTGGCGGCCTCCTGGCCATGAAGAGGAACAAGGACAGCGCTCGATGGCGGTCTCCTGCCATGGGAAACGGCAAAACTGGCGGCAGCCTACGGGCCATGAGAGGCAGGTGTCAGCGGCCTCCAGGCCACACGGAGACTTCGGCCATGTCAGGAAGCTGGCAAAAGGTAAGAGGCTGCTCGCAGCTAAGTCCATGGGCAGCATTGCAACATAAAAATGGCAAGTAGCAGGAAGAATACAGGTGAGACAGATGTATGTGTAATTTCTGATGAGGACCTATATCTATCTATCTATCGATCTATCTCCATAACTTTCTATCTATCTATCTATCTATCTATCTATCTCCATATCTATCTATCTATCTATCTATCTATCTATTAAAATATGCAAAGTAGCCCTAATACCTTTGCTGCACAAGGAGCTTCTTTGCATACTTTAATATTTAATTTATTTTTGTCCCAATCCAGGATTTAGTGGAATGCTGCTGTCCGTCCACCGCCGGGGAAGGGGGCGAAGGAGTTGGGACGCCCAGAGCAGAGCTAATGCGCATTGTGAATTTAAACCAGACTGAGCTACGGCAACGCGCTCTGAGAAACGGCTCAGCCTGTTCCTCCGCCACTGGGGAAGGGGGGAGGGAGTAGGGGCTGCCGGACAGTTACACACAGGAGGAGGAAAGGGTAAAAGAGTCGCCGAGCCAGTCCGTCCACCACTGGGGAAGGGGGGAGGGAGTTGGGACGGCCGGAGCAGAGCTAATGCGCATTGTGAAATTAAACCAGACTGAGCCACGGCAACGCGTGGCCGGGTACAGCTAGTATATATATATATATAGTGAGCTTTATAAATGGTACAAAATTAATCCACTGTAATAACAAAACCACTTAAAAAAACCAATCCAGAGAACATAATGCTGAAAGGTAATCGAGGTTAACTGTAAAATTTCAGTCTTGCATAGTATGGGTGAACTAATTTTCTTTATATATAACAAAATTACCTTGCTAAGAGCCTTTACTTTTTTGTTATCTATAATCTATTCATAGTTCTCTTTTTTTCTTTCTTTCTCCCTCTCTCTCTCTCACTGTCTCTCTCTCTCTCTCTCTATAAATATATATATATTTAGATATAGATATTATTTAATTTAAATTTAAATTATCTTGTTAAGAGCTTTTATTTTTTATTATCTATGACAGTAACTTTTAAACTGGCAAGTTGCCCATACACGAGGAAGCGGCTGCTTTATAACATATGCCTGTACCTGTATATGCGAGCATGTTATAAAATAGTCTGGCCATGCACACATGTGTGCTAAATTTTAAGTGGGTGCACAATGTTATAGCCGCCAGCCGTGGTGGTTCGTGACCGAGGCCGGCCACTCACCTGCGGCATTGGGCTACTCCCGAGGCACCTGCGGGAGCAGACAGCCTTCCCCGATACTCTATTCACGGCCATTGCCACTGCTGAGGCCTGGCCGCGTCTCTTCCTCCTGCTTGTTTGACTTCTCCCCCGCCGGGACTTCCTAGAGCCGCGCGCGCGGCTGAGTACTGGATTTAAAGGGGCCATGACAGGAAATTGTCGTGGCTCCTCCCTGGGGACTCCTCCTTCCCAATGACTATTTAAGGCAAGGCCTGCCTCTCAGACCTTGCCTTGATTTCTTGGCTTCTGGTCCTGTGTGTTCCTGAGCTCTGAGTTCCTGTTCCAACTCCGCTGCTTGGTCTCCTTGTCCTGTTCCCATCCTTCAGGTCCCAGCTTGCTTCTCTCCTTGTTGGATGGATTCTTCTGGCTTCGACCCCTGGACCGACTTCCAAACTTTCTTCTGACTTTGACCTCTGGACCGGCTTCCGACCATTCTTCGGACCTGTCTCCCTGTGTTCAAGGGTTCACCTAAGTCCAAGCAGCCCGGGTCCCTATGGGCTCCACCCGGGGGGACCACGGGCTTCCAGTGGTGAAGTACCTGTCGGCTTCTGCATCAATCCAGCCTCACCTTCGACGGTAGGGACCTAAGAGGGCTTACTCTCTCAGGTAGCGCCAACTCCACCTCGGACAAAGGGTCCACCTTCAGATCCATAACACGCAAATTCCGCGTCTACCATATAAGTGGGGAGATTTTAAAAGGGATATGTGCCAACGCACTCACCAGTTCATTCCCAGTTTGCCCAGTTAAAAGATAGGTTCTCCAACCCACCTTGGTTTGATAGCCTGTACACCCCCCTCTAAAATGGCTCATTGTTATTTTTTTGGACTTACACACCTTCCAAAGCAGAAGTAAAGTTATGCAGCGGGGGATTCGGCAAGTGCTGAATAACAGTAAGTATTTATGTGCAAATTTCTAGTAAGTCCTGAAACACCCTTGTACCATCTATGCCCTGTCCAGATCACGCAACTTTTTGAGAAGTTCCAAGATTTGCGTGCAGTGCCGTTTATGCATGTATCTGGGTGGCTTTTAAAATCCCCTCGATGTGCGCAAGCCCTGCATATTCACGCACCCCTTAATTTTGGCACATGTCTGACTTATGTTATATTTATCTTTCTATCTCTGGATTGCTTTTATATAGAGAGCTAGATAGATTGAGAGATAGAGAGATTGACAGAGAGATAGATAAAATTTTCAAAAAGCAACACAGAGAACATTATGTAGAATGGCAATTGAGGATGACTATAAAATTGCAGTCCTGCATAATATGGATGGGTTAATTTTTACCATTTATAAAGCTCACTATAAATTATGTTCCAGGAATGAATACTGTTGAAACATTTCCCTTTCTCATTGTAATCTCTACATTGTGAACAAGGCTTAAGAATTATACATTCAAACCATTTTTTAAAGACAAAAGCGTATTGTACTGTTATAGCCTAGTGAATATGTAGGGCTTTGTTTGCCCAGTAATTTTTACTTTTCTTCTCATAGGTCACCAGAGCTATAAACACAGAAGAATGCTATTAGAAGAGACGCAAATTAAAACACTTGTGAAAGGTAAGAGCAGTGCTTTTCAAGAGCATGAGGCATTACAATTCAGATGTCTTATTTTAATAACAAAGATTGTACCATGAAAAGAAAATTGTACACCACAAACAGATATTTCTGACAGGGATATGGAGAGGATCAAAATTTAGCCCAGTCTGCTGATAATCTGAAAAGCTATAATCTTGTGTTCTTATTCTCTTCCTTTCCCCTCCTCCCCTTCTTCAACCTCACAAAGCACATTTCATCAGAACTGATTCAAACGGAGCAGATGAATTCTAAGATTTTGATTTCAGTACACTACCTGTCCTTTGAGTTCTTGTTACTATTGTCTTCATGCTTGTGCATAACATTTGGCACTTGGAGAGGTCCTTTAAGAATATAACCTGCAATCTCAGTCATAAAGTAACAAAACTTCCTGCTTCTGATTGGTTTTATTATTAGTATTGATTGTATAAGTTGGTGATCTACTTAGGAATCCATAGAGAACAGCAGTAGAAGATGAGAGTAGAGTTTGGCAGAAAGACAGCATCAGTAATGGAAATCATAAATGTATTTTTGTAGAGTAATATCATTCGTTTACATGGAATAATAGTTTTTCTCAGGCTTTACTAAAGATGTATAAAAGTAGTACGTGTGGACAATTTAGGAAATTTATAGTTAGATTTTATTATGGAATGCCTTGCCTGTTTATTTTTATGTCCAGTACAATAAGAATTTGTTCAGGTAAATAGCCACTATATGATGTTTTTTTTAGTTATAATAAAAAGTGCAGCAGTAATACAAAATAAAACCAAACAGAAATGTATGGAGAGATAAAAAAAAATAACTTTACAATTTAGAAGTCTATTTACCCCTTGAGATCTGGGTCTCTCTTTGGGGTGACTAGCAACCAAATAGCAGGGAATTTAGTCAGTAGTTTGCTTTGTAAGTTTCAAAAATATATTCAGACGGTCCTGAAAAATGACACTTTCCGAGCTGATAAAGGAGCTAGGTGGAAAGTGCACGTAGGGACAGTAACTTTTAAATCAGCGCACGAGTGCACATTGGAGCGAGTGTGTTGACCCATCCCCAGAGATGTGACCATTTAATAACATCAAATAACCTGGCAGCGTGCACGAGTACGGCCAATTTTAAGTGGGCGCGGGCATGTGTGCGCAAATCCTGCTTCTACGGCAATTTGGGGGAATTTTTAAGGGGCACACACCGATGCTATTCCCACTTTTGCCAGTTTGTTCACCAGTTCGCCCTGTTACCACCAGCTAGATCCTGCCAACCCACCCTAGTTTGATGGCCTGCATTCCCTCCACTTGGGCCGTACTCTTCAAACCCCTCAGATTTCTCAATTTTTTTTTTTAAACATATTTTTTGTCCTTAGCAGAAGTAAAGTTACACTGCATGGGACCTTGGTGCACATTGGGATGCATAAGTACTTACATGCACATTTTTTGGCCTGGCCCTGAAATGCCCATGTCTCACACAGACTCCTTCCAGAGCATGATCCTTTTTGGAAACAAGTAGGATGTGGACGCTGCGAGAGATACACATGCATCTTGGAAGCTTTTAAAATTCACTCGATGTGCCAGCCCCAGATGTGCATTCACTTCCCTAAGTTCGTGCACATCAGGCTTTTAAAATTCACGTTTTACAGCATAGTTCCCTAGCAATTGGAGAAGCGCTGGGCCAGTGTTGCAAAAAGATTTGTCCAGCAGAGTCTAGCATTTGGAAATCAGGTGGGCGGGGGAGAAGGAGTGATAGGGCTATTATGCCCACAACCTTTTTATTTTATATTGCTGCCTGGCATTTTAACTGGCTATATTATTTTGAAAAGGCTGATTAAGGCTAAAGGGGTAGATTTTAAAAGAAGCGCGTGCACATTCATGTGGGCATGCAGTTCCCAGCCTGCACACATGGCTGTGGCAATTTTATAATATGCGCTCACTGCTGGGTGCATGTCATAAAATCCATTGACCGCACTCACTGGACCACCAGGTAATTTAACATTTTTTTTTGGGGGGGGGGTTCGGGAGGGTGGGAGAGCAAAGGGGTCATTTGTAAAGGGTCGGGGTGGGTTCTTTTTTATCTGCTTAGGCCTCACTAAAAAATTAACGATGTGAATTGGAATCGGAACCGATTCCAACTCACATCTCTAACGATCCGATTTTTTTTCTCCCTCCATCCGAACCTGATCGTTAAAACGATCGGGCACATGATTCACATCTCTACTTCTGCATGACGAATATGTCAGGATTCTCAACAAAGAACAGGAAGTTTATTGAGTACCCTAACCTTGCATTGGCAATGAGACCAGTGCCGCATGACAACTGTTTTCCTGTTCCAAAACCGCCAGAGGTGTGGACACGTGATATTGAAGATGAGGAGGTAGGCGATGATGGCAAGCCGTCACAAATGGAAGCTGCAGCTGATCCTGACTTTGTGCCATCAACATCCAGCAATCCTCATTTAATATCTCAGTCAGAGTTGAGAGATCTGGTCAGAGACTTGGCTTTATCAAAGAGTCAGGCAGAGCTGCTTAAGTCAAGACTGCAAGGATGGAATCTTTTGCCATCTGATACGAAAATTTCATTTTTTCGCAGCCATCATGAAGATTTGACAAAATATTTCAACCAAGTAGACAGTCTGACTTTTTGCTATGACATCAATGGATTGTTTTGTACTCTCAGATGTGAACATGACCCAACAGAATGGCGACTGTTTATTGATTCCTCAATCTTAAGTTTAAAGGCTGATTTGCTGCACAATGGCAATATCTACCGATCAATACCTGTTCATAATAAAGAAACATATGAGAACATGCAGCTACTGCTGAACCACATTGAGTATCCGAGGTACAACTGGAATTTGTGTATTGATCTCAAGGTAGTTGCAATTCTACTGGGTCTGCAGCTTGGTTACAGTAAGTATTGTTGCTTCTTTTGTGAGTGGGACAGTCAAGCAAGAGATTTGCATTAAGACAGGCCTCTGTGCAAGAAGTTGTTTCTAGGGCAGAAGAATGTTGCACATGACCCATTGGTGGATCCAAGTAAGATATTTTTTCCACCTTTGCACATGAAACTTGGGCTGATGAAAAACTTTATTAAGGCAATAAACAAGCAAAGTAAAACCTTTGATTATTTGCGTCAAATCTTTCCATGCATAAGTGACACCAAGATAAAAGAAGGTGTTTTTGTTGGCCCACAAATCCGAGCTGTGATGAAGGACAGCCACTTTGATGGTCTTCTGCAAGGTACAGAACATGTTGCATGGACAGCCTTCAAGAATGTCATTTGTAATTTTCTAGGCAACCTTAAGGCAGCAGTCTATGTTGAACAGGTTGAAAATCTGCTTCAGGCATACAAATTGATGAAATGCAACATGTCATTAAAGATACTTTTTCTTCATTCCGACTTGGACTTCATCCCAGACAACCTTGCTGCTGTGAGTGACAAACATGGTGAAAGGTTTCATCAAGACATTGTCAAAATGGAGAAACGGTATCAAGGCAAGTGGAACCCCTCCATTCTGGGTGACTATTTTTGGACTCTCATCTGCGAAGCATCAGACAGTGATTACAAATGAAAATCTGCAGCAAAACATTTTTAGTTTTGTTTTCTGGTGCCAACATTACCACTATAGCTTATGCCGCTACAGACACGTAACAATGCTTAATGTATATCGCACTTTTCTGGCAAAGATACTTGATACAGACATAATAAATGCATATTTGTGTTCAGCTTGTCATATCGTTTGATTTCATGGTTTCATTGTTTTTGTGAGGAATGGTGATTTTTCTGTTTTTCAATTCTTGAATGATATACAAAGTTTAGTTTGTTGTGGTTGCCAAATGCACATTTCTATTTATACTTTATAATCACTTTATTTTCTGTATTTGGTGAGGGTCTGCCTGTGA
Organism: Rhinatrema bivittatum; assembly: GCF_901001135.1. NCBI lineage: Eukaryota > Metazoa > Chordata > Amphibia > Gymnophiona > Rhinatrematidae > Rhinatrema > Rhinatrema bivittatum. The sequence goes on from NC_042616.1 coordinate 611,873,885, forward strand.
ATGAAGCAAGGTATTCTACTAGTGTATAGTTTATTTGTAGGAATCTATACCAGCCTGGCTTTCTGTTTTCCTAATATGTGGTATATTGGTATTTAGGCTCTGGAGTAATATTTGCAGTGCTGCCTTTTATTTGGTAGGGATTTTACTGTATGAGTGCTGGCAATTAGTGCTGTTTAGGTTTGGGAGGGTTTACTATATTATAATTTAGTTCACTTATCACTTTCTGATAGGCAAGCCCACACCTAACACATGTCACAATAGCCCTAATATTATATGGGTTTCAAATGTATTTTTTGCACCAAAGTAGTATTTTTAAATGGAGAGGCCAATATTCAAAATGGCACTCAGCTGGATTACTACTAATCCAGCTGAGTGGCACCGCTGAATATCTGGCTACGGCTAAGTTTTTAGCCAGCTAAGTCAAGGGCAGGGAATGGGTGGATTGGGGAGGAGTCAAGTTAGTGGAAATAGTTAACCAGTAACTCGATATTCAGAGTTAGCCAATTTATCCGTCTAACTCTGGTCAGGCCATAGAGCTGTTCTAAAGTTAGCTGAATATACTTATCCGGTTAACTCTAAGATGATGGGTATATTCAGCAGTGCGGCTATGCCACTGAATATACAGCACTAGTTTACCAAATAAGTATATCCGGCTAATTAGCAGAGCCATGCAGCAGCTGAATATAGGCCTCATAATATACGTGTTGTGATATTAGTAACTCAGAAGACTGTATTTTGAATCTATTATAACTGAATAATTTTTATTGTGTTTGGGGAGGGGTCACACAAGGCTATAAACTTTGCCTAGTGAACCTAATATCCTTGCACTGGCCCTGGGATGGCAGTGGTGAACAAAGAGGTGTGAAATCAAGTAAACAAGACAAGATAGTGGGAGGGGAGACATAGTTGGTATTGGGTTGCAAGTTTAAAATAGTTAAGTGGAAATACATACACCAAAATTTTACTCCTCTGGTCCAAGTGTTCAGAATGTTCACAATTGAATGTTGGCAAACCTAGCCAATTCTCCCCCACTAGTCCCTGCCTCCCATTTTCCTCTGATCTTCCCCTTAGTCCCATTCTTTCCCTGCTCTTCCACTGCCCCCAGCTGTTAAATTGAGGATTAAAACTGGTGATAGGATTAAATGCAAATGTAAATGCAAATCCTATTTAAATGAAGCATATTACCTATTAACCAGTAATGTCAAGAGGTGTGCAGACTATTTTCCACACATTTCTTTACCAGAGGAAATTGAACTCTTGGGTCAGTAGTGGAGTTAAACTTTCCCAGTGCAGGCTAAGGATATTTACCTATGCTGGAAGAGGGGACAAGCAGGAATCTCCCTGTGCATCTCATTCTCCATGCTTCAGATGTCCCCATCTAGGCAGCTAGAGAGGGAGCTCTGTGTGATCCCCAGCTCTGCCATGTCTATCTCCATGGTGTGTCTAGTGAAAAGGAGGACTTTAAAGAGGGATCCTCTGGTTGTACAATGTGTTTCTGACTTTCTATCCTGCACCTCTGCTGCTAATGGCTGCGTAGTACTAATTGTGGCTGCTATCAGCTCACGTCTCTGTCTTTCTGCAGTGAGCAAGGAATGAGAGTGAATCAATGAGCTCACAGTGCCTTCTCTGTCCTTGCCTTGGCAATTTCATCACCATCACAGCCACTACTGGTTCCGGTCATGAGTCCGGCTCACGGGGATTCCAGGAGGCTATTGTTGTAATCCAAGGCTGGAAGCAAATGAATGTGTGAGATAGAAGTCAAATGATGTAAGAGCAGACATCGTGACACACATAGATGCTCCTCTTGGCTCCCAAGACCAAGTGTGACGGCCCTAATGGCTAGAATGTTATGTTTCTGCTGCTGCTATTCCAGTACCCACAGGTTTTATCCTATTCTTTAATGCAGATTTATAGTTTATTTTTTTAAATTTTCTTTTGATTACACACCCAACCTTTCGACTATGAGTGAGCTGTACAAAAGAAAATGGCATGCAAATGTCCCGTGAGGAAACTAAAGCACACTTTTTATCTTAGCCTATTTTTTTTTTACTCACGGGCCATTTGCATGCTAGTAATTTGCTGAATCCCATGTTCGCACTTTTTAATAAGTGAAAAAAAAAAGTTGTATTAAAAAATAAAATGTGTTTTAGCATAGGTTTTATTGCATTGGTCCCAATAAGTAGAGGGTTTTTTTTTCTTTATGCTGTTATCTACAAAATCCAGGTGCTGCTGCTGCAGCTGAAGTGGACTTAGTTGTCTCCTCCTCGGTGGCAGGTGACATATGGAACAGGCGAGCAGACAACTCTTCAAATTCTCCTGTTGCTTATTTCTGAAGTTCTGCAATCCAGTGAGCCTGTGCAGATTTGCAGACTGCCTTCAAGTTACCATAGCAACCTTTCTTGTAGCTAATCAGATCTCCCCATAGTATGGCTTTTCTGCATCCTGTGCACAGCCCCTCCACAGAGATAAAATGCTGACAGTCCCCTGTCAGGAATTCCTCTGCCAGACAAAGGAGGTGAGCTGTCAAGGTGCAGCTGAGGCGGAAGCAGCGCTGGGTATCATCTTGACTTTGGAATTGTTGGTAGCAGACTGGGTAACACTGCTTGCTGAGGTCCCAGAAATAGAGTGGCAGCTCCCCTGGGTCTTCTGTTGCTTCTGCATCTACATGCTGCTTAGTTCTGTCCTCTGCTCTAGAGGGTAATTTTGCCTATACATGACCAAAAGAGAGAGGCGTGTTCAGCGGAGGCGCCACGTATGTAGGGAAGGCACAGCCACCGCTATTACTAGCATCCGTAGCATGGGATAGACTTAGTTTTTGGGTACTTGCCAGGTTCTTATGACCTGGATTGGCCACTGTTGGAAACAGGATGCTGGACTTGATGGACCCTTGGTCTGACCCAGTATGGCATGTTCCTATGTTCTTATTCCTGCTTCAGCCAGAGGATGGTCAGTAGCAGGTGGCTCCAAGGTGACACAGGGAGCATCTTACCATTACCTTCACACTGAACATCTATCATAGAATCCTGCCGAAACACTTTTTGTCCACGCAACAGCACAGATAAATACCCACTCTCTCTTTACTTGGGCATTTTTCTTTTTGTACCTTTTCAGGTTTCTTCTTACTGTCTTGCTGCCCCATGCAGCTCCCACAATAGAAATGTTTGGTGTTACATGCACAAAGAAGTATATACGTAAACGTTCAGGATGCCGGAAAATACTACAACCCCCCAGTGGATTTTGGGCCTGTGACTGCAGCCGAATCATAGCTAAGTTTAGGGATGTGAAGAAGAAAACATGTTGTTTTGTTTTTACTTTTTGAGAGGGGGTTCCCCACAAATTTCCTCTCATTTAATGTTCATTTGTTTATATAGCTAAAAAAAAATGAAATAAATATTTTAAAAAGGAAACAAAAAAAGAAAAGAAAAGGGGCTTCTGAATACCTCCCTGGCCTCCCACCGAAAAAATGCTGGAGACAATATCCTCCCCCATCCGGGGGCATCCAATGCCAAGGCCTAGGCCTAGGCCCAGGCCCAGGCTTCAGCTTGGCCCTTATGTAGGGCCCAGGCCAAGGTCATCACGACCTACTGCAGCCTATGCCTATGCAAGCCTATGGGTAGAACGTACACAGCCTTTGCTCCAATGTGGAGTTTAAAGATTTGCCATAGTGAGTTTAGTGCAATTTTAATACATTTTAAGTCATTCTTATGCTTGCTTGTTCTTATGTAGCCAGAAGCTTGCCAACATAAATTTGCAATGGGCTGCTCTAGTCCTGAGACATTTGGTTGCCCAATTGATGGGTTTGTGAATTTATCAGAGTATGTTCTGCTGTGAAATGATATTGAACCCGGGGCGCAAATCAAAATGGATTAAAATTTGCCACCAAATGGAATGGATGTGTTATTTTTTTCTCTTTTTTTAGTGCGTGACTCTACAATATATGCAACTGTTCCTTCTTAAAAAGGCAGCAGTTAACACCTGTGAGCAATTCAATCTATCTCTGAAACATTGGGGGAATGGTGGTTGTACATTCTGCACATTAACTGGATGATGAATAGCTATTACTGCTGAAATACTTTGCTCTAAGCTTTGATATATCATGTTCCAAGACTGAAAGCTTACTTTATGTCTAGAAATTCACTAAGCAAAAAACTAAGATACATTTTCACAATACTAAATACATAACTAATAAATGATATTTTATTTTTTAAAATATTTTCATCTTTTTCTTCAGAAATATGTAGCATCCTACACACATAAAACAATTGATACATGAAGCATTATAGTTGTGGTTCAGCTTCTGGGATAAGAAAATTGATACAGATGAATCCATTTAGGTATAAAATAAATTATCACTGAGTCCTCTATACTGAAAAATTCAGAGACATACAAAAATTATGAATAAGAATAAATGTTCCTGTGATTGAAAAATTGTTTTTAGATACAGTAAGGGAGATATGTGCTAAAGTGAGTCAATGCTAACATGTTAACATAGGTCATACTCCCAGCTGAGCCAATGCAGAATGTTTTCCTCAGGTTGTTTGCCCTGGAACTATGATGGCATCAGAAATGCAGGAGATTTTGCTGCCATACAGAGTTTCCAGGAGAAGATGATATGCCATTTAATCCCTCTTCTCAGGTCATACAGCTTAAGCTTCTCCTACTCAATTTGCAGCTCTTCATTACCTATCTTCTCTTCTGTCTCCCTACACCCTTCCTAGTAAACGCTGTTCATAAGGCAAGTCAATCTTAGTTATGCCACTGCCAACTCTCAACTTCTCGCTTTCTGCCTTGCTGCACTGTATGCCTGGAACAGAATTCCTGAGTTGATGCATCATGCTCCCCCTCCTGACCGTAGTCACATTCAATCTAATAATTCACCTTTTTGAGGCTGCTTTTAAATTCTAACCATTCCTCAACAATAAATGCACTTCTTTCTTATAGAGTCTTATTTATCATGTATGTATGTCTTCACTATATTATAAGCTCTATTGGAGCACAGATTGTGTATCTTTATAGTTATATGTGTAGTAGACACTATGGAAATGATAAATAGCTGTAGTAGTAGTAGTAGTAATAACAGAGGAAAGGAAACAGGGTTGATGTGGAGTAAGAAAGAGAAGATAGTCATATAAGCAGGGGCAGTTCTATCATTAGACAGGGTAAGGCAGCCACCTCAGGCAGCAAAGATTTCAGGTGGCAAAAAGTGCTCCCCAAAACTCTCCTGCCATGGTCATCTCTCCCTCCTGCATTCAAGTTTGATAGCAGCGCAGTTCTGATTACATGCCGGCAGGGTCCCCACACCCTGTGGGCAAGAAAAAGAGAACTATGGTGGCGTGGTTGTAATGATGTGATCGTAGGCTGCATAGAAAGATACATAATCAGCAGGAAAAAGGAAGTAATGATGCCCCTGAACAGGTCTTATTGACATTCTGCTTTTTTCAGGCACTTCATAGCAGATTACATTCAGATACCCTAGGTATTTCCCTATCGCTAGAGGGCTTACAATCTTACACCTAGAGCCACTAAGCCATGATATGTCTTCACAGCAGGGTTCCCACTATCACAGAGGGGGCATGTCACTGTGATAGGGGGCCCTGCCCCCAAAAATGTAATGCATCTGTATGGTGTATTGCTTTGTCTAGTGGCAAAACACCGCAGGACAAAATAATGCAGATAGTAGCCCTTTAAGTGCACCAACCAAAAGAGACTGCCATCACCTTAAAGGACCACTGCCAAAAAAAATAATTGCTACACCAAAAAAGACATAGTAGGGGTGAAGGCTGATCCTCTATTCACTCCAGGGCCACCCCTTGAGGTGGCCCCGACACCAAAGATTATTTAAAAAATGAATAAAGTCCTCACGTGGAGATGGCCCCTACAATCCCAGCCCTGTCTTCAATAAAGTCAATGGCCCCCACCCCCCTTTCCATGGAAATAATGACTGTCACTGACCTCCTTCTTCCACCTAATAATTACACACAATCATTGAGAGTACAGTGACCCCCCTCCCCATTCCCCAAATGTATCAACAATGCATTGTGGTTCAGTGGTACTCCCCCACCTCCCGCAAACCCAAGCACCCCCCACCTCCCCAAAACCTTAAGAAGTGGGCAGCAATCCCTTGATAGGGCCCAGGGCAACCCCTAGTCCCAGAAACAGTCAGCACCATATTCCAAAATGGCGCCGACTTGATAGGGGCAAGGTCAGGGGACTGGATTATAGGGAAATGCCTACAGTACCTGAACGTAACCTGCTTTTGAAGTGCCAAAAACGTGGAATATTAAAAATAATAATAAAAAAAAAATGAATGCATGCAAATTGAATTGCGAAGGAGCTTATTGTAATAGGGGAGTACATTTGGACAGGGCCATGCAAAATACAAAGTATATCACTGTGATAGGGCTCTATCACATGATGAATAGTCCACTTCATGTGATATGCACTGTTTGTCATGCTTTAGAGCCCTACTGTGGCTTGATACATCTCCCAGCAAATTTGTACCTGAGGCAATGGAAGGAGAAGTGATTTGCACAAGGTCACAAGGAGCAACATTTGAACCCTGGTTTCCAGTCCATTGCTCTAAGCACCAGGTTACTCCTCTACTTCAGGTCTCACCTGGAGTATTGTGTTTGGTTCTGAAGACTGCATCTCAAAAAGGATTAGGGACAAGATGGAAGCGGTCCACAGAAAGGAAACCAAATTGGTGTAGTGTCTGCACCGAAAGATTTATGAGATGAGACTGAAGGACCTCAATATATGTACCCTGGAGGAGAGGAGAGGCAGGGAAGGTATAATATAGACTTTTAAATATCTGAAAGGAATTAATAATAATACATGGGAATCAAGCCTTTTCTGATGGAATGAAAGCTGTAGAACTAGGGGTCATGATATGAAACTCCAAGGAAAAACATCAGGAAATACTTCTTCATGGAAAGGATGGTGGATGCATGACATGCCCTCCCAGAGGAGGTAGTGAAGACAAGAATGCTAATGGAATTCAAAAGGGAGTGGGATAAACACAGTGGATGCCTAGTGGCTATAGAATGGAAATGAAGAAACAAGATAACCTGTGTTAACTGGAGTAATCTGCATGAAACAGCAGTTAGTGCACTTAACATAGGGTATGGAGGTAACCTGCATAGAGCGGCAGTTAGTTACTTCCCTACAAAATAAATAAATAAAATATAATATAATAAATGTACTTGGCAGACTGGATGGACCAACTGGGTCTTTTTCTATCTTCCTTTACTATGTTACTACATTACTATGTTCCACCTGCTGCTGCAAGCAGTCCCCATCTGTCCTGTCAGTGCCTGCTCCCTACTAGAAACCCCCTAACACATTCTGCAGAATATTGACTATGGTGATCACCTCTCCCGGTCAGCTGTTAAGGAATTGAGATCTTCTGTGGCATCCCTGAAGGGATTCAGGACTCATATGAGCTCTGTTATATATAGGTAATCATGATACCCAAGGGGCAATTTACACTTATCTCACCTTCCAGAATTGACTCATGAAGGACTGTCCTTTGCTCTACTAACCTCTGCAGCATCAGATAGGTGGATTTCTACATGGTACCTATATCCTGAATCAACTGGTGCACAGACCCATACTGCTTCCTGTTCCTCATGCAGCTACTGCCCACCCTTCTGACTCCAGTGAAAATAACCCATTATTTTCCTGCAGCACTTAGTCACGTTGTTCAGGAATAAGCTGCTGTGCTACCCCAGAGCAAAGCAACGGACCCACTCATAGCCCCCATCTTCTGCTGCCTTTTCAAATTTTCACCACTGTCACAATGGTGCAGCCACACCAGAGGATGGAGCTGAAGTGATGTCATTCAGCGTAATCCTCCAGGTAGACAGTGTCATTTTTAAAATGCAGGGGCCTGGGCAGGAGAAACTAGACATTGCTCCTGGCATTTTGCCACTAGGATCCGAGAATGGGGAAATTGGCTTCCAGAGTGGGAGCTCCTCGGCCTGGACACTTTTATAGGAGGGCAGGGACCCATCTCAGCTCCAACCCTAGCTCTGGCCAGATCCTGCCTTGGGGCTAGGTTCTAGCACTTAGCCTGGCTTATTGCAGTGTTTTGGCCTGGGAAGGTTCAGCTAGGGACGCCAGAGGCCCATTTTTTTTAGCCAGTTCATTTTTTTTTAAAATTTGTTTTGGGGTTTTTTTCTTGTCCAATATATTTTTCATTATGGCAAATAAACTGAACCAAAAAAAAAAAAATTTAAACAAACTAAATAAAATCAATCCCCCCAGGACGAAACAAAATAACAAACTGAACAAAAAATGTTGGGGGCTGCATGCCCTAGGAAATATAAATAATACACAGCTGGTATTACCTAGTACAGAGGTGGCCATTCCAGCCCTCAAGAGCTACAAACAGGCCTATTTTTCAGGATATCTGCAATAAATATGCATAAAATAGATTTGCATGCACAACCACCATTGTATGCAAATATATCTTCTGCATACTCCTTGTGGATATCCTGAAAACCAAACCTGGTTTTGGCTCTTGAAAACTAGAGTAAACCACCCTTGGCATACTCAAAAGAAGAAAAAAAGAAGAAAATAATTAATATGTTGGAAAAGTATGCAGAGGCATGCCTTTGGGAATGCTTTCCAGCACAGATTTTTAGAGAGTGTGTGTTAGTGTGAGCAACTTGTAGTGAGGGCGGGGTTTAGGGGTGTGTTGATAGTCTATGAGAAAAAAATATGGGGGTTTTCTTGGTGATGAAGGGGTTGTTCAGATGGAAGGAGTTTATGGAGGGGTTGTTTGTGTATGGGGGTTGTGGCATATGTGTTTTAGGGATATGACTATGTGTTCGAATGTAGCAAATGTCAATGTAAGGGTGAGTACGCGTTTGTAGATGGGAATTGTATGTGTGTATGCATTGCAATGTGTGTGTTTGGGTGATTGTGTTCATATTAAATGTGGATGGGGGATGTTTGGGAGACCAGTGCATATGAGAATATCTGTTTGGAAGGTAAGGGAATGTAAACGTGGATGGAATGATGTGAGTATAGGGAGATGGATGTGTGTATAAGTGGCATTGTGTGTGGGAAGTTTCTGTAGGGGCAATGTATTGTAAGGTTATACATGTAAGAGGAATTTTGGGGTATGTAGTTTTGGGGAGTATGGCTGTGTGTGTAGGAGTAGTGCGGTTAGTGCATATGTGGGAGTGTTATAGCAGTGTTGGTGTGGAAGATGTGAATTGAACACTTATTTCCCTGTCTTTGTGGAGGTGGGGTAGTATGCTGGAGACAGGTGTGTTTGTGTGTGTGTATGTGTGTGATGTTTGTATATGTGTGGGGGGCTTACGATTATATGGTATGTGTGTTTGGGTTTGAGGGAGTATGCGTCTGTGGCGGGGCAGGTTGTGTGTGTGTGTAAGAGCAGTGCTCTTCTATATGCTGTGATGCTCTTTTGGATATTTCTTTTCTTTCACCAGAAGAGAATCTCAGTGGACCTCAGACTATCTGTTAAGTCCATCCAGCTCTGTATCCCAAAGTTCCTACTGGTAGCCATCTTGTTCTTGTCTGGACACTGGGGTTAGTTCTACCAGCTCTATGGCCCATACTTTCTGCTGGCGGCCATCATGTTCTTTTATGGACACCATTATTTCTCAGGCTGAACTTTGTCAAAGCTTGGTCTTTTGTTTAGTCCTAGACTTGGATAGCTTACTCAGCAAGCTACCGTGTAGAGCAGGGGTGGGCAATTCCAGTCCTCGAGGGCCACAAACCAGTCTGGTTTTCAGGATATCCCTAATGAATATGCATGAGAGAGATTTGCATGCACTCTGCCTCAGTTGTATGCAAATCTATGTCATGCATATTCATTAGGATATCCTAAAACCTTGACAGGTTTGTGGCCCTCGAGGACTGGAATTGCCCACCCCTGGTGTAGAGGCTATCAATCTTACCTGCCCTTTTTGATTTCTACCATGTTTATTATTTATTTTGAAAAAGACTATTTAATAGGCTATTTTATTGGTACTGATATTCAGGGCTTAATTTGTGGGGAAACTGCCTGGAACTGAGTTCCACCACTTCTTTTCAAATTTAAGAGGCAGAACAGCAGGGGACCCAGCCCCTCGCCTCCAAGCAGCCTGCAAGGAAGAGGGACGTAAGCCTGGAGCAGAAAGAGCAAAGAGCAGCCATTCTGCTCCCTAATTCAGCCATTCCCCTCCTGCTGTGCAGAGAGCAGGAAGGGAGGCTGTGATCCTGCAGCAGATACTGCACCCTAAAGAACAGACACAAAGTGGTTTTGAATCAGCAGGTCAGTGCTTCAACTCTGGCTACTACACTATTGCTCACAAGTTTCAAGCTTATGCTAATTCAATGTTTTTTTGTGTCTGCTACTCAGGGCTTAAGCTGTAAAAGAACAGTCTAGAATGGTGTTCTGCTACATTTTATCAAGGAACTGGAGCAGAGCTGATGGTGTAAATCAGTTCTGTGGGTGAAAACCAGCCAGGGGTTAAGCATTGGTGAGGGCTCAGGATAGAGGATCACTGGGGCAAGGAGGAAGAAGAGTGTGTTCAAGTTTATTGTACCAATGCCAACATCCATTGAGGCCGATGCAATATGCTGTGCTGAGCAGGTAAAATAGGTACTAATCAATCCCCTAATGCAATAAGGGTATTAGCCCTATTTAACGCGCGTCTAACGAGGAGTGAATGAAATAGCGCTCTTCACATGCAAATGCATGTGAATGAGGCTATTAGGCATTCACCCCAGATGCAAAAAGAAAAATGTGCATCTCCAATGCACATTTAACTGTCATCTATTAATGCCTGCCAGGAGCAGGCGTTAATAGATGTGCGCATAGAAAAAAGAATAAAAAGAAAAGAAATAAAAGAAAAAAAAATGTTGACGATCGGGCCCATCACAAAAACCGACGCCAAGTTTAATGGCATCGGTTTTCATTACCGGCGGACAGCCATGCCGGTTTTCGTGGCTGTCTGCCACTAAGGAAAACCATCGCCGATAAAACCAAATCCCCCTACCAACCCCAACAAAAAAATAATCTCTCCCTACAACAGGTCTAATGCATAACCCGGAACTTTCTCTGATGATCCGCCCACAGCCCCACACACAGTTCACCTCAGCAGCGGCCCACACCTATCGGATCTATCCCGGCAAGCACCTACCACGAGAGGTCCCTGATACCGCACCACCACCACCGCTCTTCCCTTCCACTTTGTTTTATTTTAAAGAGGTGGCTTTTGCTTCCGAGAGAGGAGGGAGGCGGGAGTCTCTAAGTCACATGTCAGCTCTTCCCGGGCAACGTCTGCCGCGGACCTCCCCGCCAGGCACCGCCCCACCCGATCCCTCCAGCATTGGTTTCCCTGACTGCCATACAGTGGTCACAAAAACAGATGTCTATAAACCCGCCGTCGGTTTCCCTGACTGCGGTATGGCAGTCAAGGAAACCGTCTGGGTTCGTATTAGTGTTATAGATCTGCTCCTCCAGAGGGGAGGAGTTAGCAATCTGTTATAAATCTGCTGCTCAGAGTTAGCAATATGTTATCGGGCTCCTCCTGTAGAGGGAGGAGTCAGCAAACTGTTATGGATCTCCTCCTGGAGAGGGAGGAGTTAACAATCTGTTATCAATCCCTGCTGCTAGGAGTAGCAATCTGTAGAAACTGCTCCCCAGGGGAGGAGTTAGAATCTGTAATAAATCATCCCGCCAAGGGAAGGAGTTGGCAATCTGTTATAAGTCCGCCAGGGAGTTAGCAATCTGTTATGGATCACCCTGTCAAGGGGAAGAGCTAACAATTGTAATACTCTGTAAGCAGAATTAATGATCTGTGGTGGGTTGGCTTCCCACAGAATGGCAGTCTGAATAATACCGCTCTAGTAGTGTAAGGAATGAACACTTAAAGTAAATTGGTGAACCCTGGGCCAATGGCAGATGACAGCACCCCCAGGAGGATATCCTGAGAGGGAACACCGGCTAGACTGGAGTATGGAGACAAACACAGATAGTTATTTTATTAGACAGGAAGTATAACCACCAGAGGTGGCATTAGTGAGCTGATGTGCCCGCCAGGACTGAAGTCCCTCTGATACTGGAATTGCGGTCTCTGGATTGCTGAGCTGTAAAGAGAGACTATAGGTAGTGAGTAGCCAGGGTATGCTGGATACATAACCAGTAGAAGATGATACACTAACAATTGTAGATGTCTGTAATAGCTTCTAAGCAACAGAGAGTCTTCAGTATATTCGGGAACAGGAGCCATAGACGAGTACGGCTTCCTATATGCAGTCTGGAATGAGAACTCACAATATCTGTGTATGAGATTGCTTCTCGAATAGAAGAAAGTCTTTGGAGAGTTTTAGGAACATAGGCCCTCGTGGAGCGAGTACCGGTTCCTATCTGCAATCTATAATAGTAATACACAAGATATAGATATATGATAGCTTCTGATATAGAAGAGAGTTGAGGAAGGGATTTAGGAACATGGGCCCTCGTGGAGCGAGTACTGTTTCCTATCTGCAATCTGCAATAATGACTCACGAACTCCGTACCTGTGATAATGTCTTAGACAGAAGGGAGTCTTCGGAGATTAGGAACATAGGGCCTCGGGGAGCGAGTACCGGTTCCTATCTGTAATAGAACTCACAGTGTTCACGTCTGTGATTGCTTCCAGGTAGTAAGGAGTCTTCTGAGCATTCAGGGATGTAGGCCCTCGTGGAGCGAGTAACGGATCCCATCTTAGCAATCTGAAATCAAGAAGAGAAAGCGGGGCCCCCGAGGAGCAGGTACCCCTAGGTAAGTTGGTAGAGGCAGAGCAGTGGAAAAAGAATTCCCTTTGCTAACTCGAATTGTAGCTGCAAGCAAAAACCTTTTAAGGTGGAAGCAGATGACGTCACTACGGGGTGACGACCCTAAGGTTCGCGTCCTTGCTGGTACAAACTCTGGAGCGCGCGCGCCCTTATGTCATCAGGAACATGGCGGATTTGCAGCATCATGCCAGCCCGGGGATTCCAGGAAGTACAGTGAGGAGAAGCTGCGGCAGCATCTGTCCGTCAGACCCGAATGGAGTCGCCACTAAGGTAGAGAGGGTGGAGTGAGGGTGAGAACAGGCACGGACGCAACAATTATCAAGGATGCACTAAGGGTCACAAGCGACCCTAGCGCATCCTTGCTAATGCGACCCCCTAATTTAAATATTGCATGGCACCCCCCTTTGGGACGCCATGTGCGCATTAAGAGAGCGGGCGCTGACTGTTCAGCACCCGCTTTCTACGCGCCTTTATTGCATCGGCCCCATTGTTTTATTTTATTCATCAAATGTTATTGCTCACTTTGGGGAGGATTCATCATTCCTCGCAGAATGATGAATCCTGCTAAAAAGGGGGCGGAGAAAAGGGAGAGTTCAGGCCTGCGAAAGGCCACAGCCGTTCGCACTGTAAAAGGTAGTGCTATTCGCCGCGCTACTGCCAGCGAGAATGTTCCTCACATTTTCGCCGGCGGCGGTGCCGCAGCCGACTCCTCCCCCTCCCCGCCCTGACTCCTCCCCTCCCCGCCACAACTGCTCCCCTCCCGGTCATTTACATGGTATCGCACGTGAAAAGGCCCTTACGTGCATTAAGGCCCTAACGCACGCGATAAACCTTTAGAAACCTTTGCTGGTAACTTTTAAACCAGTGTGCAGAGCACATTTGTTATAAAATAGCCTGACTGCATGCATACATGCGCACAATTTTAAGTAGACACGCACCTGTTCATGCAAATGCCGCTTCTGCTGCTTAAGTGGGGGTATTTTAAAAGCCATGCACACTGACGTCATTGGCTATTTTCCAAGTTCGTTCCCAGATTGCCCAGGAAAGGGATTTGATTTCCAAACTCCCTAGTTTAATAGCCTCCTTCTCCCCTGTTAGCCCTGACCTTTAAAACCCCGCTGATCTGCCAAGAATTGTTTTCTTTTACAACTTACACGTTATCCATAACAGAAGTAAAGTTGTGCAGCAGATGACCCCGGCGTGTGCCATTGCTCATAAGTATTTACGCACCAGTTTCATGGTAAAATCCCGGAATGCCCATGCCCCGCCCAGACCGTGCCCTCATCTCGCTCCTTTTTGGAAACTTTTCATTTGTATACACAGAGGCATGCACGCGCATATCCCAGTGACTTTTAAAATCTGCTTGGCATGCATCTGACCAACATATTCGCACATCCCCTAATTTATGCATGAGTCAGACTTTTAAAATTCACCTTTTTATTTGCACAATACTACTGTCTGTATATGTGTGCTATTTATTATCTGTCTCTGTTGGCTTTAATGCTTACCTATTTTAACCTGCTGTATACTATTTTGAGTGAATCTTATTTAAAAAAAAAAAAAAGTGGTTAATAAAAGTTACTAAATACTGCACATTTTAAAATGTTAATATTTTTGTCCTGCCTTCCAAATTCGGTGAATTTCTGTCCCTTTTTTTGAGAGGTCTTTGGCCTACAGATAGATGTGCAAATATGCACAAAGATCCCTTTTATATATTTCCAACATGTCATATCCTGGGAAGCATAAAAAGACATTAAAAATCATTATACTATTACTGTAGGGCTGCAAAGGAGAAAGTTAAGGAAGAACAAACTAGCACATCTTTGCAGGGTGAGAAATTGTACATAGCTTAGGATTCTAGTCATTATTTCCATTTATGGTAAGAAGGCCCTGGTTTTCACTTTCTTGGTGGATGAAAGTAGATTTCATGTTGGAAAAAAAAGTATTGCAATACAATATTTTGCACAAAAAGGCACAAGGTAGTTTCACCTTCTATTTCTATGATTTTATAAAGCAGCTGAAAAGAGCTCAGTTTGGTAGTCATGTAATCTATCTTTGACAGATGACTGCATATTATCCTTGGGAAATCGCAGCTGCTGTATTCAATAAGCTTCAGTTTCTATGAAACCTTCATAATCCTCATTTTGTATTTAAAATACATGCAAACTGTTTTTTATTTTATGTTATTAATAATGAACTTTTGTGGAATGGGGAATAATGGAAGCAAACCACTCATTCTAGCTTTCATAGAATTGTATCACCTAGACACCAAATAGATAATTTAGCATGTTTGTTTTACCATTGCTGATCATTTGTATCTGTAGCTGTGTTTATAAATCTAAAGCTAAATTAATTCCTTTCTTAAAAAACTATAGCAATGAAGAGGGGGTCATGTATTTTAAGGGAATATAGATATATGTAAATGGTCAGTGTGTATTTTGATCTACCTGCATCAATTGTGCCATGGATGTGTATTTTCAAATAGAAAACATGAAAAGTATATAAATGAAATATTGTTTGCATGCATGTAAAATGTACGTGAATTCATGTGAATCTGTGAGATGAAGCAGAAGTAGCATATGAGAGAAGAATGTAAAGTTGCAAATGAAATGAAAAAGTCCTGGATTTGGATAAGCAAAATAGTTTGAATGATGCCTAAAGTAGTGAAGAGGTAAGGGGTAAGCTAAAGCAGTTTTAGAATATGAATATTGCATTCCCTAGTAATAAATGTAGTCCTGAGACTTTCAAAGTAACTTTTGAACTGGAAACCTTAGAAGCTTTAGAAGCAATTTGCAAATAGTCTGTATAGTTGCAAACTATGCAGATGCTTTTAACCTGCATATTTTATGTACATATTCAAAGGGAAACATGGATTGTTCCCTTTTGAAGATTAGCAGCAGCCACAAAATATGCATGCTAATAACAAAATATAAACAAGACTTATTATTCCGTTTGATTTCTATACTAATATTTTGAGGGCATACATTAACATGTGCATAAAGATGAGCCAGTTGATATAGTGTATCTGGATTTCAAGAAAGCATTTGACAAAGTCCCTCATGAGAGACTTCTTAGGAGATTAAAAATCATGGATTAGGAGGCAGTGTCCGTCCTATTGCGGATGCAAACTGGTTTCAAAACAGAAAACAGAGACTAGGGCTAAATGGTAAATTTTCCCAATGGAGAAAGGTAAATAGTGGCGTGCCCAGGAATCTATTCTGGGATTACTGCTTTTTTTTAATATAAATGACCTAGAACTGGGAACAATGAGTCAGGTGATCAAATTTGCAGTTGACACAAAATTATTCAAGCTTTTTAAATAACAAGAGGATTGTGAAAAACTGCAAGAGGACCTTTCAAAATTGGGAGACTGCATGCAAATGACAAATTAAATTTAATGTGGACAAGGGTAAAGTGGTTTACTTAGGGAAGAGTAACCCAAATTATAGCTACACATTGCGAGTCACAACTCAGGAAAAGGATCTAGGTAACATTGTTGATAATTCATTAAAATCTTCTGCTCAGTGTGCAACAGCCAAGAAAGCAAATAGAATGCTAGGAATTATTAGGAAAGGAATGGAGAATAAAACAGAGAATATCATAATGTCTATGTATCGTTCCATAGTGTGAACTCAACTTCAGTTTTGTGTGCAGTAGTGGTCACCACATCTCAAAAAAGATATAGCAGAATTAGAAAAGGTACTGAGAAGGGTGACCAAAATGATAAAGAGGATGGAACAATTACCCTATGAGGAAAGGGTAAAGAGGTTAGGACTCTTCATCTTGGAGAAAAGAAGACTGAGGGGAGATATGATAAAGGTTTATAAAAAATTGAGTGGAATGAAATGAGTAAACATTAATCAGTTGTTTATTCTTTTAAAGGTATGAAAGCTAGGGGACTCAAAATGAAGTTGCTAAGTGATACATTGACCTTGGGTCATGTCTTTTGGCCCTGTGAGCTCATTAAAATTTTTAGAAAGGGATTTAAGATTTTTTTGAAACCATGCTCAGACAAAACATTTCTTTTTACCCTGAGGGAGTCCTTTTCGATGATTCTGCTTCTTTCCAAAAACAGGGTAAAGGAAATAGGCTTTTACGGTTTAATTGTAAACACCCTAGCATGCGCAAATAATGGGAGATATGCGTGTGGTTGGGCCGTGCAGGTGCCATGCGCACTTTAAGAGCGGCCTGGTCATGTGAGTATGCACGGAAGAGCCAGGTATCTGAAAAGGGGCTGTCTGAGGGAGGGCTGGGTATGGGGACTGGCAGGTTGGGGGTGGGGCAGGGGCCGGCTGGAACAAAGCCATTAGGTTCTGTCCTGGTGAAGTGCTCGCCGGCCAGCTGCCGGCATGCAGAATTTACTTCTGCTCGGGAGAGCAGGTAAGTTCTGAAATAAAAAAATATAGGTTAGTTGGGGGGGTTAAGGAGTGGGGGAAGAGAGGGAAAAAGGGAGGAAGCTTAACTAGGGGTTTAGGGAAGTTCTCTCTCAGTCCACTCCTTTATTGGAGCAGAGTGGGAGGGAACTGGAAAAGACCCAATCTCATTGCCATGCGCTTCAAACAAAATCCCCCCTCTTACATGCGTTAATCGGCATTCATGCAGACACATGTGCGCCGATATGAAACAAGCTCGCATGTGCGTGCTGGTAGACAATTGTATAACATTCGAGTGTCGATGCACATGTGTTATAAAATCGGTGAATCAATGTGCGCATATCGGGAACCACTCGCACTTGGACGCCTGCTCAGACCTTTTAAAATTAACCCTTTAATGTGTAAGGCCTCTTTGGTAGGGAAAAAGAGTATTGTCTCAATGTGGACAACAGAGGAAGCTCCATCGTATTGGGCCTGGTGAGTTGATGTTACTGGAAAGAATGGGCTGGGGTGCCTAAGTAAACAACAAAAAATGTTCTTACAAAACTGGAATGTATATCTTCAAATTTTTAATCCAACACATCCCAAAGTACAGCACTGCCTTATCTTTGCCTATTCATTTACTGATTTAAAATGGTGAGTGATTGAATGTATTCACGTTTCTGACTGTAGTGGTAAACTATTGAGAGCAATATTGGATTTGGTTTTTCAAAAAATAGAGCCTGAGGGACTTAATAATAAGAAGAGAAGAACATAAGAAATTGCCATGCTGTGTCAGACCAAGGGTCCATCAAGCCCAGCATCCTGCTTCCAACAGAGGCCAAACCAGGCCACAAGAACCTGGCAATTACCCAAACACTAAGAAGATCCCATGCTTACTGATGCAATTAATAGCAGTGGCTATTCCCTAAGTAAACTTGATTAATAGCCGTTAATGCACTTCTCCTCCAAGAACTTATCCATACCTTTTTTGAAACCAGCTACACTAACTGCACTAACCACATCCTCTGGCAACAAATTCCAGAGCTTTATTGTGCATTGAGTGAAAAAGAATTTTCTCCGATTAGTCTTAAATGTGCTACTTGCTAACTTCATGGAATGCCCCCTAGTCCTTCTATTATTTGAAAGTATAAATAACCAAGTCACATCTACTCGTTTAAGACCTCTCATGATCTTAAAGACCTCTATCATATCCCCCCTCAGCCGTCTCTTCTCCAAGCTGAACAGCCCTAACCTCTTCAGCCTTTCCTCATCAGGGACTATATCTTTCTTGAGATGTGGCGACCAGAATTGTACACAGAATTCAAAGTGCTGTCTCACCATGGAGCGATATAGAGGCATTATGACATTTTCTGTTATATTAACCATTCCCTTCCTAATAATTCCTAACATTCTGTTTTCTTTTTTGACTGCTGCAGAACACTAAGGGGCAGATTTTAAAACCCCCGCGCGCATAAATCCTCCCGGATTTATGCTCGCAGGGCCCTTGCGCGCCGGCGCACCTATTTTGCATAGGCCGCCGGCGCGCGCAGAGCCCCGGGACGCGCGGAAGTTCCGGGGCTTCCTGAAAGGGGCGTGTCGGGGGCGTGTTGGGGCGTCGCTGAATGACACGGCGTTTGGGGGGCGTGACGCGGCATTTGGGGGGAGGGCCCGGGGGCGTGGTGCCAGCCTGGGGGCATTCCAGGGGCATGGCCGTGCCCTCTGGAACAGCCCCCGGGTCTGCCTCCGGCAGGCGTAAATCCATGAATAAAGGTAGGGGGGGTTTAGATAGGGCTGGGGGGGTGGGTTAGGTAGGGGAAGAGAGGGGAAGGTGAGGGGAGGGCGAAAGAAAGTTCCCTCCGAGGCCGCTCTGATTTTGGAGCGGCCTCGGAGGGAACAGAGGCAGGCAGCGGGGCTCGGCGCGCGCAGGCTGCCCAAAATCGGCAGCCTTGCGCGCGCCGATCCTGGATTTTATAGGCTACGCGTGTATCTTATAAAATCCAGCGTACTTTTGTTTGCACCTGGTGCGCCAACAAAAGTATGCGATCGCATTATTTTTTAAAATCTACCCTTAAGCCGATGATTTTAAAGTATTATCCACGATGCTGCCTGGATCTTTTTCCTGGGTGGTAGCTCCTAATATGTAACCTAACATTGTGTAACTACAGCAAGGGTTATTTTTCCCTATATACAACACCTTGCACTTGTCCAGATTAAATTCCATCTGCCATTTGGATGCCCAGTCTTCCAGTCTTGCAAGGTCCTCCTGTAATGTATCACAGTCCGCTTGTGATTTAACTACTCTGAATAATTTTGTATCATCCGCAGATTTGATAACCTTACTCGTCATATTCCTTTACAGATCATTTATATATATATTGAAAAGCACCAGTCCAAGTACAGATCCCTGAGGCACTCCACTGTTTATCCTTTTCAACTGAGAAAATTGACCATTTAATCCTACTCTCTGTTTCCTATCTTTAACCAGTTTGTAATCCACGAAAGGACATCACCTCCTATCCCATGACTTTTTAGTTTTCGTAGAAGCCTCTCATGAGGGACATTGTCAAACGCATTCTGAAAATCCAAATGCACTACATCTACTGGTTCACCTTTATCCACATGTTTATTAACCCCTTCAAAAAAATGAAGCAGATTTGTTAGGCTAGACTTCACTTGGGTAAATCCATGTTGACTGTGTTCCATTAAATCATGTCTTTCTATATGCTCTACGATTTTGATCTTGAAAATAGTTTCCAGTATTTTTCCCGGCACTGGTATTTCATAATTTGAAATTATGCTTCATTGTATCAATTTCTACTAATTAATACAATTGCATTTGATGTTTGAATGACAGCTCGATTATTTGGATTTATACCGGCCCTAGTCCACTGATTCATTTTGACATCATTTCCCGTATACATGCCAGTGAGTCATCTGTCTTGGGTTTTTTTTGTGAAAGATATAGCTTTGTGATTGTTAATTTTCAGCCTTTATTTTTTAGATTGACCATGTTTTACCCTGAAGAAGAACTACCATTCGAAACACAGCCCTGTGTCGGGAACATCTATGCATTTTGGAGTACATTTGCATTTGGGAAAGCATTTCTGAACCACTATCAGGCATTGAGCAATTGACTCTGAGATAAGTGCATTCTTTGAATGATATTTATATATGGAAATTTTGTTGAACATTTATTTTTTTTTCAAAATAATTTTTATTGGGAGGGAAACATTACCGTGCTGTGATAGAACAACACAGACAGAACGGCACAGTAATTTAGGAAAACAAGTAGTACCAACAAGCATCATATGAAATAGCTGGAACATCTCCGTCCCATTATATTTTATCAACTTTTATCCCCATCCCCTATGTCGTCCCATTTTCCCACTCTATAGATCAATGATCAAAAATAAGGCAGAAGATTTATAGATGGCTTGCACCTATCTATCTCAAAGCAAGAAACCTGTGAGGGAGTTGGTTGGACCATTAGATGACCGAGGGGTTAAAGGGGCTCTTAGGGAAGATAAGGCCATTGCAGAAACACTAAATGAATTCTTTGTTTCCATGTTTACTAATGAGGATGTTGGGGAGATACCAATTCCAGAAATTGATTTCAGGGGTGATGAATCAGACAAACTGAATGAAATCATTGTGAATCTGGAAGATGTAGTAGGCCAGATTGACAAACTAAAGAGTAGCAAATCACCTGGACCGGATAATATGCATCCTAGGATACTGAAGGAACTAAAAAATGAAATTTCTGATCTATTAGTTAAAATTTGTAACCTATCATTAAAATCATCCATTGTACCTGAAGACTGGAGGGTGGCCAATGTAACCCCAATATTTAAAAAAGGCTCCAGGGGCGATCCAGGTAACTATAGACCACTGAGCCTGACTTCAGTGCCAGGAAAAATAGTGGAAACTATTCTCAAGATCAAAATCATAGAGTATATAGAAGACATGGTTTAATGGAACACAGTCAACATGGATTTACCCAAGGGAAGTCTTGCCTAACAAATCTGCTTCATTTTTTGAAGGAGATAATAAATACGTAGATAAAGGTGAACCGGTAGATGTAGTATATTTTGATTTTCAGAAGGCATTTGACAAAGTCCCTCATGAGAGGCTTCTAAAAAAACTAAAAAGTCATGGGATAGGAGGCGATGTCCTTTCGTGGATTACAAACTGGTTAAAAGACAGGAAATAGAGAGTAGGATTAAATGGTCAATTTTCTCAGTGGAAAAGGGTAAACAGTGGAGTGCCTAAGGGATCTGTACTTGGACTGGTGCTTTTCAATATATATATAAATGATCTGGAAAGGAATATGACTAATGAGGTTATCAAATTTGCGGACGATACAAAATTATTCAGAGTAGTTAAATCACAAGCGGATTGTGATACATTACAGGAGGCCCTTGCAAGACTGGAAGATTGGGCATCCAAATGGCAGATGAAATTTAATGTGGACAAGTGCAAGGTGTTGCATATAGGGAAAAATAACCCTTGCTGTAGTTACATGATGTTAGGTTCCATATTAGGAGCTACCACTCAGGAAAAAGATCTAGGCATCATAGGGGATAATACTTTAAAATTGTTGGCTCAGTGTTCTGCAGCAGTCAAAAAAGCAAACAGAATGTTAGGAATTATTAGGAAGGGAATGGTTAATAAAACAAAATATTATAATGCCTCTATATCGCTCCATGGTGAGACAGCACTTTGAATTCTGTGTACAATTCTGGTCACCGTATCTCAAGAAAGATTTAGTCGCGATGGAGAAGGTACAGAGAAGGGCAACCAAAATGATAAAGGGGATGGAACAGCTCCCCTATGAGGAAAGGTTGAAGAGGTTAGGGCTGTTCAGCTTGGAGAAGACAAGGCTGAGGGGGGATATGATAGAGGTCTTTAAGATCATGAGAGATCTTGGACGAGTAGATGTGAATCGGTTATTTACACTTTCGAATAATAGAAGGACTAGGAGGGCATTCCATGAAGTTAGCAAGTAGCACATTTAAGACTAATCGGAAAAAATTCTTTTTCACTCAATGCACAATAAAGCTCTGGAATTTGTTGCCAGAGGATGTAGTTAATGCAGTTAGTGTAGCTGGGTTCAAAAAAGTTTGGATAAGTTCTCGGAGAAGTCCATTAACTGCTATTAATCAAGTTTACTTAGGGAATAGCTAATTGCATCAGTAGCATGGGATCTTCTTAGTGTTTGGGTAATTGCCAGGTTCTTGTGGCCTGGTTTGACGTCTTTTGGAAACAGGATGCTGGGCTTGATTGGCCCTTGGTCTGACCCAGCATGGTAATTTCTTATATTATTATGTTCTTATGATACCTAGTATGAAGGTCTAGTAAATTTAGGCACTGCATTAATCTGAATGAAGAGGGTTCTTTTCTGATTGTTGTGACTTCAAATTCTTCCAGCTTAGATCCATAGTTTTGTGCTTAACGATGTGTCATTGTGAATCTTGCCATATATTTGTACATTGTGAAGTCATACAGAATGTTAGACATGTATGGCTGATTTGGTGAGTAATGGAACCTAAGAGTGATTTGAAGGGTTGGAGGAGGAGGGGGTTGGTTTTGCCTTCGGGATTGGAGGGGTGCTTTAAATAATGAATGTAGTAAAAAAATCAATTGTATTTTCTTTTATATGTGGCAAGCGTCAGAGTACCCACTTGTCTAATAAACAGTTTGAATAATTAAAACTAATTAGAGAAAATATCTTTTTACTCAATGCATAATTAAGCTCTGGTATTCGTTGTCAGAGTATATGGTGAAAGCTGCATTTAAAAAAGGTTTAGACAAGTCCCTGGAAGAAAAGGCCATAAACCATTATTAAGGTGCAGTTGCACAATGCTAGACTCTGTTCCACTGCCACACACCCTGCAGCTATATCAGTGCTGCCAATGTCATTTATATGCGATTGTTATTGCAGCAGTCGGGGAATCTGAGCAGCAGCTAGGAGGAGGTGTTCTCATTGCAGAGCTCAAAGATGTGCTGGTTCCATTTTCACACCTCTCCTGTGACATACCAGTGGACACTTTTCAGACTCTAAAAAGCCACATATCCAGCTTTGTGTGGAGGGTCATCCTTCTAGATTGAACTACTCGGCAATGATGACGCATAGGGATGTGGGTGGAGCAGGATTGCAAGACTTTCAACTGTATTACTGTGTTTGTTGTCTGTGTTTTATGTGTCTGGCTAGGCACAGATCCTTCACAACCCTTGTTCACCTTGGATAACATTGATCAGTTCCTGGCACAGTTTCAAAGGATGTTTGATGAACCAGGTTCCTGTTCCTCCACTTCCACAGTGCTGTTGTGCTTATGCCAGTGTGATGAGGGGGGATGGTACAGCCAAACAAGATCAAGAAAAATGTAAACCCACACTGGGATGAAGAAAATACTTACTATAAACTAGGGTAATCTCATACCTGGGAAGAAGAAGAAATCAGACAGATGGGTGCCACCCCCTAGAGTGCCAGGCAGAAAATGGAATATATGATGGGGAAGGAGGAGTCAGTCTCCATGGAGAGATAGAGGAGGTGATACCAAAGTCTCCATGGAAATAGGAATAGTAAATGAGGGAGGGTGGACACAGGAAGAGGAGGTGGATGAGATGGGATTCCTTCCTGCAGGGAGTTATAAGGAAGGGGAGTTAACTCAAATGTGGAGGGAAGAACACCTAGAGGAACACATGGAGACTGAGGAGTGAACCCAAAAGGAGGATTTGATTTACAAAGGTGAAGAAGGAGGCCTATAATAAGGTACAGCACAAGTTCTTGAACCAACATTTTTTGTATGGTTAGGTTGTAGTTGTCCTGTCTGTGAAGATTAAGAGAAGATTCTTAAGAAGACTCAAACATTCCACAGGAGGGTGGAGACAAACAACTCAGCTTCTATAAGGGGCTGGTTATTTGGAGCGCTTGGGCTAAGTGAACCTGAGGAAAAAAAAACCTGATTGTTTTGGGACTAAAGACTGTTTAGTTTATTTTTTTGAAATGTGCACTGCTATACTTGGGCTAAATGAGTCTGGGAGAAGAAAAAACCCTGATTATTTTGGGACTATAGACTGGTGAGTTTGTTTGTTTTTTTTAAATTTTACACTGCTTTACCTGGGATAAGGAAGCCTGGGAAGTAAACGAGAAAGAAAAAATAATTGCTAAGACAGAAGGTGATTTGGGATTTTCTTGTTGTTGTCATTTTATTCTGTGCCCAACCAACCTGTGAGTGGGAAGACATAACTTTTCAGAGAGAAACTGAGACAATTAGCACTCGTATCCCTGAAGAGACTTCTTCAGATAGTTGAAGACATGACAGTTAAGCTCCAAAATCGTAGGACAATATGCACTCCAGTTTAGAACCCTGGTTTCTGAACTATGTTGGAATGAGGAATGCAAATTGCAGTGTTCTGGTTGGGTCTTTCCACTAGAACTAAGGACAAACTAGCTGGTCGTGAAGTGCCCTCTTGTCTGCAGGAACTCATCTCCTTCTGTACTAAGATTGATATCTGATTCCAGGAACAGACTCAGAAGATAGATGCTCAAAGGAAACCTGTTCATATAGCACCAGCTTCCAAAGACCCCTGCAACCCTCTCCTAAATTATCAACCCTAGTATTCAGTGCAGAAGAACCCATGCAGCTGGGCCAGTCCTGGCTATCTGAGGAGGAGAAGCACCAACAATCAGTTCTCAACCTTTGTTTATACTGCGCAGCCTCAGGGCATTATGCCCCCAATCGTCCAATGAAGTCAGGAAACTCAGAAGCTTAGGGTAGGTTGGAAGAGCAACCCTAGGCTCTACTTGCACCTCTTCCACTAACAAGACAATCCTAACTGCACAGCTGAAGATAGGCTCAGAGGTCCTCTTCTCAGACGCTTTTGTTGACTTTGGGGCATGAGACAACTTCAATGAGGAAGCACTGGTCTGTTGTCACTATATTCTGGTCATTCCTCTGAAGAACTGCTTCATCATCTCTTTGTATAAGAGAACACCTCCCCGGGGGCATCCAGTCCATAAATGAGCCTATGACCTTACAGATTGGTTTTCCACCCAGAGAATTCTTGACTTTCTACATATTGTCCAAATCTAGTAACTCTGTCATACTGGGTATTCCCTGGTTGCAACAGCATGCTCCAACTACTGATTGGACACCATAGATATCACCACCTGGGGTTCCTCCTATTTCCGTCAATGCATTCAAATATTATGATTAGCTATGGCTCTAGCACAATTGGTCATGCCACAACAACCCAGTCTCTCTCCAGATTACACTGTTTTCACTGATATTTTCAACAAAATATCAGGCTGAAAAATTGCCTCCTCATTGACCATAAGATTGTCCTATTGAATTGCTCTCAGGGAAGACACACCTATGACAAGGGTTTATACCCTCTCACTGTCAGAGATTAAAGAGATGTCCTCCTACATTAAGAAGAATATGAAAAAGACTTCATCCAGCCCTCAGCCTTGTAGGCTGGAGCAGGGCTTTTCTTTGAGGAGAAAAAAGATGGGTCACTCCACTTCTAAATAGATTATTGTTGTGTGTGTGCCTGTTCTCACCCTCACTCCACCCTCTCTACCTTTGTGGCGACTCCCTTCGGGTCTGACGGACAGATGCTGCCGTGGCTTCTCCTCGCCGCTTCTCCCCGGAATCCCCAGGCTGGCCTGACGCTGGAGATCCGCCATGTTCCTGATGACGTAAGGGCGTGCGTGTGCATGCGCTCCAGAGTTTGTACAGGCAAGGGCACGAACCTCAGGGGCGTCCCCCCATAGTGACGTCATCCACTTCCAACTTAAAAGGTCTTTACTTGCAACTACGAATCGAGTTAGCAAGGGGGATAACTCTCTCGTTGCTGCTCTGCCTCCTCAAACTTACCAAGGGGTACCCACTCCTCGGGGGCCCCGCTCTCTCTTCTTGATTTCAGATTGCTAAGACGGGATCTGGTACTCGCTCCTCGAGGGCCTATGTCCCTGAATGCTCAGAAGACTCCTTACTGCCTGGAAGCGATCGCAGACGTGAACACTGTGAGTTCTATTACAGATAGGAACCGGTATTCGCTCTACGAGGGCCCATGTTCCTAAAACGAGGGCCCATGTTCGCTCTACGAGGGCCCATGTTCCTAAAACCCTTCAAAACTATCTCAGAAGTTATTGCATACCTATACCTTGTAAATTACTATTTCATATTGCAGATAGGAACCGGTACTCGCTCCACGAGGGCCTATGTTCCTAAAACCCTCTAAAGACTCTCTTCTATTCCAGAAGCCTGCCGGGCACATCAGCTCACTAGTGCCAACTTTGGTGGTTCTACTTCCTGTCTAATAGGTAGGCCTGCAGGAAGGCCTGCTAATAGGTAGGCCTGCAGGAAGAGCCAAGTTTTGATGCCTTCAAAAAAGGCATCAAAACTTGGCTCTTCCTGCAGGCCTACCCCGACTCTAACCAAACCTAATCCCCCTGCCCCCGCCCCCGCCACTCTGCCACTCCACCTCCTGTCACTCCCCCCTCCAAAGAAAAGGTTAATTATGCAATCTATTGAAATGTATAGATTTTTGTTGATACTGTTATTCCAGTAAGGATATTGTTAAAACTGTTACTTCAGTTCCTATCCACCTTTATCTCCTTCTCTCCTACTCTTGCTTTTCACGCCCCCTCAGGCTCTTGCTATCTCCCTACCCCCCCTCTCTCCCTTTTCCTCCGCTGCTCCCCTTCCCCCTTTCCCAGTTATTTGTAATTTCTATTTCATTTCTCTCCATGAGTTTATTGTGAACCGGTATGATGTGACCCACGAATATCGGTATATTAAAAGTTCATAAATAAATAAATAGGAGTCCGAGGTGGAGAGACTGAGAGTGGGACTCCAAATCGGGGGGTGCCTGTTGAGACTGACCTTGCCGAGGGAGGTGAGAGACCCCGGAACATCTTTCTCGCTTGTTGGGAGCTCGGCAGGGGGAGGTGCCCCAGTGACATCATTGCTGCGCGTCTCCAGATAAATTTGGACGGTAGACGCGGGAATTTGGAGTCCGAGGTGGAGAGACTGAGAGTGGGACTCCAAATCGGGGGGTGCCTGTTGAGACTGACCTTGCCGAGGGAGGTGAGAGACCCCGGAACATCTTTCTCGCTTGTTGGGAGCTCGGCAGGGGGAGGTGCCCCAGTGACATCATTGCTGCGCGTCTCCAGATAAATTTGGAGGGTAATCGGCGCTCAGCCGCCGTCGGCGCGCGGCCGGCGAGGGCTAGAAGGCTCCTAGACTCTTCGAGATATTCCCCTAATTTTGGACTCTCTTTCACTCTCTCCTTCTTAAATACTTATATGTTGTTTAACTAGGTGAGTGTAAACCATCATAGTTTGTTTAGGCACTGAGTTGCTATGCCACATACCAAACGCAAAGGTAGGGTAAGGCAGGAAGCCTCAACCCCTGTATACCCATCCTTGGTTCAAACAACAATGACTGGAGAGTCCCATTGGAGGTGGGGAAGGAGAGCAATCTACCCACCCCCCCCCCCGGGAGAAGTCAGTCTAAGTCCCAGGGCCCCAATGACACCTATTCCCCCTGGTAGCACTGCAATCAATCCGGATCTAGGTTTCACTCCTTTACGGAATGTGTCAGGACAAGAAACCCTGATTGAGGAAGTATCAGGATTGAATATTGCAGGGCAAAGAAGGGAGGGAGAAAACGAACTCCCCCCATCTAGGGTGGGAACTAATGGAGAAGGAGTCTCCATTATGAGAAGTGACTCAGACTCTTCCTCAGGGGACAGCAGTAGACAAGACCTTAATGGGCAGCAAATAACATCTTCGAGTCCACAAATATTGCTAGGACAGGCTACTAATGTGACTATGGATACGATTTGGCAAGCCATTGTGATTTTGCAGAAGAATATCCAAAGTTTAAATGGTAACATTAGGGACATGCAAATGTCCTTAATAAATTTGACTCCAACTGTTACTGGTCAGACAGAATCAATAAAAAAGGTAGAAGAAGACATTAAACAAATTAAAACAACTCAATTTTCTATAATTCAGGGAGAAACGATTCTACAAAAAAAAGTTGAAAACATAGAGAACTCAATTAGATATAATAATTTGAGAATAATTAACTTTCCAATGTGTAAAATGATGTCTGCGAAAGAACAACTGAAGAATTATTTTTCAGAAGTACTCTTATTACCATTGGATCAGTTTCCCATAATAATGAATGCATATTTTGTTAGTTGGAATAGTAATGTGGTACCAGAACAAGGAGGAATTGATACCTCCTTAAATGTAACTGATTTAATAGAATCATCCCTCAGTACCCAAGTTGAAAAAAGGGGCACGTTATTGGTCAAATTTACTGATGTTATGCAAAGGGAAAAAATTTTAAAATTGTACTTGGCCAAACGAAACTCTTTTTACTTGGGACAGCGGGTATGGATCTACCCTGATCTCTCTAAAGAAACACAGATAAGGAGGAAAAAGTTTTTCTCATTGATAAGTCAGGCCAGAACTTTTGGTTACCAAGCATTAATGAGATTCCCATGTAAATGGATACTATATGCTGAAGGAGCAAGATATGTGTACTTTGAACCCGCTCACCTAGAGAGGTTCTTGGAAGCTCGCCGTAAACCTGAGGTAGTAGCTGATGTCACTCAATAAGTTGGGAAAGATTGTTATTTCTGCTAAACCCTAGATATTAATTATTATACAATATTATTGTAATATTATTTGCTCAAGTATAGGACCCCCTAAGTTCTTGTATGGTTAAAGGAGAGGAATAGGTGAAATTATTTTTCCTTACTTGGTTATTGAAGAAATGTATGACTTAAATTATTTGATTTTTCTTTCCTCTCTATATTGTTAGATTTAAAATGGAATGTATAATTCTTGGAAAAGATAAATAAATAAAAAATAAATAAATAAATACATAAATAATAAAGAACTATCTGTGTTTGTCTCCATACTCCAGCCTAGCCAGTGGTCCCTCTCAGGATATTCTCCTGGGGGTGCTGTCATCTGCCATCAGCCCAAGGATTCACCAATGTATATTGTGTTCATTCCTTACACTACTAGAGCAGTATCATACAGACTGCCACTCTGTGGGGAGTCAACCCACAACAGATCACTAATTCTGTCTACGGAGTACAACAGACTGCTGGCTACTCTCCTCGAGGGGAGCAGATTCCATAACAGATTGCAACTCCTCCTCTCTGGAGGAATAGATCTACATCAGGTTGCTAACTCCTCTCCTCTGGAGGAACTGATTACTAACAGTCTGCTAACTCCTCCCTTCTGGGGAAGCAGATCCATAACAGACTGCTACTCCTCCACTCGGGAGGAGCTGATCGATAACAGATTGCTATCTCCGCCCCTCTAGGGAAGCAGATCAATAACAATTATTGAGGCTTGAATGCCATCACTGTATGAAACAAGTACCTGTTACCATTTATTTCTGAGTTTTTTGACTGGCTGCAAGGAGCAAACATTTTCATAATGCTAGATTTCAGGGAGGCTTACAACCTGATCTGCATTTGCGAGTGGGATGAATGGAAGACAACTTCTAACAGTAGAAATGGACATTACAAGTATTTAGTTATGCTTTTTGTTCTCTGTAATGTCCCAACTGTCTTCCAGAACGTTGTACATGGTTTCTTTAGAGACTTCCTAAACTCCTTTGTCTTGGCCTATCTCGACAATATACTGATTTATTCCAAGCCTCTTTATCAACATCATGAACAAGTGAAAACTGTCCTCACACATCTAAGACAAATTGGACTGTACACAAAATTAGAGAAATGTTCTGCCAGAAAATTGCTGACAAGTTCATTCTTTTCCAAGAAGTTCTGTCCAACCTAACAAAACTATACAATTGAAGATTGCACTCTTTGTTTTAAGCTGGCCCTGGAGGAATGTTGACCCCTTCTGGAGGGGGCTGTTCACCTGTTCATTAATTTCATGGATTATAAGAATTTGTTGTACCTGCAAGAGTCTCATTGACACAACCCTTGCCAGGCCAGATGGTCATTGCTTTTTTAATAGATTTTATTTTAAATTGATGTTTCGACCTGCAGTGAACAACACTTGGGCCGATTCCCTCTCTCAGAATTTTGAAGACAATGTCACACTGAATATGTGTGTTGAGACATATCTATTGCTTGGAAGACAACCAAAGACATCTTAGTAATAGCTGCTGAGAAATATAAGTATACTGCTGACAGGACACCTCAATTTCAACCAGGGGATAAAGTATAGTTATGCACATAGAACATCTGGTCAAAGCAGCCTTTCACAAAGTTCATACTCTGCTTCATAGGCACTTCCATGGACCTCCATAGGAGGTAGGCCTAGCTGTTGAACTATCAGCTATGCCTACCTTCTTCCCTCAGGATACCCAATTCTTTTCATTTATCATTTTTCAAGCCTGTGGTCCTAAAATGAAAGAATAAGAAACCTCCTGTTCCCACACCTATGATCACCAATGAAGCCACAGAATACGAGGTACAGGAAATTCTGAACTCCAAGTGCTCCCAGAGGAACCAGCCCAAAATATCCATGCACCCAGACTCCTTCACAGATTCTACCACCTCTTTTACCATAAATCCAAATCTAGAGTGGGGGAGGGGCTTAAAGGAGGGGTACTGTAACTCTTCTTAACTTCAAGTGATCTGGCATATGTCCTGCCCTGTTCATTTCCAAGGACTATGGTTAGCACTTCCTGTCACCAGGGTATCCTAGGTCCTAATATCAGGACTTCCTGGTATTGTTAGCTGATGGTATCACATCCTGTCCTAGTAAATAAGGAAGTCTTCAGCATCTCAGAAGCTGGTCTATGCCATCCTCTTGCCTGCTGTGATTGTTGCTGTATTGCATTTCCTGCCTTGCCTCCATTTCCAGCTCTTGTCTCCAGCTCATACCTTCTTCTCCAATTCCTGCCTTGCCTCCACTTCCAGCCCTTCTCTCCAGCTCCTGATTTTACTCTTAGTTCCTACCTTGCCTCCACTTCCAGCTCCTGCTTTCACCTCCAGTTCCTGCCTTGCCCCGTCCTTGCTCTGCCTTGCCTTCCTACCCTATCTGTTTCCAAATCCTGTCAGATTCTTCAGACTGCCTTCTCGGTGCTGACATGGAATGGACTTTGACTCACCTGATTGCCAGCTGCCTTGATCTTGTCCTTGATCTCAATCTTTCTGTTGGCTGTCTGCCCTGACCTCAGACTGTTCCTGGACTCTGCCCTTGCCAAGCCTTGTCTCAGCTGCCACCTGCCAGGACTTGGGCCCTGTTCATAAAAGAGCCACACTAGTTTTTATGAACTGACCAGAGTTTGGTTTGTGTACAGAGCTCATTGACTGTGAGCTTTGATTTACTAACAGACTGTATTGTGCGATCATCATGGTATCTAAAGAAGATGATTGTAGTGGTTGAATGGACAAATTCCAGTGCCTTTCTGAATCAGGGCAGCCATATGCCTTCCTGGATTGCCCCGTTCATTCTCCCCTCCTTATCCCATCTACTTCTTCTCATACTGCTCTTTCAATGCCCTTCAAAGAGATGGTCCTAAACATGCAGCCATCTCAGTTTTCTACTGTCCTGAAACTCTGCTCGCCTTTCATCCCCTTTCCTTCAGTGTGGTCATTCTCCCAGTTCTTCCTTCAGAACTGATAAATAGCCACTTATCTGCCAAGCTCTGTTGTAAGAAAGCAAGTGGCAAACCTAAACTGAACAAGCTCTTTTTAATGTGATCATACTATTTAGCTTCCCCTCATTAAGTACCATGTTTATGATATTTCCCAAAGCATTTTCAGATTTCTGTGTATGATAAGGGGTGAATTTTCAAAGGAGTTATGCCCATAAAATTGGCATATACATGCATAGGTAGCTTATACTCATGTACATGCTGTTTTATAAACATATGTACACATTTTTACTTTTGCATGCACATTTACTTGCCAAAAAAGGGGAGGCTGGTTACATTCCAGGACAGGGCTAAGAGATATGTGGGGAAATTGCTTTTTTGTAACAGTCTTACATGAGCACATGTAACTTATTCACTCAATTTGAATCTGCTAATTATGTTATGCAATTGAAATCAGACTGATCTGTTGTCAAGAGTTGGTTGAGTGGGAGGTCTGGGTGAACTGGGGGGAGTTCAAGCTGAAGATCTAGGAGGGTCTTAATAACTTGGAGAGGGATTAGGTGAACTGATGGAAAAAATGGAAAACTGGTGATTTCTATTATGCATGCAAGAATTAAAACATACTGACTTACATGCATAAATTAGGATTTTATGTGAGCAAGTTGTATTTTTTTTCACGCGTAAAATGTATGCATCTATGTTTATAAAGTAGGCATGTATTGAAATATATAATTTGAATGTATTGAAATACATTCTTTTAATTCATTGTAGGTATGTGCGTAAAAGCATGCATATGCATGTGTGTTGGGCGTAGACATATGCATATTTTATAATCTGTACATACAGGATACGTGCAGGATATAAAATACTGTAGTAGATCTCACCTTGGTCAAATGCATATATATGAGGCAGTGCAGATTTGTTACAAAATTATCCTCCCAATATCTAACTTTTTATATGTAGAACATTAAGCACCATTTTTTAATGTGTGTTTTATTGCACAGGCCCCTATACGTAGAGTGGAAGGATAATAGAACTTCTTTCAAGTCCCAGCACGGGACGACTGATTTTCCCCCTTGAATTCCCTGAGTGAGGTGGATTTTTATACACTGTGGGGTAGATTTTAAAACCCCTGCGCGTGTAAATCCTCCCGGATTTACGCGCGCAGGGCACTCGCGCGCCGGCGCGCCTATTTTGTTTAGGCCGCCGGCGCGTGCAAAGCCCCGGAACGTGCGTAAATCCCGGGGCTCCCTAAAAGGGGTGGGAGGGGGCGTGTCCAGGGGGCGTGTCCAGGGGGTTCAAACAGGTGTAACTTGCCCAACAAAGGTGGGGGGGGGGATTTAGGTAGGGCTGGGGGGTGGGGTAGATAGGGGAAGGGAGGGAAAGGTGGGGGGACACAGAAGGAAAGTTCCCTCTGAGGCCGCTCCGATTTTGGAGCGGCCTTGGAGGGAATGGAGGCAGGCTGTGCGGCTCGGCGCGCGCAGGCTGTCGATTTTGCGCAGCCTTGCACCCGCCTATCCCGGATTTTATAAGATACGCGCGGCTACGCACGTATCTTATAAAATCTGGTATACATTTGTTCGCGCCGGTGGCACGAACAAAAGTACGCGTGTGCATATTTTTTGAAGATCTACCTCTGTGTGCTCTGTATGTGCCCAAAGAAGATGCAGGGACCACTGGATTAGTGTTCAAAACAATAACGTTACTGTAGACAATGATTGATTGTTGGCACAATAAATATGAATCAAATAGAAGGATAGCATGGAGAGAGCATTGTGGTCCTCAAATAGGAACTGGACAGGTTCATAACATAATGAATTTTTTTTATTATTGCAAAATGTTTATTGTTATAAACTTGTCAGTTCCTACTTGAGGACCAATATGCTCGCTCCACGCTATCCTTCTATATGATGTTTGACTTTTCTAGCACCACAGTCTTTCTGATTCTTTAGTACAAATCATTGTCCTTTATCCATGCAAAAGTCTTTTCTACAGTCCGGGAATCCAGTCATCCTCCTGATGTAGGTTTAGTGGTGATCCCCCATGGTTAGGGCCCTCTTAGAGGATGGGAATACCCTTCCCAGCTAGCAAAAACTGTCTCTGCACAGAGAGTGATTTTTTCTCTCTCTTCCCAGGGATTGTGAAGACTTTGGATCAGTGCCCTCCTATTAGAGATGATTTCTTACTCACAGATGTCCTTGATCTTGATGGGGATCCCTGATGGAAGGGATCCTGGATGGAACTGCAGGAAGAGAGGCAAGAAAGTGCTTGGAAAATCAACTTCTTCTGTTTCCCCAAAAGTAAATAACACCGAAGATACCTTACAACAGGTTGCTGCCACTTCAGGGGCAGATCTTCCTTATGCCTCGGCATCTGGAGCACAGGATATCCCCCAGTCCTTGCATCCTGGAAAGGCCCAGGTGTTCAGCAAGGCTTCCTACCCAGCAAAATGTAAAAAAATCCATATTTGTCCTTGGACAACCACTCTGCACCTCTGGAGGATAGAACAGCAGTGGCGCCATGACCTGCTCTGGAGCATCTTGAATGGACTTAAAGGCCCCAGGTAGGCCTATCTCCAACCTTCTTCTCAAACTGCCAACTTAGACAGCCCCAGAGCCCTTTGCAGAGCTCTGCTATAAACCTCCTACAGGGGATATCCATTATAGCCCCGCAATGAGAGGGGCTGCCAATGAATGGATCTGCCCCTTAATTATCCCTCTCTAATTGCACTAACATGAGTGGTCCCAGGGATTACTGGTAACCTGGAGAGGTGCCCAGGTTATACTTTTTTCTTACAATCATTAATATTTTCCTTTTTAATTGCCAAATATCTCCTATCTAAACAGTTGTTGTTTAGCAAAACCTAAATATTTCTCACTACTCCCCTTCAGAAACCCTAAAATATTTGACTGAATTGAGTCTTATGAGATATCATCATGCTATACCTGCTTAATGATTATTTCTTTTCTGCTGAATCCTAAAAGTTATCTGTACAAGTGCCTTCTTCTGTTTAGAATGGAAGGCCCTCAAAAATGCTGCTTACTATTAAAGGCTGGTATAATTAAACTACCCAACATTAAAAGTCTATCTTGCAATTCAAAACTTTCATTCTTCAGGTAACTTGGGAATTAAAAGCCGCAGGGAATGGCTGTTTATTAAAAAAAAGGCTTGTGGGAGATTAATCCTTGAAGGCCCTTGAAAAAAAAAAAAAAAAAAGAAATACACAAGCGTCAGTACACAATTAGAATCAGTGTCTTCATCACTGACTGCCAGAAGCTAAATAACCTCTTCAGTCTAATACTGAAAAAGAGAACCTTAATCTAAAAGGGCCAGAAGAACATTGTTTCTTAAATAATGGATGTACTGAAAGCGCTAAGGGAGATCCGGGGGTGAGAATCAAACAATCTATAAACCACGATTTTGCAGGGAATGCTTTTCATTTCACAAAACTTAAAAGGCACAGTTCCTCAGATACGTAAGAAACATTTCTGTTAACAATCTCTGTGTATGAGATTCTATTGATATTGCAATGAATTGTGTCTGAAATTCATCTGAATACCTTCTGCCTGAACATAATAAGAAGGAAAGACGGGCTTCCTGCTGATTTTATTGTTCTATGCCTGCAAGATGCACATTTAACATACTGTTAGTGGTTTCCCTTAACAGTGTTAATTTAAAGTCTTATAAAACAAGATCAATTGCAAGCAGGATTTCATATCCCATGTACCAATTAATTACATGTAAAGTAAGTTTAAACTGCCAACAAATTCATTTTTAAATGCACAAGAAATATACATTTCTCATAACAAATTGGACAGAGTTCAATTTGACAATGACTATCCATAAGAAATATATTAAAAATCATTTTATTGGAGCCTTATTACAATTTTAAATGATAGTAAAATGTTAGGTGATAAATCCCCTGTGACCAAACTGTTTCACATTCTTTCTTGCAGTGTCCTCAGAGGTTGTTTTGTGAGATGCAAACATTCATCTAAATAGCCTGGGCCATTCATCATGGGCAAACTCATTTATATTAATTAAACTACAACATTTACCACATCATGAAGAGGAGAAAATCATTGAATTAATCTTCTTCGTTTCTTATTGTAATTAAGTCTCATGTTTCATTTAATTTTAATCCACAACTATTCATTACTATAAATCAGTGGGTAAATTTTCAGTAGCACATTTTAGTATAAATTTACATGCATGCTTGTAAGCACACACTAAATAATTCAAGTTTCAAATATAAGATACATGTATGTATTTTTTTTTTTTTAATATTTGGTTAGATGGCTACATTAACATGCACAAATGTACCCATTACAAAATTAAGGTATACATTAAATTATCAGCTTGCCGGTTATGTGTGTTCTTCTTCAAAACAGAATGTATGCATGTTGATCAGTAATGGCCCCCTAGAATGCCTTCTGGGCTGCCCTTTTCTTATGTGGCAAAATGTTTGTGTGTTATGAACATATGTGCATAGGTTTAGGTGGCTAAAAATCAATTTGAACACAAACTATACATAACTCCATATTTTATGTGTGTATGTCCCAATTAAGCTTTCAAAACTTCATCCACATATGTTTAAAACTAATCATAATTTAGATCTCATGTAATCAGTAAATGATAAAAGCTTACGGAATAAGGAAAACAGTCAAATATGTTTACCATCACTCTTCTTGTAGTATTTGATTACAGTTTGAATTATTATTATTATATAGTTCTTTGGATACTTGGTTCCTAGTATTATAAATCTAAAATTACTCTTCCTAAAGGTGTCCCTATGCATATTTTTGGTACATATGCAAATCTCATAAATGGAAATGTTTTAAATTACCATTATCCACCACTTGTGAAAGTCGCATTGCAAAGCTCAATCTATTTGCTATTGGTACTACTTGATCCTTAATAATCACTTTCAGTTCTCTAATAATTCTTTCAATATACTTCCTATTGTAGGACTGTTACATCAAATACACTACAAAACTAATTGATATAAAACATTTATTCACCTTGTTTTCTCTTGATTAAGCCACATTTGATAACAATTAACAACATGTTTCATCCAAATTTGAGTTTATTAAATACTAAATAATTACATTATTCCCTTAAAAAACCTGAGTGGTGGAGCATACTTTGGAATTTTCTCATAAAGAGATTAACTAACTTTTAGGATCTCCCATGCAAGGTGTCTTGTGATACATTGGATAAAGTTGTGGAATTGCCATTAGACCTCTAAACTTCATTAAAATAAAGGTTAATAAGTAAACACAAAAATATTTAAGGAGATAACTTTTTAATGTATTATATCCTTATATGGGATCAAGGGAGTTAACTAGTTACCCTGCTCTCCAAATTGGTGATGTAAATTATTAGAACTGCCTCTTGGTGAACAGATTATTTCCTGAAATCAATCACTAGGAGATGCCCTCAATAAAGTTGTCCCATTCTCTTTCCATATTCAGAAGGACACAATAGCAGGTTCATTTATTTATTTGTTTATTTGTTAATTTGTTTGAAATTTGTATACAGTAAATCATAATTTCTAAGCAGTGAACAATAAAACATTCATAAAATCAGATAAACAAATTATACACATAGAAACATAATGTAGACAAATTGACTAAACCAATAAATGTATTAATTCTACAAAAAGATCCCCTTTCTCAATACTTAGCCCACACCCAAAATATTAATCAACCTAATTTCCACTGAATATACCTTGAATAATAAAACGTTATCTACTAGAGATGTGAATCGGAACCAGAATCGGACCATTGGCTGCAAGTATTCAAATTAGCGCCGATAGCCTTTGCCCTTACTATGTCACAGGGGCTACCGGTGCCATTGGTCAGCCCCTGTCACATGGAAGGAGCACAAGGTGGCGCCGGCCATCCATCGTTGATATTTTCAAA
Source organism: Rhinatrema bivittatum (assembly GCF_901001135.1). NCBI lineage: Eukaryota > Metazoa > Chordata > Amphibia > Gymnophiona > Rhinatrematidae > Rhinatrema > Rhinatrema bivittatum. Next base: position 611,911,571 of record NC_042616.1, read on the forward strand.
ATCGTCAGAAATTGGGGGAGGGCGGGAAAAATGGCACACAAAAATAACCCCTAAACCCACCCCGACCCTTTAAAAGTAACCACTTAGCTTCCCCCACCCTCCCGACCCCCCCAAAACCTTTTTTCAGGTACCTGGTGGTCCAGTGGGGGTCTCGGGAGAGATCTCCCACGATCTCCTGCTCTAGGCCATCCTCTGGCTCCCGGGCCGTCGGCTGCCACTACTCAAAATGGCATAGTAAGGGCAAAGGCTATCGGCGCCATTTTGATTACTGGCAGCCGATGGCCCGCGTGCAGGAGATCGCTCCTGAACCCCCACTGGACCACCAGGGGCTTTTGGCAAGTCTTGGGGGACCCTCCTGACCCCCACAAGACTTGCCAAAAGTCCAGTGGGGGTCCGGGAGCGACCTCCTGCACTCGGACCGTCAGCTGCCAGTATTCAAAATGGCACCGATAGCCTTTGCCCTTACTATGTCACAGGGGCTACCAGTGCCATTGGTCAGCCCCTGTCACATGGTAGGAGCACAAGATGGTGCCGGCCATCCAGTGCTCCTACCATGTGACAGGATCCGGCCAATGGCACGGATACCCTGTCACATGGTAAGGGCAAAGGGCTACCGGCGCCATTTTGATTAGTGGCAGCCGATGGCCCTGGAGTGGGAGAACGGCCCAGAATGGGAGATCACGGGAGATCGCTCTTGGGACCCCCACTGGACCACCAGGTACCTGTAAAAAGTTTTTGGGGGGTTAGGAGGGTGGGGGAAGCTAAGGGGTTACTTTTAAAGGGTCGGGTGGGTTTTTTGTTTATCGGCTGGGGCGCAGCCGATAAACAAAATGCGATCAGGCCCGATGGAAAAAACCCCACATGTGAATCGGAACTGGAATTCAAACCGATTCTGGTTCCGATTCACATCACTACTAGATACTCAGACAGATCCAGTTTACTTTGTTACAAAGCAAAACAACAATCGACAGATCAGGTAACTTGTGTGCTCAAATGTACCAATCATGCACACAAAGTGAGATCTATTATTCAAAAACATTGTCATATCCTATCTTCGAATCCAGTTTTTCAGCAACCACCAAGGTTTGCATTCAGCAGAGGACATAATCTGAGGGAACACATTGTGAAAGCAGATCCACTACCAGAACCAGTGTTCCCTGCAGATTCAGCTGGGCATTTTCAATGTGACCACAGTGATATGTGTGTCCTTACAATCACAGATGATGTTTGGATACATCCTACTATCAAAGTGGAGATTTTTCATCAAGCTTATTCAGATTGCATAACTAAAAATGTCATTTATGTTATACAATGTCCGTGTCCTCTCATCTACATTGGGATGACCACTCGGAGTATATATGTGATATTCAGAGAACATTGCAGTAAAACCAACTGCCGGACCCTCACAGCCCTGATGTACAACACTGCATTCAACACTATCACGATTTTGAGCACATTAGATGGTCTGTTCTACGTGTCTTTCAATTTCCATCAAGAGAAGGAGATATCTTTTCCTCTTTAAATCATCGGAAACAGAAATTTATCTTCAATTTAAATTCTATAACACCATATGGACTAAACGAACAGATCGACTGGTACGACTTGTTTTAATCTCAATATATTTCAGTGGTTTGCTTTCCTTTTTTTTCCATTTTCTCTTAAGAACTTTTTCTTAAAACTTTTTCTAGTTTTCCTAAAATATACATTTTTATGTTACTTTGATCTAAAATCATTCTTGAAATACATATGTGATTTAGAGAATATTTCAGTAAAACTAACAGTCTGGTACTTTATTGCCCTGGTGGCACAATCTAGTAGTCATCTGTTATAAAGCTCTTTTCAGGGCCTATGGTGGACTTTTTAGCTAGTTCAGCCCCACTTGGGGCTAGATATACTAATGCCGCAAGGCATAGTGAATCCCACAGTAATGGGGGGCGAAACAGGGGGGTGGTACTGCAATAGCCGACAGCAATCACACCTCCATGGTGCGATCGCTGCCGGCGTCATGCCAAATAACTAGACCATAAAAGGTATAGTTATTCGGCGCGAACCTGACAGCGATAAAGGCGCTGACCTTTCGCTGTCGGTGCAGTCTTCGCGGCGTCAGCCCCAGTGCCGCCCTCTCCTCCTCCTCTTCTGGGGCTGACGCTGCCCAGACTCCACCCCCATCTTGGGATCGCACGCGATAAGGGACGTTTTGCATGCAAAAAGTCCCTTATCGTGTGTGATCCGCTTGGTAAATGACCCCCATGGGGAGATATATATATATTTTCATTATTAAGTTTTATAAAAATAAAATTTTCTTAACCCCTTTTTCACAACATTTTACAACTTTCTGAGGGCTTAATGAACTCTGTACTAATACATTTTTGATCTGATATTTGTTGTGGTCTCATTAGAGTTCAATGATTGACAGTTTCACTTCCCGCCAATTGCACTTTAAAACCAGCATCGGGAAGTGCTGTGCTGGTTTGTTCCAGTCAGCAATGCTGTCATTTCTAGCAGCAACACAGCTCAGCACAGCACAACCAGCAAGTTAAAATCTAGTACAGTGGTCCCCAAACCTGTCCTGGAGGGCCACCAGCCAGTCGGGTTTTTGGGATATCCTCAATGAATATGCATGAGAGAAAATTTACATGTTATGGAGGCAGTGCATGCAAATTTTCTCTCATGCATATTCATTGAGGATATCCCAAAAACCCGACTGGCTGGTGGCCCTCCAGGACAGGTTTGGGGACCACTGATCTAGTAAGTATGTATTTTAAAAGATTGGGCTTCTTGAACACTGAGACATTATCTGCTTTTGTGTTTTCAAATTTTCTTGATTAAATTGGTATCAACAGACTTTCTTATTAGCATTTCTAAGGATCTAGCCAGTTTTATTCAGCTGACATCTTCATGAGTGAAATAACTCTGTGAAAGGACAAATAAGATAGTCACTCTATTGCTCTAGTAAGTAATTTACAATATGATGTTTTACTTCTCTATCAATTGTTTGTGTCATCTGTTCATAGACCATTGCAAAGATTGACTTTGGGGTAGATTTTTAAAGTTATGCGTGGGTGTAGATTTGTTCGCGCAACCCGGCACGAACAAATCTATGCCCGATTTTATAACATGCGCACGCTGCCGCGTGCATGTTATAAAATCCAGGGTCGGCGCACACAGAGGGGTGCACAATTGTGCAACCTGTGCACACCGAGCCGAGCAGCCTGCCTCGGAGGGAACTTTTTTCCAGCCCCCCCACCTTCCCCTCCCTTCCGCTACCTAACCCACCCCCCAGCCCTAACTAAATCCCCCCCCCCCTACCTTTGTTAAGAAAGTTACACCTGCCCGAGGCAGGAATAACTTGCTCACGCCAGTGGGCTGCCGGTGCGCCATTCCCCGGCCCGGGGGCTGGTTTGGAGGCCTCGGCCATGCCCCCGGAATGCCCCCAGGCTGGCACCACGCCCACGGCCCCACCCCCGGAATGCCCCCAAATGCTGTGCCGCCCCCAGCACGCCCCCAACACGCCCCCAAGCAAAGCCCCGGGACTTACACATGTCCCGGGGTTTTGCGCATGCCGGTGGCCTTTGCAACATAGGCGCGCCGGCATGCAAGTCCCCTGCACACGTAAAATCGGCTGGGTTTACGCGGCAGGGCTTTTAAAATCTGCCCCATTGAATATTTTGCCCCTGATGCTGAGGAACCGAAACACTGAAACAGTGCTGACAGTGTTGGATGGCTCTCATTTAAGAACAAGAGGAGTTTTAAGTTAAGTTCTCATACTTTCTATTCTTCTTAAAAATTGCATACAGAAAAATTCTTCAAAAAAACACATTCATATGACCATTCATTATAACTTAAGATGAGGTCTGGGAAAGACCACTTTTTCTACTATTAAGTAGACAAATGCCATATATGTTTGTTCACAATGATGGATCTATGAAGTAGTACTAATGAATTTTGAATTCCACTATTGTTTGACAGATTATTTACCCTTCGGTTTCATTTCCACCAGTGTTGACAATAGATCAAGACATCTTATCTCAAATCTCAGGAACCCAATTACTACAGATGTTTTTATTTCAACATTTATCAATAAAATGAACACTATGCAGATTTTGTTACCAATATTTCACCACCTTCACTTGCTTTTTTAGAGGCATCTCTTCTTTCCAGTACTGCAATTTCTGCTAGTAAACTTTGAGCTTTTAACAAAGTTTCACCTCTTACTAAAGCAAATGAAATGCTCTACTTCACCTCAAGATCAATTACCATCTTGATCTCTTTCCATTACTTACAAACATTATTAACCCTAGTTTCTCATTAGGCTCTGTTTCTAAAGAGTTAAAGGAAGCTAAAATCCAGCCAGTTCTCAAAAAACCTCATCTAGATCCAGAAGTTTCTGAAAACTATAGATCCATTTCCAACCTGCTGACTCTTTCCAAAATCATTAAAAGAGTCATTACAGGCCTTGTTTCAACACAATAAAAGCCCTTTCAGCACTTTTCACTGAAATAATTCTCATTCTCAATAAAGGAAAGACAGTACTTGTAGTTTTCCTTGATGTGACTGCTGCCTTTCACACCATTGACCATTTAGTTTCTCATCTAAGTGACATCAACTTAGATCTTTTCTTACAGATAGAAAGTTTCAAATAGACTGGAATTCCATTTCTTCTAGTTCCCAACCTCTCATTTGTTGGGTTCTACAAGGATCTGTATTATCTCCCTCCCTTTTCAACCCGTGCTTATCCCCATTTGCTACTTTAATCCAAAGCCTCAGTTTTGGCTCTTACTTTTATACAAATGATTTGCAAATCATACTCAGTGCTAACTCAAATTCATCTACCCCTTTAAGTGCATTTATTGAGTGTTTAACCTAAATCATGGATGGGCTTCATTCCTTTAAACTCAAAATTAATCTAAAAAGTTCAAAACAATGTGGTTTATCAAATAGTTAAATCACAAAATATTTCCTGCTCTCAGATGGCTGGAACACTTAAATATACTGTTAGGAATTTAGAGTAATTTTGGACCAGGTACTCAGTTTTTCTTTTTATGTCTTCAGTCTTGTGCAGAAATATTTTCATTTTTTGCATATGATTTAACAATTATGACCTTTTTTAGATGTTTGGAATCTTAAAACTCTCACTTATTCACTTGTCTTAAGTCACTTTTATAAATGTACCTCCCTATATCTTTATTTTTCTTCCAGTTTGAATCATAAATATCAAATTGTTCAGAACCCTGTGGCTAAATTAACTTTTGGGAAGCAAAAGTTTGATCATGTCACTCCTCTTCTATAAGAAATCCATTGGTTTCCTATAACATATTGCATTCAGTTCAAGATCTGCTGTCTCACTTTTAAAGCACTACATTGGGGAATTCCTCCTGAACTTTCTAGTCTCACATAAGCTTGCCAGAACTCTCCACTCTTTACAATAGTTGTTCAGGTTACCAGCTTCAGAAGAAAATGTGTTTTGAAAGGACAAGAGAAGTCAGTTTTTCCTACTCATCTCCAAGTATGTGGAATTCACTTTCTCTATCTCTTCATCTTGAAAGGGAATTTGTGAAATATAAGAAGGGCCTTAAAATGTTTTTCTTTCTAAATTTTGTGAACCCTAACAGCTCTTCCTATATAGGAATAATGAGTAATATACCTTAGCCATAATAACTTTTTTGTAATTTCTGCTTTTAACTTTTTCCTTTTATCTATTGTATTTACTACAATTAGTTATGCTTTTACATTGCATTATTTTGTTTTTTTATCTCTGTATTCTTGCATCATTTGAATTGGTTTTAAATTGCACATTACTTTGATTTGTTAAACAGAAAGGAAATTTATCAAATCCAATAAAGTGAAGTATCGCCAAAGTCCTAGCATATGAAACAAATGGGACACAGTCACTGATATCTCCATGAAGAATTTCTCAAGTATTCAGCCAATAATGTTAATCAGTCAGTTGTTAGCAGACAAAAAACTTACAGGGTAATAGGTTACCCTAGAGTGGGCCTGCACATTCTTTTGAACTGACATAGACAATGTCAAAGACTTTGTTTCATTTCAATTTATTAAAAAAAAAAATGATAGAAAAAAACCCCATGAAATTTTGTGCTTTATTTTCTATTAATTTTTAGTGTGCACCATTTCTGAATAGTGCATACTACTGAGTAAATTTACAAAGGGGGTCCAGCATGTAAAGACACTCATATAAACTTATATTTGACATATGAGTGCATAAGCAATTTTTAAAACAGGCTAAGTACACACATGTTCATGCAGGAAAGTACAGGCAAACAAAGTATGTGTGTTTTGGGCATGTTGGGTAGTGGTTTTGATATATGTGCATCCATTGATACTTTATAATGAACATATGTATGAATGTCATTAAGAATGTACAAATGCTTTTACACCTGTTATTTAACCTGCTAAATTCAAACTTTCTTTGTCTTTTGTGATTTGACATTTGGTCGTCTGCCTTCTCCTGGTGAGTGGAAAGGACAGCTTGGCTAGGAGCGAGGGAGAGGGTTTGGAATCTCTTGTAATTTTTTTTTTTTTTTAGGGTCTGTCATTCTGTCTTATCCAAAGTTTGCTTCCATTTTTGGGCGGAACCTTTCACTGGCTGGTACTCATTTCTGTGTGTGTGTGTGTGTGTGTGTGTGTGTGTGTGAGTGGGTGGGTGTGTCACTGTGTCTAACAGTTTTTACTGGAAGGAGGGTGCCACTGGCGATAACTGGGGGGAGAGGGGGGAGTGTCACTGGGGCTGACAGGTGCTGTGTATGAGTGGTGGTGTAGTGACATTTGACAAAAGTATTGCAAACTTATCCATATTCATGATGCTATGTTTGAGGAGAGAGAGAGAACAGAGAAAGAAGAGGAGGTTCCCCTTAAAAAGATTAAACATGAACAAGGCACAGTCTTTGACTCTGTCTGAGGAACAAGTCTTGCACAGGTAGAGAGTCCATCAAGCTAGGTTCCTCACTCCAAAGGTCATCAAATCTTCACAAGAGAACACTATTCTGTTCATACATCTCACTTTGAATGTCACAGTGGCCCCTAACCCCTACACTAATACCTAAACCTCACCTTGAGTTACTAGGTGGGCCTCCCATAGAGATATAAATAATACTATCTAGTGTGAGGGCATTATGGCTTCTCTCTCTCTCGCTCTCGCTCTCACGTTCTCTCTCTCTCTCTCTCTCTCTCTCTCTCAATAGCTAGGCTGGTGGAGTTTCAAAACTACTAAAACCACCATTTGAGAACACATCACAACATGCAATAAAGGCTTAACACTACTGAAAAAGGTGTAGTTAAAGCCATGCAATAGGGCTTTGCAAACAGTGAACCCAGCCCACTCCTCCTCTTTTTCTGATTTGCATCGCACCATACGTTATGGTGCTATCGCATGCGTTAAAGGCATTTTCGCATGCTTTAAGGGATTTTCACATGCGTTAAAGGTGCATAACGCATGCAAAAATGCCATAACACTATTTGATAAATGACCCTGTATGTTAGTTACTTTGTCCATACCCTCCAGCAACAGATTCCATAGCTTAATTGTTTGCTGAGTGAAAAAAATATTTACTACAATTTGTTTTAAAGCTGCCTGTTGCTAGTCTCATGGAGTGGTGCCTGCATTTGTGGAGTAGGGATGCACCTGTAGCTAATAGGTGATCGCTGAGCAAAGCTGGCTATTCAGTGGCCAGTAATTAGCCATTAAGTCACTACTTATCCAGCTAAGAAGTACTGAATATCAGCCTTCCATATTCATCTAAAGTAAGAAGTGCTACATGTGCTGCCCGTGGCAGCCCCGCGGCATGGCCCTCTCACCTTTTCAGATGGATTCCAGGTCCTGGCTCCTCTTCACTGGCGGCAGTGGGCTGCCAGCTCCAACCTCGGGTTCCCTCCAGTGCCTCCGGCCCTGCCACACTACTCAGTGTCGCCATCTAAGATGTCCCTGTTCGTTGGGCCTCTCCGCGTGGCCCACGGAGAGACACCGCCATCAGTGCTGCGCCTCTTCCTACGCGTGTACGCGCGTGCATCACTAGTTCTTTTAAAGGGCCCATAGGGGGAACCTGGCCGTGGACCCGGATGCTGACGTCAGACTCCTCAGCATATAAAAGCTCTGCCCTCGCTCCATAGTGTTGCCTTTGCAACAGTTCTCCTCCTACTCTGAGTACTCGTTGCTGATCCGAGAATTGTCTCTTCATTGTGTTCCTGTTCCCTGTGGTTCCCAGTTCCTGTTCTCCTTGTTCCTGTTTTGTCTAGGTGTTGGACTGACTCTTTGGATTTGACCACCACTACGCCTGACTACTCTTCAGCTTCTCTCCAGCCCCAGACCTTTGCTACGCCTGACCACACCTGCCTTCTCCGTGCCCTGACCATTGCCATGATTGACTATGTCTTTCTCCGTGCCCTGACCATTGCCTTGATTGACTACGCCTGCCTTCTCCATGTCCTGACCCTTGCTTTGAACGACTACGCTACAGACTTTTCTATGTCCAGAGTTCTACACTGCTTTTCCCAACTTCCACTTGCTGCAGGCTCTGATCCTTACCTGTGAACTTACAAGGCTTAGGCCTTCTTTTGTTCGAGCACCTCCAGTTAATTATTGTTCCTTTGGCGCCTGAGTTCCAGTACCAAATCCTGTCCAGAATAGAACTACGTCATCTACCGGCTGCTGTCTCTGGGCTGAATTACCTTCCATCTCTAGTTAACCTCGAGGCCCACCTACGTCCTGCCAGCCCCGGCATCCAAAGGCTCAACCCGAGGGGAACGAGGGCTGGTATAGGTGAAACTCCAGCGGCCTCTAGCTTCAGCCCACTCCAACTGCTGATGATGGGGACACGTAGGTCCTTGCCTGCGGGTTGCATGAGCCCCACCTCAGCCCAACGGTCCACCTCTGATGCAACAGGTTGCAAAGGCCATGGACTCAGTGGAGGCGCATGCCCTCCAGGCCATCCCAGGCCTGGCATCCAAGGTACCAGAACATCAGCAGTTCCTTGTGGCATTGTCCTCCTCCATGGATTGCCTTCATGCCCTTATGAATAATTCAGCTCCTCCTCCTCCACAGCAACCTCCATCGATGCTTCGAGCCTTGTTGGTACTTCCAGCGCCCCCATGTTTCAATGGCGACTCCAGGCTCTGCAGATGGTTTATAAACCAACGCTACATGCAATTTGCTCTGCAGCCTTCCGTCTTCTAGGATGAGTTGACAAAAGTCACGTTCATCCTATCCTGCCTTGAAGGGAAAGCGCTGGCCTGGGCTTCTCCCCTGTGGGAATGCTCAGATTCCTTGTTGAAGGAACTGGCTCAGTTTGTGGCTGTTTTCAGACGGACCTTTGATTATCCTGGGTGACATGCCATGGCAGGCACCAGTTTACTACACCTCCGTCAAGGACAAGGAAGTCTTTTTGATTATAACATTGAGCCCCGGGGTAAAAGTATACACATTGTTGAACTTCATGCACACTATTATCGCAGACAGGTTGGGCAATTTTATAAACTCCCTTTTTCACTGGTGAAATGATCTATAATCACCCATGGAAAGAGCTTTGAATATTGCCCTCATAGTTTACAGATGCAAGTGAATTGGCCACAGAAACAACAGTATAAAATATGTGAAAATAAAACGGAGCAACTGTAAAAATGGGTGATGAGTATTGTCACTTTGAATGTGTCATGCCCTAAATTTCCACAATAACAGTTATTTAAAAAATTAATAAAGTTATTCTACAGGTGTTATGAGAACCATAGTACATACTAGTAGGGTCCCTTTACAATTATTGATTGAAAGCATATGTGTTTTCTTCTTGTTACCTGATTGCTGTCAACACTATTGCTTGATAATATTACCCTTCTTGGTTATCAGTACCAATGCAATCTAATGCTATTTTTGTTTTCTGTGCTGGAGTTATCAGTAGTAGGATTTAGCTTGGGGTTTTTTTCCCCTCATATACTCATAGCATTACTAGACAATGATAACAGCACAGTTCCAACTATCATTTTCTTTATTCTCTATGTCATTATCACATTGCAAGCACAGTGCCTACTCATTTTGGGCTACAGAAACTACCAATTCTCTTGCTCTCTGAACTAAAATAGGAAGATTATATTCCTTACTGTGATGACTGTGATGCAAGTCTGGGGCAGGGAATAAGGAAGGCCTACCTATGCAGCACCATCCATTTCTTCTTCTTCTACCTCCTTTGAGTCATTGCTAGTAAAATACTGCTTATTTGAAGGTGTTGCTACTGCCATTAACTGACTATCAATCACATCAGCAGCTGTCTCAGGACTAGAGTGCTTATTTTTTAGGATGGGGAATGGAGTACTTTCTGTGACTGGGAGTCTCAATTCTGAATCTGTTTCCTGGATTCTATCAGTGAAGGAACCGCATCCCACAATCACACAGATTTTCAAGGAATCAACAGAAAGCCTACTCACAAATCCTATAAACTCTTAATACTTCTGTCATAATATTGCTATTCAAATATTCAAACAGCAGTCCACATCTAAGTTACCTAATTAATCTAACAACTTGTCCTACTACCCTCAATAATGAGCCATTCAGCGTCTCCATTTCAGACATTCCTCCAGGAGGTAAAATGCCAAATTAACATCAAGGCATCAAACAACACGCACATTAGTAGAGTGATGTCACAGCTGAATTTCCTTTGGTCACTCTAAGCCAATCAGCAAACAGCTATATAATCACATAAAAGAGTAAGCAGTTCATCATGCAGGAATACATTTAAATGGTATAGAATAAGAATGTCTGGCTAATACTGAAAGAGAAAAAAAAGGACAGACAGTCAGTCAGGATTTCTGGAAAATAAATGAGCAAACAACAGGTGCAAAGCAGAAAAAAAAAAACAAAACCCCAAAAACAGCACATACAACAATACATTCAATAGAGGGTATTTTTTCATGAGTAAAACAAGCTCAAGGGAATGCATGCTTGCATCCATTGGTGGTGTACTTTGTCTGTAGGATACTGGCCTTTTGAGAATACTTCTGCATGCTCCAGGTATTCAGGGAGAAAGTGCTGAAAATCAGATACAAAAAGACAGCAGTTGCTCTAAGGAGAATGAACAAAGAATTCTAAAGCAGGATGCACAGAAGACAGATTACAAACAGGGCCAGATTTCAAAGCCATTTATGCACATAAAACATGGTTTATGTGTATAAATGGCTGTTATAAAATAACCCAAGGCTCAGTGCGTGTAAAAGTATGTAACTCAATTTTGTCCATGCTTTTATGCACATTGGCAATAGGCATTCCAGGAGGCAGATTTAGGACTCATGTACAAGTTATGTCCTGGGAAGACTGGGTGTAACCTTGTGAGGGTTATTTTGTGTGTATTGAAGGGAACTTACCTGGGCCTTTTCGCAGTTTTCTTTAAAAATCTGGGGTAAAGTCTGGATGTTAAAAATACACACAGACTTTAGCTCTACTTGCACACTTATAAAATTACTCTCCCTATGTAGCCATGAAAGACAATGAAAAAAAAATAAAAACAGGACAGACTGTACCCAGGAAATATAGAAAAGGCATGCCATTTTGCTATTTCATTGCATGCAATAGAGGGCACAAACACACACACACACACACACACACACACACACACACACACACACACAGAAGGAAGAAGCAGGCTCTCTGGGAAAAATGAATCAAAGGACACCACAAATGAGATAATGAATATAGCATGCATAATACCAGCAATTGAGAAACAGAAACATAAAAAGACACATAGATGCACACTTACCTGATGCCATAATAGACAATTATTGCTATATATCATTTCCTTTTTGCCTGTTCCATCCCACTCATGATTCTATAAACTTCTATAATATCCCAATTGTCTCTTCTCCAAGCTGAAGAGCTTCTAACCTGTTTAGCCTTTCTTTATAAGGGAACTGTTTTGTCCTCTTAATCATGTTTGTTGACTTTCTCTGTACCTTTTCTAATTTTATCTTTTTTGAGATGGGGATGACCAGAACTGTACACAATGCTCAAAGCACAGAGGCATTGTAATTGTATCTGTTTTATTTGTCATTCCTGTTCAAATAATTTCTAGCATTCTGTTTACTTTTTTGATTGCCACTACACACTAAAATGAGGATTTCAGCATAATGTCCACCATGGCTCTAAGACCCTTTTCCTATGTGGTTACTCCTAATGTGGAACCCAGTATTGGCTAAAATAAAAATTATTTTTCTCTATGTGCATCATTTTGCACATCAACATAAAATTTCATTTGCCATATAGATGGCCATTTGTCCAGTTTCACATCCTTTATACTTATCCAAAGTTGTCTTGACATTTTATTACTTTTTCTGTCTTAAGTAAGTAAAAGTACCCAGGTAAGTAAATCTTTAAACATTTATAGAGAAATGGGAAAAAGGGTAACATCTGAAAAGCTATGTAAGAACATAATGTTATGGTTTCGAGGTGTTTGAGTAGATTCTTGGGTACTGTGGAAGGTGACCATGCCCACAGAGAGGAGCCCCGTGGGGACCCACAGTACTGGGCTAGACTCAGGACGCACAAACACAGAGTTTTGTCTTTTATTGTACAGCTGATGTATACCACCAGAGGTGGCAATAGGTGATCCAGAGGTAGGAGTCCAGGGACCCTCAGCAGAGGGAACCCGTCTCACCAACATGGTATAGGGAGATCCAGGTGTAGCTTTCCCAGCACGGCAGAGCTGTAGATGAGACAGACTGAGAAATAGATTACTCACTAGATGGTAGCTGTAAGGTTGACGATTCCACCAGGCAGAAGTAGATGGTTACAGGCACTGAGGCAAGGAGAGCAGGCCCTCAAGGAGCGAGTACCTGATCCCAGTAAGGTACCTGAAAGAAAGCAAGGGCCCCCAAGGAGCGGGTGCCCAGGTTAGAGAATACCCCGAAGGCCAGAGAGAGCTTCCAGCAGCAGCACGGAAGCAGCAGTGTAGCTTAGACAGGATGAGTCCAATCCATACGATCCGTATCACAATCCTTGCTAACTCAATGAGCTAGCAAACAAGCATAGGCTAAATACCTGGATGGCATGATGTCACTCGAGGGGGACGCCCCCGAGGTTCTCACCATGACGTAGATAAAGAAGTGTGTGGCGTGCGCGCGCGCACTCTCGGAGGCCCTTAGGAGAAACATGGCGTGAGGCTTTGCCATAGCCGTTCCAGGTACCCCGGAGAATGCGGCTTGCAGACGCAGCAGTAGCCATCTTCCCAAGGCTAGCAGGGAGAGCAAAGAAAAAGGTGAGACACAAGGGTCGAAGCCATCTGAGACCGACGGACGCAACACATAAGAACATAAGAAATTGCCATGCTGGGTCAGACCAAGGGTCCTTCAAGCCCAGCATCCTGTTTCATGCAGAGGCCAAACCAGGCCACAAGAACATGGAAATTACCCAAACACTAAGAAGATCCCATGTTACTGATGCAATTAATAGCAGTGGCTATTCCCTAAGTAAACTTGATTAATAGCCGTTAATAGATGTCTCCTCCAAGAACTTATCCAAACCTTTTTTGATCCCAGCTACACTAACTGCACTAACCACATCCTCTGGCAACAAATTCCAGAGCTTTATTGTGTGTTGAGTAAAAAAGAATTGTCTCTGATTAGTCTTAAATGTGCTACTTGCTAACTTCATGTACCCTAATGCTCATAGTACCAGATCTAGAGACAGCCATGGATACAGTGCTAGGCACAGAGATGCGATACTCAGAACCATGATTGGGATATAGGTATACCAGGCTCTAATCTGTTCAGGAAGGAAAGGATAGGAAAAAAAGGGAGAGTGAGTGGCTTTATAAATGTTTTATCCTAGATGTGGGCTGTGGATCCCTAGTCTGAGTTGGAATTGACGCACCCTGGGAGGAAGACCTACCGCAGATTCCCAACATCAAGAGGCGAGGCTGGTGGAAGGCAGGGGCCGGCTGAAGCTTCACCACTACCAACCTCGTTCCCCGCAGGTTGAGCCCTTGGTTACCAGGGCCGACTGGACTTAGGTGGGCCCCTGTGTAGAAGTTCTGATGAAGTATCGGGAGCGAGATCCAAGGGACGGCTGTGGCCAGGCAGGAAGTGGTCCAATCCTAAGTCCTGGGCAGGCAGCAAGCAAACAACGTGAGGTCCGGTCTGAAGTACAAAACCAGGGAGGTTCATCCAAGGGGAGAAGGAGCGAAGAACGAGAAGCTGGGAGCAGGAACAGGAGCGGGAGTTGGAACCGAAGGCAGGAACAGGAACGGGTTCTGGAACAGAACATAAGAACAAAAGAAATTGCCATGCTGGGTCAGACCAAGGGTCCATCAAGCCCAGCATCCTGTTTCCAACAGTGGCCAAAACCAGGCCACAAGAGCCTGGCAATTACCCAAACACTAGGAAGATCCCATGCTACTGATGCAATTAATAGCAGTGGCTATTCCCTAAGTATAATTGATTAATAGCCATTAATGGACTTCTCCTCCAAGAACTTATCCAAACCTTTTTTAAACCCAGCTACACTAACTGGATTAACCACATCCTCTGGCAACAAATTCCAGAGCTTTATTGTGCATTGAGTGAAAAAGAATTTTCTCCGATTAGTCTTAAATGTGCTACTTGCTAACTTCATGGAATGCCCCCTATTCCTTCTATTATTCGAAAGTGTAAATAACCGAGTCACATCTACTCGTTCAAGACCTCTCATGATCTTAAAGACCTCTATCATATCCCCCCTCAGCCGTCTCTTCTCCAAGCTGAACAGCCCTAACCTCTTCAGCCTTTCCTCGTAGGGGAGCTGTTCCATCCCCTTTATCATTTTGGTTGCCCTTCTCTGTACCTTCTCCATCGAAAGTAGGAGCAGGGCAGAAGAGATACAGGAACCACCAATAGGGAGGCAAGAAACTTGTTGCCAAGTCGTGGAGGTGCAGTGGAAACAGGCCTAAATAGACCAGGCTTGTGATGTCATCTGGTGGGGCCCGCAGGTAATTCCCACCGCTGGCCTTTTAAATCGCGGCCATAGTCATGTGCACATGCATAGGGGAAGGACCTGACAGGCAGGGAAGTTGGCGGCAACCTGCGTGCCGAAGGAGGCCCGGCACAGGAGGAAACTAAGGCCGAGCAGCTGGGGTTCGTCATGGAGGGTCTGAAAATCGGCGGCCTGGCAGCGCGACGCCAGGGACCACAAGGGGCTGGTCCAGAGCGGTTGGTGCGGTTGGTGAGTGCAACAATAAATAAAAAGTAAAATTATAACAAGGAGGAGTAGGGGGCATTGTAGGTCAAGCTGGAAAAAAAGAAATGGAGCATCCATTTTTTCTACTGTTGTGATAGACAGGTTGAAGTTTCACAGGCTGAAGAAATGTATAGATGCCTACGCTGTGTGTGGGTAAACTTGAATGCATAGTGACAGCTGGAGTGTCCTTAGCATTGCTGGCTTGTGCAAACCGTGGCCTTGAGACTGTAAGGCCATGGCACAATGCAGGGTATGAGGACTGCATCTTGTCTGTAAAAGAGTTGGCTAGTGTCCTGTGAAGGCTGTCCCATCATGGAGAGGACAGCTCTGAATGAAGGATGCAGAATAAAAAGATTGTGCAGCTAGGAATAAGGGTGGTATTTTTATATTTTGCCTTGCATGCCAACAGTTCTTCCTGCTTCACAGCCGATCAGGCATCAAGAATTTGTTTTGTGACTCTAATAAGTGTTTTTATTGCACTAATAAACACTGAATCAGAACCCCACTATACTAAGAACAAAAGTTCTGGACTTGATAAAAGCTACCTTCAAGAAAATTAATAATTATGTTCAGGAAGTCTTATCAAGAGTAGGGATCTAAAAGAAACAGAGGCGCCATGAGCAGCAATGAAAAAACAATATTGAAACATTAACAAATCATTGTGTCAGGCAAGTTAGCCAGGGGAAGAGAAAGAAGGCACAGCTATGGTTCAGTAAAGAAGGGGAAAAAGTAAGAGCAAATTAAAAAAAGACTAGCATTCAGGAAATAGAAGCAGACATAAGAGAAGGAGGAGGACAGGCAACATCATCAAACAAAGGGAGGCAGGAATGCTTTTTGGCAGCAAATACTCAAACATCCAAGTGCATTGCTTAATCAGGACAGATAGGGGATAAATCTTGCTTTACATTTAGAAGTGAAAAGGGTAATAACAAAAGGGTAATAGAATTAAAGGGGAGGATGGGTTTAGTGAAGAGGAAGATAAGATGAAAGCTTTGGCTAGGCATTAAGATTAGAAGGAGATGGTGACTGTCCAAAGGCAAAATGCCAGGACATAAGCCCTGATAGTCTTTACCCACCCCTATAAAAAAAAAAAAAAATACAAGCCTGGAGGCCTTAAAGGGCTAGAAACATTCCTAGGGCATAGCTGAACTTTATGCATTGAGCATTGATATATACTTAAGTCTGGTCAGAATAATAACTGTTCAAAAGTTAGCTGAATAATGTTCTGTGCATAATTTTATCCAGAAATATTCAGCAGCAGATGTATACATATTAATGCCACTGAATATTCAGATAAAGTTATTCATATCATTTTATGTTTAACTTTCCTGCTGCTGGCTTGCCAAATATTGACCTGTCTAATATTTAATGATGTAATTATTGCACAGAGATTCACATAATGAATGTTCAATTTCAATTTCAATGTATTATTTTATCACATTTCATGCAATAGTAAACCAAAGCAATGTACAAGAAAATAAATGAGACTAACAAGTGTAACTTCCTAAATAACTTGTAAACATAGATGAAAAACTGTAATAAATATAGAAAACATGATCAGAGGGATATGTATTTCCCTATCCCCAGAGGACTTATGGTTTAAGGGCCTGATTCTCTAAGGCTTTTCTCCCAATCTGTTATGGGAAAATGCCTTGATGAAACAGGCCATTCATTAAAATGCATTAGGGCCCTAATGTATGAGATAAATATCACAATGCGTGTTAGTATGCAAGTGGGAGAAGTTAATGGAAATGAGGATCTGCTGGCGTAGAATACGATACAGGAATATACACTATTTTCTGTGCGCTATACCCGCATTAGTGGGGAAAAAGGTTTTATTGCATGAGAGAGAGAGAGAGTAGAGGGAGAGAGAGACTGTATAGAGTCAATGTGATATGGTATATATGATTATTACAAAGCAGTCTCTATTGCACTGTACATATCAACTCCTCTTGTTGGTACCTGTATTGATTCAAATGTTAGAAATTCATCAGTCATATCAAATTTGCAGTTAATTACACTGACTGTGTATGTAAACCCACCCTCCCAAATCTGCTCCAAGCTGAAAGTGTCCCCTTTTACAGTGGTGTATATATATATAGAGAGAGAGCACGTGCGAGAGAGAGATGTCACATTGACTCTATACAGTCTCAGTCTCTTCGTTACACACATTTATATAGCACCGTTGGTTGTGTGCATTAAAAATAAATAATGTGTGGTGTGATATTTCTCTATGCAATAACTTTACGATTTATGTAACATGCCCATTTTTTTCTATCACGGGTGTTATTTCCGCTATATTTATGCATGTTCTTGAATCTAGGGGCAAGTTTGTACCTGTGGCAATGGAGGTTGTGTGACTTACCTAAGTCAAACTAAAACAAACAACTTATAAACAAAGTAAGACAAATTCAATAACATATAGTAATAAAGAAACTAACCATCATATCTAAACATGAGTAATCATAATACTAGTATGAAATACTAAATAAAATTGTACAGGGTAGCCCATGGAAAAGTAGCCTGTCTACATGTCACTGGTATTGGAGGTGGGCTACTTTTCCATGGGCCACCTTGTATAAAACTAACCAAATCATATGAAGAAATAACATCAGCCATTAAAAAAACAAAAACTAAAACTAGATATAAAAGTTGCAGAAAACTAACTAAAATTTAAGTCAGAGATCAGGATAGATAGTCTTTCTAAATTTAGAATAATCATTCTCAAGGAAAAGAATTCCAGAGGCTATTTGCCAAGTAAGAAAAAATCATTCCTTTAGTACTTTCCAGTCTAATCCCACAGGAGGAAGAAGGTCTCATGATTGTAGAGCATCAACCTGGTGCAGCAGGAAAGGATCCTGTAGTAAGGACCTGCTCTCCAGGTGCTGCATTGTCCTATCGCACCAAGGATGTGTCTCCAAGGCCTACTGCCCAGGAGGGAAGGGTTAGATCAGCCGTCAAGTTGGTGATTTGATTATTAGGAATGTAGACAGTTGGGTGGCTGGTGAGCGTGAGGATCACCTGGTAACATGCCTATTTGGTGTGAAGGTGGTGGACCTCACGCGTCACCTAGATAGGATTTTAGACAGTGCTGGAGAGGAACCGGCTGTCGTGGTTCATCTGGGCAGCAAATACATAGGAAAATGTGGGAGGGGTTCTGGAAACCAAATTTAGGCTCTTAGGTAGAAAGCTTAAATCCAGAACCTCCAGGGTAGCATTCTCTAAAATGTTCCCTGTTCCACGCGCAGGTCCCCAGAGGCAGGCAGAGCTCTGAAGTCTCAATGCGTGGATGAGACGATGGTGCAAGGAAGAGGGATTCAGTTTTGTAAGGAACTGGGGAATTGTTTGGGGATGGGGGAGTCTCTTCCGAAGGGATGGGCACCACCTTAACCAGGGTGGAACCAGACTGCTGGCGCTAACCTTTAAAAAGGAGATAGAGCAGCTTTTAAATTAGAACAAAGGGGAAAGCTGACAGTCGCTCAGCAGTGCATGGTTCGGAGAGAGGTATCTTCAAAGGATACTAATGACGCATTAGAATTAGGGCATCCCAACAGTGAGGTTACAATAATAAGAAAAGTAGTCCAAGTGCCTGTAGTTAAAAACTCACCTGAGCTAAAAAAATTCTAACTTAAACCTAAAAATGAAAAAGCAGAATGAAAATACAAACAAAAAACAAACTTTGAAATGTTTGTATGCTAATGCCAGAAGTCTAAGAAGTAAGATGGGAGAATTAGAATGTATAGCAGTGAATGATGACATAGACTTAATTGGCATCTCAGAGACATGATGAAAGGAGGATAACCAATGGGACAGTGCTATACCAGGGTACAAATTATATCGCAATGACAGAGAGGAGCACCTGGGAGGCGGTGTAGCTGTTTATGTCCAGGATGGCATAGAGTCCAACAGGATAAACATCCTGCATAAGACTAAATACACAATTGAATCTTTATGGGTAGAAATCCCTTGTGTGTTGGGGAAGACTATAGTGATAGGAGTATACTACCATCCACCTGGTCAAGATGGTGAGATGGACAGTGAAATGCTACGATAAATTAGGGAAGCTAACCAAATTGGTAGTGCGGTAATAATGGGAGATTTCAATTACCCCAATATTGACTGGGTAAATGTATCATTGGGACATGCTAGAGAGATAAAGTTCCTGGATGGAATAAATGGCAGCTTTATGGAGCAATTGGTTCAGGAACCGACAAGAGAGGGAACAATTTTAGATCTAATTCTCAGTGGAGCACAGGATTTGGTGAGAGAGGTAATGGTGGTGGGGCTGCTTGGCAATAGTGATCATAATATGATCAAATTTGAATTAATGACTGGAAGGGGGACAGTAAGCAAATCCATGGCTGTCATGCTAAACTTTCAAAAGGGAAACTTTGATAAAATGAGAAAAATAGAAAAAAACTGAAAGGAGCAGCTACAAAGGTAAAACGAGTGCAAGAGGCATGGTCATTGTTAAAAAATACAATCCTAGAAGCACTGTCCAGATGTATTCCACACATTAAGAAAGGTGGAAAGAAGGCAAAACGATTACCTGTATGGTTAAAAAGGGACGTGAAAGAAGCTATTTTAGCCAAAAGATCTTCATTCAAAAATTGGAAGAAGGATTAAACAGAAGAAAATAGGATAATGCATAAGCATTGGCAAGTTAAATGTAAGACATTGCTAGACAGGCTAAGAGAGAATTTGAAAAGAAGTTGGCCATAGAGGCAAAAACTCACAGTAAAAACTTTTAAAAATATATCCGAAGCAGAAAGCCTGTGAGGGAGTCAGTTGGACCGTTAGATGATCGAGGGGTTAAAGGGGCAATTAGAGAAGATAAGGCCATTGCGGAAAGATTAAATTATTTTTGTGCCTCAGTGTTTACTGAAGAGAATGTTGGGAAATACCGTATCAGAGAAAGTTTTCATGGGTAATGATTCAGATGGACTGAACCAAATCACGGTGAACCTAGAAGATGTGGTAGGCCTGATTGAGAAACTGAAGAGTAGTAAATCACCTGGACCAGATGGAATACACCCCAGGGTTCTGAAGGATCTCAAAAATGAAATTTCAGACCTATTAGTAAAAATGTGTAACCTATCATTAAAATCATCCATTGCACCTGAAGGATGGAGGGTTGCTAATGTAACCCCAATATTTAAAAAGGGCTCCAGGGGCAATTCAGGAAACTACACACCGGTTAGTGTGATTTCAGTGCCAGGAAAAATAGTGGAAATTGTTCTAAATTTCAAAATCACAGAACATATAGAAAGACATGGTTTAATGGAACAAAGTCAGCATGGTTTAATGGACATGATTTAATGGTTTAATGGACATGGTTTATTTATTTTATTTATTTAATAGTTTTTATATACCGACCTTCATAGTAAATAACCATATCGGATCGGTTTACAATTAACAAGAAAATAACTGGGGTAACAATTCAAGTACAGCAAAAAACAGTAGGTAGGAATGAGTCAAAAAGTTACAATCAACAGGGTAAGAGAACTTGGAAGCTTGCAACAAGCTGGAAAGAAGATAAGGCAGGAAATAAATATGAGGTGATACCATAGGGCGTACGGGTTAAAGCATAATGGTGCTTTGACCTGGAGGTGTCAGAGTCCATTAGTGAGTGTAATCACCGTAACGGGTAAGAGTGAAGGACAACTAGTGATTGTCTGGTGGGTCGGCGAAGGCTTGGTGAAATAGCCAGGTTTTAAGTCTTTTTAATGGAAGAATGGTTTAATGGAAGAAAGTCAGCAAAGACCCTAGGTAAGTCTTGCCTCACAAATCTGCTTCAATTTTTTGAAGGAGTTAATAAACATGTAGATAAAGGTGAACCGGTAGATGTAGTATAATTGGATTTTCAGAAGGCGTTTGACAACGTTCCTCATGACAGGCTTCTAGGAAAAGTGAAAGGTCATGGTATATGTGGCAATGTCCTTTTGTGGATTACAAACTGGCTAAAAGACAGGAAACAGACAGTAGGATTAAATGGACAATTTTCTCAGTGGAAGGGAGTGGGCAGTGGAGTGCCTCAGGGAACTGTATTGGGACCTGTACTTTTCAATCAACCTAATAAATGAAGCTTGACCGACGTGCCGCAAATGCGCAGTAGAGAACAGCTCTACTGCACGTGTGCGGGCGAGCATGTCGGTCACAGCAGACCATCAGCTGTTTGAAAACATGGCGGCTGCAGCGAGGAGCTGTAGCGGCGGCATTGGCGAGGAGCAGTAGAGGCGGCGGCATCGGCGAGGGGCGGTAGAGGTGGCGGCAGCATCGGCGAGGGGCGGTAGAGGCGGCAGCGAGCAGTAGCAGCCTCGGCGAGAAGCAGCGAACCCGGTGGTGAGGGAGGAGAGAGTGAGAGTGAGGGGAGGTGGGAGGGAGAGTGAGGAGAGGTGGGAGAGGGTGGGAGGGAGGGTGAGAGTGAGGGGAGGGGTGGGAGGGAGGGAGAGAGTGAGAGGGAGGGGTGGGAGGGTCAGAGTAGCCCTTTGTTATGGGCTGCGAGCGTCAGCTGGATATCAACATGGCGGCGACGAGGAGCGGCAGCCAGTAGCATCAGCGAGGAGCAGCGAACTCGGTGGGGAGGGAGGAGAGAGTGAGAGGAGGGAGGAGAGAGGGAGGAGAGAGGGAGAGGGAGGAGAGAGTGAGAGGAGGGAGGAGAGAGTGGGTGAGGGGGAGGGAGGTGAGGGGTGGAGAGAGGGATAGGGAGGAGAGTGGTGGGAAAGAGGGGAGGGAAGGTAGGGGAGGGAGGAGAGGGGAGAGGTGGGGAGGAGTGAGGGAGAGGGAGAATGAGGGGGAGAGGTGAGAGACAGAGGGACTGTGTGATAAGTGGGGGAAGGGTAAGAAGTTGTGGAGCAGAGAAAAAGGGGAGTGGAGGAGGGCTGAGGGAGAGGGGGATGGGTTGAGAGAGGGTGGGGAGTGACTGAGGGAAGGGGAGGAGGTGAGAGTGAGGGGAGGGAGGCAGTGGGAGACAAGAGGGTGAGTAAGGGACTGAGTGGAGGGAAGGGGGGTGAGTGAACGAGGGGAAGGGGGAGTGAGGGAGAAAAAGTGTAGAAGGGTGCTGTGTTCGAAAATGGACTGAAAAAAAAATTAATGTAGCCCGTTAAACGGCTTGTATATTTATAAATGATCTGGAAAGAAATATGACAAGTGAGGTAATCAAATTTGCAGATGATACAAAATTGTTCAGAGTAGTTAAATCACAAGCAGATTGTGATAAATTGCAGGAAGACCTTCTGAGACTGGAAAATTGGGCATCCAAATGGCAGATGAAATTTAATGTGAATAAGTGCAAGGTGATGCATATAGGGAAAAATAACCCATGCTACAGTTACACAATGTTAGGTTCCATATTAGGAGCTACCGCCCAAGAAAGAGATCTAGGCGTCATAGTGGATAACACATTGAAATCATCGGTTCAGTGTGCTGCAGCAGTTAAAAAAGCAAACAGAATGTTGGGAATTATTAGAAAGGGAATGGTGAATAAAACGGAAAATGTCATAATGCCTCTGTATCGCTCCATGGTGAGACTGCACCTTGAATACTGTGTACAAGTCTGGTCGCCGCATCTCAAAAAAGATATAGTTGCAATGGAGAAGGTACAGAGAAGGGCAACCAAAATGATAAAGGGAATTGAACAGCTCCCTTATGAGGAAAAACTAAAGAGATAAGGACTTTTCAGCTTGGAGAAGAGACGGCTGAGGGGGGATATGATAGAAGTGTTTTAAATCATGAGAGGTCTAGAACGGGATAATGTGAATCAGTTATTTACTCTTTCAGATAATAGAAAGCTAGGGGGCACTCCATGAAGTTAGCATGTGGCACATTTAAAACTAATCGGAGAAAGTTCTTTTTCACTCAATGCACAATTAAACTCTGGAATTTGTTGCCAGTGAATGTGGTTAGTTCTAGTTAGTGTAGCTGTGTTTAAAAAAGGATTTGAATAAGTTCTTGGAGGAGAAGTCCATTACCTGCTATTAATTAAGTTGACTTAGATAATAACCACCACTATTACTAGCAACAGTAACATGGAATAGACTTAGTTTTTGGGTACTTGCCAGGTTCTTATGGCCTGGATTGGCCACTGTTGGAAACAGGAAGCTGGGCTTGATGGACCCTTGGTCTGATCCAGTATGGCATGTTCTTATGTTAAGAAATGGCAAAAAACAAAAGTTCAGGTTGCCATGATAATGTGAAAATTTCTATACCAAAGAAAGAAACCAAGCATAATGAGGTGTTCACACAGCTTCTTCTGTTGTTAATGTGTGCCAGACCGAGGACCAGGCATTAGGCCCTAGCCTCTGGGCCAGGCTCAGTATTGCGCCTGTGTCCGGGCAGAGGACCTTGTATCAGGACCCAGCCTCTGGGCTGGACACTGGCATTGGTTCTGTGTCTGGTCCCCTGGTCTAGGATAAGACCCTGCCCTCCGGAGCCAGCCTCCAGGCCAGGCCTTGCATTTTTCCAGGTGGGAGGGATGGGTGGATGGGCACGGGAGGCCCTGGGAGGTCCTGTTTCTTTATTATTTTTCCAATCTTTGGTTGTTTGTTTCAATGTTTACTTTGTTTTTTAAAACTAAAGAAACAAAACAAACATTCAATGAAACAAAATTTATGGAGAAAATGCCCCCCAAACTAAATGAAATATGAAATGAAATTTCCCTCCCTTCCCACCCTTAATATTAAGCTGGAAAATTATGTGACAACAGGACCAGAAACTCAACTTTAAAAAGTTAAAACTGCCTTTTGCAATGTTAACTTGTGCATGTGAATTTATGCACATACTTTTTAAAATCAAAAGCTTGTTCCCTGAATTCAACCTCCCTATGGAATACCTCTTTTTTTGCATGTATAAAACTATGTGAGAAATCAGGTTTCATGCATGCTTTTACCTGCACAAGTTTTATAACAAGCCATTGACATATATAAACCTGTGTTTTATGCTGTAAATGACTTTGAAAATTCACCTCATAATGAAAGTAACAGGTTCTTTAAAATGAGGGGTGCAATTTTCAATGAGCTCACCCAGCTGCAAAGTCTGCTGGTGCTTTTTCCACAGTCTACTTGCGACTGTTTGAGTCATTTCTCTTTGAAAATTTGAAAAGTTTGCATGCTTGAAATGCCCATGGGGGACACGTATTTGTGCAGAGTAAAATGACCTCATGGGATTTTTTGAATGCCCATGTATGAGTGCTATTTTTCTCTCCTGGCTCTAAACAAAGGCTGGAGAAAACCTTTTTTTTTTTTTTTTACTTTGGGTAAAAGTACCCATTCTGTGGAAGCTGGGCTGAGGACAAGAGGGCAATTTTCAAACATCTTTATACAGATTAATGTCTTTGGAAATTACCTTGTTCCTCCTTCTGCCCCCTCCCTCATGCGAGCAGTATTACTCCTAGTATGAAAAAGAATCATTTGGAAAGCACTCTTCTACTAATTTTAAGATGCATGACAGAGAAGGCCTCGAAAGTAAATGACACATTGCAGAATGAATCAGTTGGGCTCCAGCCTCAGTGTATTGATAAAGAAAAGAATGTTCTCTGATAGGGAATTACCACAGACCATTGATCTGAGAGAGTGTCTTCTCTGAAGACAAAACCAAAATAGTGAATCATTTCAAAAGTGTTAATGTTTTTCTCTTCAGACAAAAATGGCAAAGGCACAAATGAGAATTCTGATTTTGGCTCCATTAATTACTCCTAATGACTTTGAATAAACTCATTTCAATGCAGGACTTAGATCAGCTTAATTAAATTAATTTGAAACATTTAATGTAGCTGAAGCAAGCATTGTTATTATAACCCTATTAATTACATTTTGCATTCAAAATAAAGTTGTACCCTTTGTGTACTGTGCAATATTTCCAAAGTAATTAAAGCAAGCAGTAATGCTCAGCCAGTATCAATTAAAACTTTTATGTTAACAGGTTTTGTTTAAACTTATGTCAGTGAGTCTACTCTAATTGATATTAAACTCTGGGTGTAGCCTTATTTAGGTCAGGATCATGAATTACCTACCACAGAATAGGATCTGGTTGGTTTATGTAGTGTTGGTTTATGTAGTGTATAACAGGTGGCCAAAGAGAACAGTTAGATCCAGAAATCATGAGGTACATTGTGATTCTCTTGCTAACACAGCAGCATCCAAGGATTAATGACTTCAACCTAAATACTGTATATGTGCAAAAATGATTTATTACAAATATTTATCCAGCTGGGTTTCATGTCAATGGTGTACACTGCCATAAAAAGTGGCCTGTATTTGATTTCTAGACCAGGATTCTTTCACTCAGCCTGCCAGGGTTGGGGGATGCTGTGGAAGCCCAGCCATTGTTCACCAGCGGCAACACTTAGTGGTCAGACTCAGGTTTTATGTTACCATACTCTAGAGCAGAATTAGGCAATTCCGGTTATACAAACAGGTCTATAATCTGGATATCTACCATGAATATGCATGAGATATACTTCCATAAAAGGGAAGAGTGCATACAAATCTTTCTTATGCATATTCATTGTACATTTCCTGAAAACACAAACTGTTTATTTGTATTTATTTATTTATTTGTTTACTTATTTAACATTTCTTCTCACCTTATCCACCATTCAAAGCGAAGTTCATAAAAATACACATAACTTGTCATGCATAAACCACTGTTTGATAGCTGACAAATATTGATGAGGGTTAATGTGTTTGACCAGGATGAAAATTTAGGTATAAAAAACTTAAATATCATCAACCTAAATATTGCACCCAACACCTAAACCTGCCAGTAATCTGGTGATGGGTGCCATGCAGATATTATACCAGGTTGCCAATAGGGCAGAGCCCTGTGGCACACCTATTATTACAATATAATAATGATACCTTCAAGCCGATCCTCATTTACTGTAATTATCCTGAAAGGTAAAAAGAGGACCACTCCAATACCATGCCAGCAATTTCCAGCACTCATCAAAAAAATAAAAAATAAATAAATCTGGTTAATAAAATATGCTGGTTTAAAGTGACAGATTAGGCCAATATGTCAAATAGGATCAGAACGTAATCTTTCTCATTGTCAAAACTATGCCTAAACAATCAAGAATTTATAACAGCAAAGTCTCCAGACTGAAGTGAAGACTTTCTTGACACCAAAGTGGTATTGATCAAGTACTACATGCTCGTCAAGACAGATGTTAAGTTTTTTCACTACTACCCCTTCAATGACTTTTGTCAGGAAGTACAAAGACCAGAATAAATGATATTCACTCAAGCAGGATGGATCCAAAGAAGGCTTGTTCAAAAGGGGGAAAAAGATGTATGTTTCAGTTCAAATGGTAAACAGCCTTTGACTAGAGAAATGTACATCATCATAGCTAAGTAGCCACTAATCTCATTATACAACTACATTGGCAAATCAATAATACATCACAAAAGTCCAAACGCAAAAAACATATAGTGACATATAATATATTATAATCTTTATTTATGTTACAGAGAATGAAGAGGATGAAGAGAATGAAGAGGATATAGAAAGATCGGGAGGATGAAGAGAATATGAGAACGATATAACTGTTGATATAAAGTGAAGAATGTGATCATTTGACAGTTACGAATAATTATTGTAATAAGGAATTTTTTCTGCTAGTGAAAAATTTGTTTTGAAATTGTGAGAATATTTGAAAAATTTAATATAGAGGAAAAGATGTTGGGAAAACAAGGTTTTTAGAGGATATGTGTGTGAAAGGAAGTGTGAATGGTATAAATGCATTGGTTGGGATTTTTAGGAGGGTATTCCTTGGGTCTATGTTTTGAAATTTTTAGATAAAAGTTGTTTGGAAAATATTTTCTCTGTAACATAAATAATTATAATATATGATATGTCATTATATAATATATTATATGTTACTAATCTCATTATGACATAGCTTGAATATCACTGTTTGATAAGAGTTCAATAGACATGAATATATTTTCATGGCATTGATTATCTGTATAATTTCCACATTTGTGACTATCTAAAAAAAACTCTTCCAACTTGGCCCTTCATCAGGAATGTTTAACACTGACACAGCATCAGATGGAAAATGTACACAGATCATAGAATTATGATGGAAGACCATAATGGCCTACCTAATCTGACCATCATAGCTACTTTTTTCTGAAAAGTGGTTCTTCACAGCAAGAAGAACCACTGCAATATTTTTATGTACCACTAGCTGTACCCTGCCACGCGTTGCTGTGGCTGAGCCTGGTTAAGTTGAAAAAACAGAACAGAGCCAGGGGATATCTGTAATTTGTTTAATTTTGCAATGCTTGTGGGTATACAACATTTTTTATTGTTCCATCGATAGTGCAGATGTACAAATTGTCAGGTTTGCCTACTCGTGAACATGCAACATACAATTGTCCATGTGAGAAGCAATCGGTTTGTAGATGTAAACTGCAGAGGTGTAAAGATTGTCCTTGAGCTTTGTTGATGGTTATTGCAAATGCCAATCTAATTGGGAATTGCAATCTTTTAAATTGAAATGGCATATCTGTTGGAATGATAGGGATGAGAGGAATGAGTACATCTTCACCTTTGAAAGATCCTGTCAAGATTGTAGCTTCTATGATATTGGTCTTTAAATTTTTGATAGCAACACATCCCCTTTGTTTCTCCCAGAAATTTCATAGCCTTGCAGTATGGACACACGTGTGTCATAGAGCCAATGAGAACATGCCGTATGAAAGTATAATCCTGATGTGGGTTGTATCGGAAAGCAAGTCGATTATAATGTTTGGCCAGTTGATGTGGGATCCATGGCTGACGTTGAGGTGCTGTCGGTGTTAGAGGGATTTCAGCCACTGTCAGCGTTTCATGGGCATGGTGTTGTGAACGAAGGAGATTGTGAGCAGCGGAACGTGCTTGCCGTGATCGCAAGTGTGCCTCTAGCAGTCTGGATGCACGTTGCTCGGCCGCTTCCTGCTGTCTTCCTACAGCTATTCTTTCCTTGTTGTGCTGTTTTTTTGCTGCCCATTCCTCCTCCGTGCGCCTAGTTCTAAGGCGTTGTGCCGCTAGCGCAGCGCGAATACGCCGATGTAAGTTAGATTTTCTGCGAGGCATCAATTTGGTGAATTGCAAGAGATGTATGAATGGTGTGTAAAAGGATCAAGGGAAATGGGACTGTAATGTCCGAAGAGCAAGAGAAATGCACAGGGCAAAAATTAATGCCTTCTTAGGTAAGAGGATCCAGACCTTAAAAAGCAGTTACGACGCTGATAGATAAGAAATGAATTAGTGTGTATAAACGTGGTCAGTCAGTGGGAGGTTGTGATCCTTAGGGATAAAAATAGGGGAGTGCCTAATCCACCTAGTAACGTGTCTGTAGAGAAGTTTCTTTTGGAGGGCTAATCCGCTAGCTTTCAGAGATCAGTAAAGGTAACAGTTTGTGTGTTTTTTGTTTTTTTTTCCCCCAAATGAACAGCACCAGCAAAGAATAGTTTAAATATGCAAGCACACCTTCCTGGCCTCCCCCCAACCCGGCGAAATAGAGCAACCCACGCTACAGCCCCCCTCTCGGAGATGTGGAGAATGAGTGCCCCCCCCCTGTGAAAACCGCGCGGCAGAAAATGAGAACATTCCCCCACCGTGCTCCTCCCCGGCTGCCTGTGTAAACTGCCAGCCGGTGGCGAGGGTGTGTGCTAGGGTTTGTTCCGCCGGCTGCCATGTTGCAAAACTTCACCGGTGAAAGTGGTGCGTCAGGATTCCTGACCTAGTAAGGGCAAATGTCCGCTGAGGATTTGGCGCCGATGGGCTCTTGCCCTTACTATGTCACATGGTGTACCGACGTCATTGTTGTCTCCGTATAGCATAGTAAGGGCAAGGTTCGTCGGCGCCATTTTGGTTGCAGGCACCCGTCAGCCCTACTGAATGCGATGTGTCCTGGACCGTTCCTGTGGTGCCGGCGGAGAAGCACGGACTTGTTTCAGGTGTAGTGGGTGATCGGAGTGCAGTGCATGGGTGGGTGGAAGAGGATACTTTAATTTAAAATCGGAGGGTATGTGAAATGCGTGGCTTCCCAATGTAGCAGCCAGGAATTCGTGTTTTGGTGTGTTTTGGGAGGGTGGGTGAAGTAAGTGACATTGGCAGGCGTGTGGGTGGGGGTGTGTGGTGTGATGAGTGTGGATTTCTGTGTGTTATGAGGGAGTGTGAATGAAAGACAATAGCCCTGTGTGGGGGTGGAGTGTGGTGTGTGAGTGTGTGTGAAAGGTGTAAGAGGTTGCACTTGCGCCAACGGCCACCAGATGTTGCTGTTTTGTGTAAGCAATTTTTAAACTTGTATTACCTGTCACAGGTGTGACCTATATGTAATGTAAGTGTATAAGATCCTTCCCGTATGGGAAGTGAATGTTGTGTGCAAATTTGAACGCATTCGGTTAAGTGGTTGGCGAGATTAGCGACGACGTACAAACTATTTAACATTTTTATTTATATAGATTGGAGCAGAAATGCTGTAAATCTCAGATATCTTATAGTCAAAAAAAGCTCACTGAGCCTGTTCCATGCCTACTGTATGTTAGCACCTACATTATTCTTTTTTTGCTTCAGTAGCACATGCTATATCACTCTAGTTCCTGAGGAGAATGTGATTTGTGCTCCCTACATTCGGCCTGATGTAATAAGCCTTTAAGTTGCCTAGGATAAGAGAAATACCAGTACACATAGTGCAAGCAAAGTTGAACAATCTTTTTCAAGAGGGCAGGCTCATCCACCTGCTCTGGCCTATAGACTTACAGCAGAGAAAGTATCAACCAGAAGAAGAACTTCTAATTTAGGTATTATATGTATCTGCAATTCATCAGGATCAATTTGTCTATGCTTTATGATAATAGTGGTGTCTCTTGAATAACATTTTTGGTTTAAAGGGAACTTTTTCCAAAATATTAGAGGATATGATCACAGAATATTTCTCAGAGAAACACTTGGGCACCCAGTCATTAGCATTTTTTAACAAAAGCAATATCTAAGTTATGACTGTTCCCATCCAAAAGCAGATATGGTATGTAGGAGTGTATCACACGGAGTAGAAAATGATTGTCTACATGGAGGTTAAAATCATATTCTTAATATTTACATTCATCAAATCTTCACAAGAGTGTACTGCTCTGTTCGTATGTCTCACTCTGAATGTCAAAGTGGCCCCTAACCCCTACACTACTACCTAAACCTCACCTCGAGTTATTAGGTGGGCCTCATATAGAGTAGAGATGTGAATCATTTTATAACGAATTGAAATATCGTACGATATTTCTTAATTCATTATATATTGGCTAAAACGTGAAATGAACAATTTTTCCCCCAAATGTTCGTGAAAATCATTTTTCGGGTTAATGCATGCTAAGTCCCATTAGCGTGCACTAACAAAAAACCGTTTAGTTTTGTTATTTTTTTGTTACTTTTTATTTTTTATTTGTGCGCGCTAACTCCCGTTAGCACATACTAAGCCAAAAAACAATTTTTTACTAAAAAAAAAATGCTGATCCACGGGAAAATCTCATCACGAACCCGAAAGCATAATCGGGCACCCAATGCACATCCCAAATACAGAGGTATAAATACCTAACTCCTCTCTCTCTCTCTCTCTCTCTCTCTTCTGAAAAGGCTATTTGCAAAAACATCACAATCTGCAATAAAGCCATAGGGGTAGATCTTTAAAAAATACGCGATCACGTACTTTTGTTCGCACACCAGGTGCGAACAAAAGTACGCTGGATTTTATAAGATACGCGCGTAGCCGCGCGTATCTTATAAAATCCGCGGTCGGTGCACGCAAGGGGGTGCACATTTGTGCAACCTGCGCGCGCCGAGCCCAGCGCGCGCTGCCTGTTCCCTCCGAGGCTGCTCCGATTTCGGAGCGGCCTCGGAGGGAACTTTCCTTCGCCCTTCCCCCACCTTCCCCTCCCCTCCCTTCCCCTACCTAACCCACCCCCTGGCCCTATCTAAACCCCCCCCCCCTAACTTTGCGCGTGCCGGCCGGCAGCCCCGCTCTGTCTTCCGGTCCCTGGGGCTGTTCCGTAGGCCTCGACCATGCCCCTGGGCCGGCGCCACGCCCCCGGGCCCACCCACGAAACGCCGCATCGTTTCGGGAACGCCCCCGGACACGCCCCCTCCTGCCCCTTTTCGAAAGCCCCGGGACTTACGCGCATCCCGGGGCTTTACGCGCGCCGGCGGCCTATGCAAAATAGGTGCGCCGGCGCGTGAGGGCCCTGCGCGCGTAAATCCAAAAGGATTTACGCGCGCAGGGCTTTTAAAATCTGCCCCATACTGCACAGCTTAATGAAAAAGGTGTAATTATTTCCCATGTTAAAACTGTGCAATATGAATTCACTTGGTCAGAAATCCTCCCCCTTTTCCAAATTAGCATCACACCATGTGTTATGGCATTTTCACATGTGAAAATGCCATAAAGCAATTTGATAAATGACCCCCTAAATTCCTTAGCTAGCTATATTTAGCCTTTATCCGGCTAAATTCTAGCCATCTAATAAGTTAGCAGCTAGAATTAAGATGGATACTTAGGGCTATAACTGGAAGGAGCTGAGTTAGCTGGCTAAGTTAACCAGCTAAATCAAATATTCAGAGTTAGCCCGATTATTTAGTCTGGTTGAGTCAAAAAGCTGTTCTAAAGTTACCTGGTTACTTGTAGCCGGCTAACTCCTAGATTCATCATTCTGCTATATTTATAGAAGAATGATGAATCATGAAAAAAAAGGGGAGTGAGTGATAGTGGGAAGCTGGCCGTATCGTGGCAGTGTGTTTTCACCCGCCGCAGTTGCAGCTGCACTGCCCACTATCACCCCCATAGCGCCACACCAAAAGGTAGTATTACTTCTGGCGCTACAGCCAGTGATAATGTGTAAAAACATTACCGCCCGCAGCAGTACCAGAAATAATATTTTTGACTTGCCCAAAGCCCACCTAATAAGCCCCACCCTAACCACTTTTGGCAAGTCTTGGGGGGTCAGGAGTCTCCCCCAAGACTTGCACAAGATGGTGCCGGGCGTCCATTGCTCCTACCATGTGACAGGGGCCGACCAATGGCACCAGTAGCCCCTGTGACATTGTAAGGGCAAAGGCTATTGGCGCAGTTTTGAATACCGGCAGCCGACGGCCCGAGTGCAGGAGAATGCTCCAGGACCCCCGCTGGACCACCATAAGAACATAAGAACATAAGAAAATGCCATAATGGGTCAGACCAAGGGTCCATCAAGCCCAGCATCCTGTTTCCAACAGTGGCCAATCCAGGCCATAAGAACCTGGCAAGTACCCAAAAACGAAGTCTATTCCATGTTACCATTGCTAATGGCAGTGGCTATTCTCTAAGTGAACTTAATAGCAGGTAATGGACTTCTCCTCCAAGAACTTATCCAATCCGTTTTTAAACACAGCTATACTAACTGCACTAACCACATCCTCTGGCAACAAATTCCAGAGTTTAATTGTGCATTGAGTAAAAAAGAACTTTCTCCGATTAGTTTTAAATGTGCCCCATGCTAACTTCATGGAGTGCCCCCTAGTCTTTCTACTATCTGAAAGAGTAAATAACCGATTCACATCTACCCATTCTAGACCTCTCATGATTTTAAACACCTCTATCATATCCCCCCTCAGTCGTCTCGTCTCCAAGCTGAAAAGTCC
The DNA here is from genome assembly GCF_901001135.1 of Rhinatrema bivittatum. NCBI lineage: Eukaryota > Metazoa > Chordata > Amphibia > Gymnophiona > Rhinatrematidae > Rhinatrema > Rhinatrema bivittatum. The sequence goes on from NC_042616.1 coordinate 611,944,431, forward strand.
TAACCTCTTTAGTCTTTCCTCATAGGGGAGTTGTTCCATTCCCCTTATCATTTTGGTAGTCCTTCTCTGTACCTTCTCCATCGCAATTATATCTTTTTTGAGATGCGGCGACCAGAATTGTACACAGTATTCAATGTGCGGTCTCACCATGGAGCGATACAGAGGCATTATGACATTTTCTGTTTTATTCACCATTCCCTTTCTAATAATTCCCAACATTCTGTTTGCTTTTTTGACTGCCGCAGCACACTGAACTGACAATTGCAATGTGTTATCCACTATGACACCTAGATCTCTTTCATGGGTTGTAGCACCTAATATGGAACCCAACATTGTGTAATTATAGCATGGGTTATTTTTCCCTATATGCATCACCTTGCACTTATCCACATTAAATTTCATCTGCCATTTGGATGCCCAATTTTCCAGTCCACCATGGACTTTTGTCAAGTCTTGGGGGAATCAGAAGAGTGGGGGGTTGTAGTTAATTAAATGTAAAGGGTTGGGATGGTTTCTTTTTTAACTTTAATGGGAAACAAATACCATATGTAATTAATGAACGAATCGGCGTCCCCCGAAAACGGATGTAACGGATTTGGTTCCCGACGAATACGAATACCGAATCGAACCTATCCGTCCCTGCTGCACATCCCTATCTGACGCCATTAGTGGATTAAAGTGATTGCCTTGAGACAGCCTTTTTGGCAAAACATTGGCTGATGTCGGCAAACCCAATGGGGCAAACATAATGGATCAACACAGATAAGTTAACAAATCAGCGTGTTCATACATAATGGTTTATAAATTTCAGCAACATATTCAGTAAAAATTTTGTACAACAGTACTGGAATGCAAATTGCATCGTTTTAAAAAAAAAAAAATGTTTGGAGTTAATTATTGTAATAAAAAGTGTGGTGGTCGGAGATTTTTAAGACCGATGATTACAATTACCTTGTATATATTACCTGTTCTTGACAGAACAAACATGAGACTCTGAGGTCTTTTTCCTCCATTTTTCAAATATCTGAGTAGACTCACACTGAAAATTGTGAAGTTTTGTTTGATTGGATATGGCTATTTTATAACATGTGAAAATTGGCATGTGCATGTTGTAAAATATGATATCCGTGTGCACATGCGTGGATTTTTAACATCCGCGCACGCATATGCAGGCAGGCAGGTGGGCTTCTGCACAAGGGGGAGGGAATTTTGTAAACTATGCATAGCTATGTGATCGGCCTTTATACAATTTTTCTACCCTATACCTAACCTTCCTTCCCTTTCTCCTCTCCTCTCCTCTCCACCACGACCCCTAACCCCTACCTATCTACCCCCAATTTTTTTCTTTCAATACTTACTAATCCTCTGGAGCAGAAGTATCTCTCTATGCGCCAGCCAGCTGCTGGTGCGTGCTTCTTCAGGACAGGGTCTAATGGCTGCTGTCCCGGCCAGCCCCCGCCCCGCCACTCCCCCCCTGACCAGGCCCCCAGCCCACCCTTTTTGAAAGGCTTGGCACTTCTGTGCATAATAGGTGCTATATATGTGGCCGGGCCCATTCTAAAATGCAGGGGTGTGCATGGCCCAGCCACGCACATAACCCCCAGATTTTATGCTCGAGTGAGTTTTAAAATTGGGCCGTAGCTATAGTTATTGTGCAGTAACATCCAGTTAGCACGCACTAAGTGCGTTAGTGCACACTAATACTGAAATTAAGAAAACTAGATAGAGTGCGCACTAAACAAAATACTAATTTTTCTGAAATGTTGTCATTTTTTTTCATTTTGTTGAGTTCCAAAAACAAGATGAAACAGACAATGTTGTTGCCTTTGTCTATTTCATTGAAAACAAATTCACATCCCTAATATAGTGCAGCCACACTATTGACTATAGCTAGGTAACCTTAGGACAGGTTTTTGGCCTGACTTAGATTCATCATTTTGCTAGAAATTTCACAAGAATAATGTCCACAATAAAAAAGGGTGTGTTTAGGGTTATTTTCCAGATACTGCAACGTGCGCTACTTTACCTGTCATCACTCCAGATCACATAAAATCTTCACTTATGTCTCTACTGTGCATGTAAAACTGCCCCCCAAAACCTAGGCACCCCCCTACCAAAACCTCACCCTGAGTTCAAAATGGCCTATTTTATAGTGGTATAAAAAGTTGACTAATATGCGTACCTCCCTAGATGCTCTCACTCTCTCTCTTTCTCTCCCCCTTCTCCTCTCCCCGCTCAACTTCCCCCTGCCCAAAACAGTATGGGGCAGACTTTTAAAAAGTATGCCCGCGCGTACTTTTGTTTGCGCGACTGGCGCAAACAAGAGTACGACGGATTTTAATAGATACACGCGTAGCCGCGCATATCTTTTAAAATCCGGGGTCGGCGCAAGATTCCCCAGCCCGGGAGCAGTTTCAGAGGCCTCGGCCATGCCCCCGAAATGCCCCCGGGCCGGAACCACACCCGCGGCCCTGCCCACGGACGATGTGCCGCCACGACACGTCCCCCCCGACACGCCCCCAACACGTCCCCCCAGGAAAGCCCAGGGACTTACGCACGTCCTGGGGCTTGTGTGCGCTGCCGAGCCTATTCAACATAGGCTCGGCGCGCGCAGGGGGATCTTGGGGCAGGTTTTTTGGGGGTACGCGCGTATCTTACGCATGTACCCCTTTGAAAATCTGCCCCTATGTGTGATAATGCACAGCATAATGCCATGAAAAAAGGTGAAGTTATTTCCGGCGTTAAATCATGTGATAGGTTGCATTATGCTATTACACGCAAAGTTAAATACACTCATTTTCATAAACTTCCTAAACTAATTCTTTTTGACTAAATTTTTAGAATTTGTATTCGCATCTCATGATGTGTTATTTATTGCATGCGTTATGGCATTACCTAGGGTGTTATGGCCCTAATGCCCGTGACAACACCCTAACACAATTTGATAAATGACCCTGTTAGCTGGCTAAGTGATCCAGTTAAATCTGAATATCAGACTTTGCTGATTAACTTCATTGGCAAACTTAAATTTATTTATTTATTTTAGATTTTTATATTCCGCTTTTTGGGACTTCAAAGTGGATTACATTCAGGTACTATAGGTATTTCCCTAGTCCCAAAGGGCTTACAATCTAATTTTGTACCTGAGGCAATGGAGGGTAAAGTTCTCCAAGCTACACTCCAGGAATACCCTTAATTTATTTGGCTAAATTAAAATTACCTAATTTGCTGGCTAGAATTTAGCCAGATATGTGGTCAAATATTTATTTAGCTGACTAATGTCTGAGTTATCCAGCAAAATGCTTTTGAATATGGACTTCTTGGTTACTAGTTTTCTGAGCTAATTTACAGTAGCTCACATCAAACTATGAATTTTCTTGATAGGAAACATTTGTAGCCAAAAGGCTAGCTCATGAATCCTACTCTCTGTTGCAAAAATTGATGGAAAAATTAGCTTCAAGATTAATCATTGCTTTGTTAAAAAAAACATTTTTCCTTATGATGTTGTTTAATACTGATCCTTTTGATATCTAATAACACTGAGATTGTGTTTATTTACTAGAGATGTGCATTCATTTTTGCAGAATTGTACAATTTCAACCTGAATCCCAAAACGGACATTCCCTGAAATTCGGGAAAAATTTGTTTTTCGGGTTAGCGTGGGGGGGGAGGGGCACATTTATTTAAAAATAAAACAAACCCAACCCTTCAAATTTACTTTACAAACCCCCCCCCCACTATCCCGATCCCCCCCCTCAAGACTTACTGAAAGCCCTGGTGGTCCACCGGGGGTCCTGGGAATGATCTTTGCTCTCAGGCCGTCGGGCCTGCCAGGAATCAAAATGGCGCTGGTGGCCCTTTGCCCTTACCATGTGACAGGGGCTTCCAGTGCCAATGGCCATCCATAGTTCCTTCCATGTTTCAGGATTGACCAATGGCACCGGTAGCCCCTGTCACATGGTAAAGGCAAAGCGCCACTGGCACCATTTTGATTAATGGCAGCCGACTGCCCGAGAGGGAGAGATCACTCCTGGGACCCTGCTGGACCACCAGGGCTTTTAGTAAGTCTTGGTGGGGGGTGATCGGGATAGTGGTGGTGGTGGGGGGGGGGGGGTTGTAATTAAGTAAATTTGAAGGGTTGGGATGGGTTGGGGTTTTTTTGGTCCGTTTTGCCAAAAAAAAAACCATAGGAAAAAGAAGTTTTCCATGAAGTACTCGACCCAAAGCCCGACCTGAAAACTTAAAACTAAGCACATCTCTATTATTTACATTCTCAATGTATGGTGTATGAGTCTATTTTTTCTGTTTTGCATATCATAAATAAAAAAAATGCATAATTTGTAGTTATTCAATGGAAGTAATAGAGTTCATTCATCCTGATCTATGTAGTTATTTAAGGCAATATATAACCCACCTAATTACCAGACCACTGTTCTAGGAGGTTTACAACATCACATAATAATACAACCTTTGAACAGAATTTTTAAAATATACCACAAACCTATAGTACTTAAACATCACTCAAAGTATTTATATGATTCATATTTTGAAAACATCCACTTATTGAAAAACTGATTATATGAAATATGTGGTAGGGTTTTACTGCTTTCCTGGCCATATCCAGCATTATTCTGTCAGAAACATTGGTAGCATTTGTTAGCAGTATTGCTGTCAGAGCAATCCTAGATGAGCTCTGGAAAACAGGCAGACTCTACCAGCTCCCTGCTTGGCTTCAGGCATTTGGGAGGATTTTAAGTAAGTTAGGATGCTGGGAGAAGGTGTTTCAAGTTGGGCAGGAGTGTCCTGGAACCAGTTCTTTGATTGTAATATCTAGGGGTGTTCTCAGATCGCTATGACCTGTAACTTGTTTAATTATTTTGTTGGTTGGGCTGGGATCGGGCACTAGGCCCAAACATTTTTTAGAATTATTTGGGGGGGCTGGAAGGTAGGAGGTCAATCTACTTGACTGCTTTTATTTATCCATTTATTTATTGTTACGCGTGGCACCTGCGGCAGCCCCGCATCACAGTCCTCTCACCTTTTTAGACGGTCTCCAGCTCCTGGCTCCTCTTCAAGGGCAGCAGTGGGACGCCAGCTCCGACCTCGGGTTCCCTCCAGTGCCTCCGGCCCTGCCTTGCTACCCGGTGTTGCCAGCCAAGATGTCCTTGTTCGTCGGGCCTCTCCTCATGGCGCCACGCCTCTTCCTAGACGTGCGCGCGCAACACTAGTTCTTTTAAAGGGCCCGCGGTGGGAACCTGGCCATGGTCCCGGATGCTGACATCAAACTCTTCAGCGTATAAAAGCTCAGGCCTAGCTTCATAGCGTTGCCTTTGCAACAGGTTTCCTCATACTCCGAGTACTCATTGCTGATCCGAGAATCGTCTCTTCATCGTGTTCCTGTTTCCTGTGAAACATAGAAACATAGAAACATAGAAATGACGGCAGAAGAAGACCAAACGGCCCATCCAGTCTGCCCAGCAAGCTTCACACATTTTTTCTCTCATACTTATCTGTTTCTCTTAGCTCTTGGTTCTAATTACCTTCCTCCCCCACCATTGAAATATCTAGCTTGATTAGTTAGGGGTAGTAGGGGTAGTAACCGCCGCAATAAGCAAGCTACACCCATGCTTATTTGTTTTACCCAGACTATGTTATACAGTCCTTATTGTGGTTCCCAGTTCCTGTTCTCCTTGTTCCTATTTCGTCTATGTGTTGGACTGACTCTTTGGATTTGACCACCATTATGCCTGACTACTCTTCAGCTTCTCTCCTGCCCCGGACCTCCGCTATGCCTGACTACTCTTCAGCTTCTCTCCTGCTCCGTACCTCCGCTATGCCCAACTACTCTTCAGCTTCTCTCCAGCCCAGGATCTTCGCTATGCCTGATCACGCCTACCTTCTCCATGCCCTGACCATTGTCTTGATTGACTATACCTGCCTGCTCCGTGTCCTGACCCTTGCTTTGAACGACTACACTACAGAATTTCCTGTCTCCAGAGTTCTACATTGCTTGCCACAACCTCCACTTGCCACTGGCTCTGATCCTCACTTGTCAGTGACGCTTCTCCCTACCTATCCTCTGGATATGGACTTACAAGGCTTAGTCCTTCTATTGCTTGAGTGCCACCAGTTCCTTATTGTTCCTTTGGTGCCTGAGTTCCAGTACCAAATCCTTTCTATGATAGGACTATGCCATATACCGGCTGCTGTCTCTGGGCTGAATCACCTTCCATCTCTAGGTAACCTTGAGGCCCACCTAAGTCCTGCTGGCCCCGGCACCCAAAGGTTCAACCCGAGGGGAACATGCACCTCTGCCAGATCAAACAAATATGCTGCTATTCAATCACCAAAACTTGGCTTCAATCATTCATGTCTGAATCATTAGTCAATTAGGCTAGTGCAAATCTCTCCTAAATGGCTTCTAGAAAATGAACATGAAATGGTTGCAGCTTGTGCAAAACACTACAGCCAGACTTTTGATGGGCATCAAAACAGCTGAGCATTTAAGACCCATTCTATAAAAATTGCACTTGCTCCCAATGGAAGCCAGGATTAAATTCAATATCCTCTGTGTTACATAAAATTGTGTGAACAAACTGGCCTTTGTGTACCTCTCACTAGAGATGTGCATTCATTTATGCCGACATGATTCGAAGGCAACGAAACCGAAAAAGAATTTTTCCGGAGTTAGTGCACACTAGCACTAAAATGTTAGTGCGCACTAATGGGAGTTAGTGCGTGCTAACCCGAAAAAAAAAAAAAAAACATGGGAAAAACAAGTTTCCCATGGTTCACCGAAAATGAAGCCTGAAACAAAATTTCAAAACTATGCACATCTCTACCTCTCACAGCTCCTAACACCCTACCTCCCATCTAGAGAACTCCATTCTTCACAAATGGTCCTTCTAGCCCTCCCCAACTGTTCACCCCTAAACTGTCCAGCACAAGACAGAGAGCCTTTAACTGTTATGCTCCTAAACTATAGAATGAGGTTCCTCAGCACATTCGTCTTAGTATCCCACTTTCCATAAGAAAGTTAAAGATTGGCTATTTAGCCAGACCTTCCAGAAGTTTTAACAAAATAAAAAATAACTTCTTGACCTTCTAGGACTTTCACATGAAGAGAATGCAGACACTTTTATTTGTTGTGTTGTGCACTGGCTTCTGGTTAGCTGGTAGGAGTTCAAATTCCATTATTGTAACATTTTGTAGGGCTCAGCATTCAGATTTCCACTAAATGCAATAATTACTTTTTCATTCAGGTCACAGTAGATTGCTGTAGTTTAAGTGTTTCATTTGGACCGTTCTGTTCCTATTGTTCCCTTCTGTATGTATTGTCCTAGCATATTCCTGTAAGCTGATATCTAATTGTTGTTAAGATGTACATCGCTTTGAGAAATTTAGTGGAATCTGTAAGCGATTTATAACTGCTCTAAAATAAAATAAATAAATAAATGGGCTCAGCCACCCTTGAACCATTTCCAATATTATTACATGAGCTGGATATAATAGTTAATTAATCATATTTAAAAAAGAGTTGGACTTTTAGCATCTCTTTTGGCAGAAATCACAAGTTTCACGAGAATGTATGAGAAAATCCCAATTCTGGAGCCCAAAATAGGCTGCAATGCTTCCCCCTTTGACTTTAATGGTAAACAAAAAATAAATAAATAAATAAACAAATATATATATATTTTTGTTTTGAATCCAATGAAACAAATGTAGGTCCTCATGTAGCAAATGAATAAAATGAAACCATTTTTCCTGCACATCTCTACTGCTAGCAGTCTGTCACATAGAAAGGATATGCTCCTCTTAATACCCAAAGCATAGAGTTATAGAGATGATTTTGAAAAAATACTTCATTCATTTTTTGAATGAATGTGTCTGATCTGCTTATAAGTGCTGTGAGCTAGCTAAAATAGAAGTAGACTGTTTAGTGATTTAGCGAGTCTAGATAATAACTTGCCAGGCATAGTACTGTACATGAAAAAATTATGTCTATCAAGTTCAGCTGCATTAAGCGCTCTTTCATATAAAATTGCATTATAAGTTGTTCCAGCTGTCTTTAACAACTTTCTGTTATCCCTGAAAAATTTGAAAAATATGTATTTTATTTTAATTTTATTAGAAGGTTCCTTGATTTTAAAGCTTACAAAAAATGGGCGGTTACAAGCGCAGATGCGTGGATGCCGCGAATAATTGGGCACCTGAAGCACCCTGGTGGGTGGCTGAATCACCCCCACCTCTTCCTTATTTACCTGTAGGTGCAGTGGTGGTCCAGGGCCATATCTTATAATGGCACTAACAGTGTGGTGCTCCAAGAGCATCATGGTGAGTGGTGCTGCAGGCATCCAACTGCTGGCTATGGCACAATCCCTCTCAATTGGTCCAGTGTCAGATACGGTGAGATAAAATGGAAGTGACCCAGTGCCGGACCATCCTATTGGGTGAGAGGGGCAGCGCGATGGCACTGGGTCAATGGTGGGCCAGCAGGAGATTTAAATTCTACCAGCTTCCACAGTACTGTCTCTTCCTCCTCGGCCCAGTGAAGTGGCAATTCACGGTGATCCAACGTTGGTTCAGATCCTGCTTCTGCCAGTGTCTGTATTGCATTGGCCCCATAGCTTTGTAGCAAAGATTCCTCAAGGATTTCATTGTCATGTCAACGTAGTTTCCCAGGCCGGTCAGCAGAAACAACCTGCAGCTTTACTCTGATGCTTCAGGAGGCATCGGATTCGATATTTACTTTAGGGGATCTTAGAGCGCAGCCTACTGGCCGGACAAGTGAGCAATTATCTGTTTAACCAAGAACATCACATTTCTCGAGCTTTTTCCATTTGTGGTTGTTTTCACATATGGACTGAGGCACTGAGATGCCAGCAGGTGGTCCTGTGGTATGAAAACTCAATGGTAGTTCAATCAATAAACAAGCAGACATCCAAGTGTCTTCTTGTATCAGAGTTGCTGAGGGAGTTTGTTTAATGTTGCTTTCTTAGGAATATTGTGGACAAGCAAAGCATGTTCCTGGGGTGTGCAATGAGATGGCAGACTATCTTTCTCATTGCAAGTAATCCCTGTTCAGGAAGCCTGCACTGCAGGTGGATACAGTTGGGCAGGAGGTCCTAGTGCAAATATGGTCCTTTGGAACTGGACAGCATGCAAAATGTTGCAAAGATTATGCGCTCCATCCATATGGAATACCTCTGTCTGGAATTATGGCAAAATGATGGTGTTTCTGTCTGAGAATGATTGGACCAGACAACAGGTTCTGGAGGATCTCCTGATTAGTCTTAAAGTACATGCAAAATATAAAGGAGTATCCAGGGACATGTTCACTCACACCTAGTAGCTCTATCATTCTTCACAAAGCTTGAGAATGGTTGTACAGAGCATTATTTTGTCATCAAAAGAATTATGCTAGGCTGGTCCAGGGAGACCTTAGCCCACCATGAAACCTGGAGTCACTTGACCCGTGAGCTCTTGCTCTAGCTCTGGTGTATACTGCCTGATGTAGCTACTGAAAGGTTTGAGATCATGTTATTCCATGTGGCTTTTGTACTAGCATTCTTCGGCTGGCGCCATCTTGTGCTCCTACCATGTGACAGGGGCTGACCAATGGCACCGGTAGCCCCTGTGACATAGTAGGTCAAAGGCTATCTACACCATTTTGAATACCAGCAGCCGAGGGCGTGAGTGCAGTAGATGGCTCCTGGACCCCCCGCTGGACCACCAGGGAGTTTTGGTAAGTCTTGGGGGGCAGGAGGGTGGGGGGTTGTAGGTAATTCAATTTTAGCTGGGAAACGAATAATAATTAATGCATGAACGTATCGGTGGCCCCCTTGCAGAATGCAATGTATCTGCCCCCCGACGAATACGAATCCCGAATGCAATGTATGGCGTCCCTCTGCACATCCCTAGTGATTTCATACAGACTTTCAGATACTTGAAAGGTTTCAATGATCCATGGTCAACAACAAACCTTTTCCGTTGGAAAAAAATCAGTAGAACTAGGGGTCATGATTTTAAACTCCAGGGAGGACGACTCAGAACCAGTGTCAGGAAGTATTTCTTCATGGAGAGGGTGGTGGATGCCTGGAATGCCCTTCCGGAGGAAGTGGTTAAGACTAAAAATGTGAAGGATTTCAAAGGGACATGGGATAAACACTGTGGATCCATAGAGGATGGGAATGAAGAGAAGAGCCATGGGGGTGGCTTGCTTGAATGGTGGCTACTTCCTGGTGATTACTACCCTTACTCAATAAGCCTTCATGCGGTTAATGCAACTCCAACATTGCTCTCTGCTTCAACGGCAAGGGAAACTGTGGAAAAGAGGATTTGCATTCAGACAACTGAACTGCACAGTCTGGGTAAACAAATAAGCATGGGGGTAGCTTGCTTATTGTGGCGGTTACTACCCTAAACCAATTAAGCCTGCTTCTTCACTTTGAATACATATACAGTGTTGCTTTCTGCTTCAATGGCAGGGGGAAATGTGGAAAAGAGGATTTACATTCAGACAACATACAACAAGGCATTGATCTTTGCAGTCTGTGTAAACAAGCATCAGAGTAACTTGCTTCATGCAGCACTTGCTACCCTTAACCATTAAGCCTTATGCTTCACCTTTATGCAACTGCAACATTACTCGCTGCATCAATGGCAGGGTGTGGTAAGAAATTTGAATCAAACAGTTACCAACAAGGCCCTGAACTTGGTGGTCAGTGAAACAGATAAGTATGGGAAAATAAGTGTGGGGGCTTGCTGGGCAGACTGGATGGGCCAACTGGTCTTTTTCTGCCATCATTTCTATGTTTCTATTTTCGGGTTTAGTGCACACTAACGGGGCTAGTACACACTAACTCCCCATTATTGTGCATTAACGAAAAACTGTAAGCTTGCACTAATGGGGAGTTAGTGAGCACTAACCATATTAGTGCACACTAAAACAAAATTTGGGTTTCCCCAAATTTTAAAGGCCCGAACCACGGGAAATCCAAAATTTTCCAAGGTGGGCCGAAAAATAAATCACACATGCCTAGTTTCTATATGTTTCTATGTTTCTAATGGGAAACAATAAGAGGACTGGGGTGGTACCAGTAATGGAGAGAGTTGACTAAGGGCACACCTTACAGCAGATGGCTAAGACAGGGAATGTCAGACCAGGGGATTGGGCCTTGATACGTTTGATGCCCAAATATGACGGGCAGGGGCTCTGGTGTGTCTTCTGTGTGGTGACCTGCATGGATTCCTCCAGGGGATGGTCTCATCTCCTCTTGGGACTCATGGGAGTGAGTCACCCCCCCCCCCCCCCTTGTTATCCACTTGGGTGAGGAGGGATTTGGAATTTATCAGCACCTGTTCTGAAGTACAAAAGCAGACAGAAGTGATAGGACTCAACTCCAAAACTAGACTCCCTTGTTAGGGTCCTTTAATAAATGGCTGCGGTCATTACACCCAGAAAATTATAGTGCCATTCTTTGCTTGTTTGTTGAGATACTTGGGGTTTAATGCGAATGGGAGGAGAGGGGAATGAGCCAGGAGTGTCCGGGCTGCCCCAGTTACTATTTTCACCATTTGCAACAAAAAAGATTTGCATGCCCTCCGTTGGGAAACTTAATCAGGGTTCACGGTAGTGCTAAGTATGAATTGTCCTTCATTGAGTTGTAGTGCACACTATACCACTGGCAGTATTTACAGCCCAGCAAAATACAATAACAAATCACATTTCTGTCCATGCTTTCATTTAGAAAGATCCTTGTCTAGTGTCACTACTATAAATGGTATTAGCACTCCTTTCAGTTCTAGTTGCTTAGAGTTTTGGGGGTGTGTGGGAGGATATATATTTTACCCCTCTTGTGTATAGCTTTATAAATCAACCCTTTAGCAAAAAAAAATTATAAAGTTAAAGTCAAGGAATTATTAAAAAAAACAATGAAATTCATTTATCATAGCAGCATAACTCATGCTGGCTCTACCACTAAATGCCTTTGTAGTATGAGTAATTTAGCACCGGATGTAAATTCCTTAGCATGGCATTGAGCTGGGCTACCCTTTTGCTTGGTCTGCCCCTGATTTTTAAATCACTGTTTATCATTCACTGCCATTTGTGTACAATACAAATAGAGAAAAGTAAATTTGAAAAAACACATCTGCATTCTATATTGCTAGTGGGAACCAGTGTCAGGGCTGGATTATAAAACGGTAAGCTGTCATTTTCTTGTAATTCATCCAAAAATAAGCATTTTCCAAAAATGCTAGTTGTGTAACTAGCATTTCAGTTCTAAATATAATAGAGATGTGAATCGTGTCCTTGATCGTCTTAACGATCGATTTCGGCTGGGAGGGGGAGGGAATCGTATCGTCGCCGTTTGGGTGTTTAGAGTATCGTGAAAATCGTTAAAATTGTGAACCGGCACACTAAAACCCCCTAAAACCCACCCCTGACCCTTTAAATTAAATCCCCCACCCTCCCGAACCCCCCCCCCCCAAATGCCTTAAATTACCTGGGGGTCCAGCGGCGGTCCGTAGCTAAATCGGGGGAAGGGGGAAGGCAGGAAAACCGGCACACTAAAACACCCTAAAACCCACCCCCGACCCTTTAAATTAAATCCCCCATCCTCCCGAACCCCCCCCCCCCAAATGCCTTAAATTACCTGGGGGTCCAGCGGCGGTCCGGAACGGCATCCTGCAATTGAATCGTGTTGTCTTCAGCCGGTGCCATTCTGCGCCGCCATTTCGCAAAATGGCGGCGGCCATAGACCAACACGATTCGGGGACCCCCGCTGGACTTTTGGCAAGTCTTGTGGGGGTCAGGAGGCCCCCCCAAGCTGGCCAAAAGTTCCTGGGGGTCCAGCGGGGGTCCGGGTGTGATCTCCTGCCGCGAATCGTTTTCCGTAGGGAAAATGGCGCCGGAAGGAGATCAACTGCAGGAGGTCGTTCAGCCGGGGTCCGGAACCCCCGCTCAATAAAAATTAACTGAAAAAAAAAAAAGTATGTGCACTGTGGAACACTGCCCATACTTTTACCTACTTAACATACAATTGAGGACAAGGTATGTTCTTTTGCAAGGTGAGCAATTTCCAAATTAAATTTAAATTTACTTTTCACTATTTGTATTGTACACAAATGGCAGTGAATGATAAAACGGTGATTTAAAAATCAGTTAAATAGCCATGTGCACAGGTAAATGGCTTTTGAAAATTGCCCTCCCCATATCCTGCAATTTTTGATGATCTTCACAGTTAAATTAGAACACACATTTAACTTAACAAATATTCATCCAAAACTTTTAAGTGCATCATTTTGCTATAGTTTTAGGAAAAGAAAATAAAAGAAAACAAGATCTTTTAAAACTAATTTCACATTCACTTTTAAAGTTCACAGGTACACAGAAATAAAGTTCAATAAAGAATTTGTAGGTGGGCTGCATACATTTTGAAGAGCTTTTAAAAGCTATGCTCCTTTCATCAGGTCAACTAAAAATCTCTGACTACATGTCAGATGGAGACAGAATCTTTTTGCATGAGCCCAGCCTGACATTCTTAACAGATTATTAGAACACTTCAGTGTTCCAATAAATCAAATAACATTATTTTTCTCCAATTTTAACTTGATCTTCAAGTAATATTTGTCAACTAGTGCATAGCCTCTTCAGTCAACATTGGGTTTTTTTTCCTGCTCTCTGAAAACCTGCTTTTTGCTAGACTAAAGTACACTTTATATTTCTCCTGAATAACTCCAAATAAATTATTTCCATTTCCTTCTCTTTGATCAAAACTTTATTAAAGCTAGCCTAATTAATCAGAATCTTAAATCATTCTGACAGTAATGCTGGCAAGTAACTTTCCATGCATTTCCATTATATTAATTTTGTCTGAATAATTTAAAACTGTTCTAATCACAGAAGTAAAAACATAAGAATGGCCAAGTTGGTTTAGACCAATGGCCCATCTAGCACAGCATCTTGTCTCCAACAGTGAAGCCAGAGCTACCAGATGAAAACCAGAGTTCATTTAAGAACTCCCTGAAGATCTTTAAAAGCATGAAGCCACTGCTGTGCTCCTGCCCGCGAGCCATTGGCAGTCTCCCACCTTCCTTGCAAATGCAGCCAGCTAGGCAGCTGTCAATGCGGTCCCTTGCGCCAGGCCGAGCCATGACGCTTCGGGCTCCCCCGCGGTCCTAGTGCCGCCACCAGGAGTTCATTCTTCGCGGCTCGGAGCCACTGCTGCAGCCAGTCTCTTCTCTTCGCAGCAGGGCTGCCACCACTGATGCTGCTGTCCTCCGGGCCTCCCATGCAGCAGGGCCGCTGCCGCTGATGTCTGCTCTTTCCTGCTTCAGTATAGGCATGGGCGCGCGCCTCTCTCCTGCTTTAAAGGGCCAGCGGCGGGAAAAGCCCCGCGGCCCTCTGAGATGACATCATCAGCCTGTTCCTCTTCAGCCCTATAAAAAGGACCCTTTGTCTGTCTTTCGTTGCCTTCGCAAAGAGGAAGTCGCTCCTGGATGCTCCAGTCCAGGGGGCTTCTGAGGTTTATCGCTTCTTCAAGGTCCTGTGTTTCTCGTTGGAGCTCCTTTGTCTTCATCTGAGCCTTCATTCCTGGAAATCCTGATGTTCCATGTCCAGATGTCCTGTTGTTCTGTGGTTTAATTCCTGAAAGCCTTGATGTTCCAGTTGTCCTGTTGTTTTGTGGTTCTGTTCCTGAAAGTCCTGTTATTCCACATCCTGATGTTCCAGACATTCCGTGTTCCTGTTGTCTTGATCCTGACGCCCTTGCCTTTACTTCTGCAACCAGTTTCCAGGTTCCTTGTGCCCACCTTTCCTGGCGTGCCATGTCATGGTCCGTGACCAGGCCCTGGGAGGCCGGGTAGCACGCACAAATGTACCCTGCACGCTTAAAATTTAAAACTGGCCCCATTATGTTCTTTTCCATTCATGGTCTTGTAGACCTCTATCATGTCCCATCTCAATCTCCTTTTCTCCAAGGGGAAAATGTCGTCAATGATTTAGCCTTTCCTCATAAGAGAGTTCATTCAATGGTCTGATCATTCTTTTCTTTACCTTCTGGAACTCAGCTACATCCTTTATGAGATGGGGTGACCAGAACTATATGCAGTGCTCCAAATATTGTTGCACCAGAGCTCTATACAGAGGCATGATAATATATTTGCATTTGCCATCTATATCTTTCCAAATTATTCCTAACTTATGGTTTGCTTTTTTTGGCTGCTGCTACATACTGCACTGATGGTTTCAGCATGTAGTCAACAGTAACTTACCCTACCTTCCACTCAACAGAATAGTTTTCAAATCAGCAGCAATTTCAGTAATTATATCTTTATAGAGTTTCTGCAATTCCCCACAAAGTTACCATAGCTAATACCTAGAAAGTTCCCAGAAAAAAAAATCTTGAAATTTTAGAGACTTTTTTGGGCTTTTACCTAGTGAAAACTCCTTCTGCTGTTCTGATAGATCCTCTAAGACTGAAGTATTCAGAAAGAAAGAAAGGAAAGCAGCAGGCTTCAAAAACTTCCCATATTTAAGCACTTTTACAATCCATTTTAACCTTTACAACAATGAACCAGCTTTGATTCTTTAACAATGAAGGAATTAGGTGACACCCTACCTTCCCCTCAGCAGAACAGCATTAGAACCACCTGTAATTCCCAGCAAAAATACAGCTATAGAGTTTCTGCAATTCCCCACAAAATTATTCCTACAAGTTCCAATAAAATATCTTTATTGAGTTTCCACAATTCTCCATAAAGTTATTCTTGATAGTCCCTAGAAAGTTCCTATACAAAAAACTGAAATTTTAGAGGATCTCTCATCCTTTAAACAGGGTATGGTCCTGCTGTAGAACTCCAACATTAAATATTGAATTGTCCAGCGACCAACAAACAAATCATTAAGTAGAAAACACGTTGTATCGAACTATTATCCTCTTTAATGTATCAACTTAATTTTTACATTTTTTTTAAACTTAATTTTTAAATGACTTGGACCTTCATACCACCCTGTGGTTTACAAGTTCATAATCTTCACTTGTGTATTCACTGCTCAGGGTCACTTTTAACCATCGGTCTGCAAAAATCATTTTTTTAAAGTATATGTGGACATTTTTTTTTTCCTTTTTCTTAAAAAACACAAAGAATGGTACTTCCCTTTTTTTGGATTTAAAGACAGAATCCGACATGATGTCATGTTTTGCGTGCTGCTGCCTCAGGGACTCTTCGGCTTGTTTCAGCTACTGCTGTCGCAAGGAATCTCTGGAGATTTGCAAACATTTATTCCAACAGGGAGGGTCCATTATATCTCTTCAGACCCTGCAACCATTTTCCTAAAGAAAATGGTTGCAGTGTCTGAAGAGATGTAATGGACCCTCCCTGTTGGAATAAATGTTTGCAAATCTCCAGAGATTCCTTGCGACAGCAGTAGCTGAAACAAGCCGAAGAGTCCCTGAGGCAGCAGCACGCGAAACGTGACATCATGTCGGACCCTGGACTCTGGTCATTAAATAAAAAATAAGGGAAGAACCATTCTTTGTGGTTTTTAAGAAAAAGGAAAACATTTTTTCTACATATACTTTAAAAAAATGATTTTTGCGGACTGATGGTTAAAAGTGACCCCGAGCGATGAATACACAAGTGGGGTGGTATGAAGGTCCAAGGTGTTTAAAAATTAAGGGGTAGATTTTCAAAAGATTACACATGTAATATATGTGCGTAACCCTTTAAAAACCCTCCTGTGTGCGCAAGCCCCAGGATGTGCATATGTCCCTGGGCTTTGAAAAAGGGGCGGGAAGGGGCGGGGTCATGGGTGTGGTGCCAGTCTGAGGGTGATCTGGGGGCGGGATCGAGGCCTCCGGCACAATGGCTGTGCCGGGGGATGGCACGCCGGCAGCCGGCCGGCGCGCGCAAAATATGCAACTCCTTGAAATAAGGTAGGGAGGATTTAGGTAGGGCTGGGGGGTGGGTTAGATAGGGGTAGGGAGGGGAAGGTGGGGGGGAGTGGAAGAAAAATTCCCTCTGAGGCAGCTCCGATTTTGGAGAGGCCTTAGAGGGAATGGGGAAAGCCATCGGGGCTCCCCTAGGGCTCAGCGCGCACAAGGTGCACAAGTGTGCACCCCCTTGCACGTGCCGACCCAGGATTTTATAACATGAGCGTGCGCATGTTATAAAATTGGGTGTACATTTGTGCGCGCTGAGTAGCGCACACAAATGTACCCCGCGTGTACTCGTTTAAAAATCTGCCCCTAAGTTTTCAAAAAAATTAGAAAATTAAGTTGATACATTAAAGAGGATAAAAGTTCGATACAACGTGTTTTCTACCTGCTGTAGAACTGTTATTATCCAGTTTGAGTGATGAATTCTTTTTCACTTGAAATCCTAGCTTTTTCAGTAGCTAGGTTTGACAAAGTAAGAAATTATCCTTTACTTTAACTTCCTTTAGTCTTATTTCTCCTACTTTCAAAATCTAAATCTTCAGCTTTTTCCTCCAGAGCTTCTGTTTTCTTTCCTACCTCTTGACTTTTCTCTTGTATTTTTTTTTTAGCTGAATCCTCAGATGCATATATTCTCTGTTTTGCTCCCTATGTTCTCTTTTGTTTATTGGACACATAGAGTTTTGCAATTTATATAATTTTTCTTCAACCATATTAGATATTGATTTTATCTCTCTCACTATTTTGAACAATATGTCTCCTCTTTGTTCTGTTGCTGCAGGCACCACCTTGGATTCTTCACTGTTCACTTTGCCTTTGCTCTAATGCTCTGACTACTCATGCAATGTTTCTTTTGGTGCTGCAGCAAAATATTTTTATGCTTTACATTGATTTTGTTCATTTTAATTTGATGTTCTGCATTCAGATTTTAACTTAAAATTGGAGCTTCTTCAGGCCATACCCTGGAGCATGTTCATAGTATGGTCCACAGGAACTCACAATTATGTGACTCCCGGTATCTTATATTAAAAATATTTTCTCTCATTCTAGATAAATCTAAAAGAAAATAGAACCATAAAGCATAATTTTTGTGAAAAATATTTTGTATCATGCTTTTATTTTTAATCAAAATAGATCATAATGGCTACTTATTTTGTATTTACCCTGTATGTGGATAATGGAGCAAATAATATCAGTAGCCTTTCTTTGAAAGCATCCTCTTAACGAAATTTGCCTGGGTAACTAAACAACCAGATACTTTCTCTGAGCTGAAAATTGCCTTCTCTTCAACAGCTAAAACTATACATTCTAGGGATGTGCATCGTTTTTCTGACGGATGAAAATATTGTACGATATTTTCTAATCCGTCAAGTATCGGGGGGGGGGGGGGGTCCCCAAAAGCGATAGGAAAACTCAACAAAATTTTTGTGTGGTTTTCTTATCGGTTGTTTTTTTTTTTTTTTTGGGGGGGGGGGAAGAAAGGGCACACAGAAAAAAAAACCCCAAACCTACCCCGACCCTTTAAATCTAATTATTTAGAATCCACCACCCTCCTGACTTCCCCAAAACTTTCCTAAAGTACCTGGTGGACCAGCAGGGTCCCGGGAGCATTCTCCCACTCTTGGGCCATTGGCTGCCAGTAATCAAAATGGAGCCGATGGCCCTTTGCCCTTACCATGTGACAGGGGCTATTGGTGCCATGGCCGATAGCACCGATAGCCCTTGTCACATGGTAAGGGCAAAGGGCCATCGGCACCATTTTGTTTACTGGCAGCCAACAGCCTGACAGTGGGAGATCGCTCTTGGGACTCCAGCTAGACCACCAGGTACTTTAGGAAAGTTTTTTTTGGGGCGGGAGGGTGGGGGATTCTAAATAATTAGATTTAAAGGGTCGGGGTGGGTTGTTTTTTTTTCGGCTCGAGACAGCTGAAAAAAAAGTGGTCAGAACACAATACTGGAAATGATTCCGGAACTGATTCACATCTCTAATACATTCTGTTTCACAGTACTTGCAATTTTAACCATGGGGAAAAACAGAAGGGTTGAGGAAGGCAAAGTATTCATAGATCAGAAAATAATCAAAGGTTAGATTTCATGTTATTGCATGTACATTTTTACTGATGGTCTCCTTTGAAAAATAAAAATTAGCTTGCAGGTTTGTAGGTATATAGTATTAGTAACATAGTAAATGATAGCAGAAAAAGGCCAAATTGGCCCATCCAGTCTCTCAGTTAAGATTCTTCTATTTGGGGTAGGTGAGCATATAAATTCCCAAATGTAAACCAACACCAGCATTCTTTCCTTCTTGATTTTAGAGATGTGCAGGGCAAAAAAATGTGTTTCGTTTTACTTAATTTCATTGGGGGGGACCTTTCCATCCAAATTTTGTTTCATTGGTCTTTTTTTTTTTTTTAGTGATTTAATATACAAAGCAGATCAAACTTTCCATATCATTCATCAAAATACATTATGGCTTAACACAGATGAAAAACACTGTAGCGCACATGCAAATTTTGGGGGTGGAATTGGGTGGGAATTAGTTAAATTAGGGGCAATATTACAGGAAATAATTATACCTTTTTCCCAGCTGTTAAGCTATGCAATATGCATTTTGGCTATTTTTGGGAAGAGGAAAGAGAGAGAGAGAGCAAGCGAGAGAGAGCCTCTGGGGAGGGCCTCACTGAGTGCATCAATTTATATCTCTATAGGAGGGCCACCAAATAGTTTGAGGTGAGGTGGTGGTGGTGGTTTAGGGGTTATGGGCCAGTTTTGCATGTAGAGTGAGACGTACGAACAGCACAGTACAGCTTGGTGAAGATTTTACTCATTTGGAGTGAGGAAATTCTCAAAAAGATGACATTTTTTCTATGTTCTCTCACTCTAGCTTGATGGTACCCTGTTATAGAGTCCATCAATGATTATAAGGCCTGCGATACTTTAGAAAATTGGCCTGCGATACTTTAGAAAATTGCGCTACTCTGGGGCAGGGGGGCGGTCCTGCGCAAGCCGGCAGCGATCGCACTGCTGCGGTGCGATCGCTGCCGGCATCACGCCCAATAACTACACCATAGAAGGTGTAGTTAATGGGCACGAAATAGCAAGTGAAAAGGGCCTTACCTTTCTGCTCTGCACGCTGTCCTCGCGGAGTCGGCCCCGGTGACACCCCCAACTCCTCCTCTTCCGGGGCCGACTCCGCCCCGATTTCAGTAGCGCAGGCCTGCGATAGCTTTGGAAAATGAGGCCCTTAATGGGACAAAGCCAACATGGATTTAGGCAAAGGAAGACCTGCCTCACCATTCTATTACATTTTTTAAATGTGTGAATAAATATGTGGATAAAGGATACCTATTTGATATAGTGTATCTGGAGTTTCAGAAATTATTTCACAAAGTACCTCGTGAAAGTCTCTTGAGGAAATAAAAAAGTCATGGGATAAGGGATAATGTTCTATTGTGGATTGAGAACTGGTTAAAAGATGGAAAACAAAAAGTAGGACTAAATGGTTAATTTTTTTATTGGAGAAAGGTGAATAATGAAGTGCTCCAAGGATCTGTACTGGGACCACTGCACTTTAACATATTTATAAATGACCTGGAGATAGGAACAATGAGTGACATGATCAAATTTGCTGATGATACAAAAATATTCAAAGTTGTTAAATCACAAGAGGATTGTGAGAAATTGCAAGAGGACCTTGTGAGACTAGGAGATTGTGCATTCAAATGGCAGATGACATTTAATATGGATAAGTACAAAGTGATGCACATAGGGAAGAGGAACCAAAATTATAGCTATACAATGCAAGGTTCCATATTAGGATTCAGCATTCTGTATAAAGGAGTTATGATCATTGTGGTTAATTTGTTGATATCCTCTGCTGAGGGTGTGGCAGCGGCCAAGAAAGCAAATAAAATGCTAGGAATTATTAGGAAAGTAATGGAGATTAAAAGAGAGCATATCATAATGTGAAGAAACTCCGACGTGGTATTGGAAACGAGATTCTGGGGTCGGCTGTGGTCAG
Source organism: Rhinatrema bivittatum (assembly GCF_901001135.1). NCBI lineage: Eukaryota > Metazoa > Chordata > Amphibia > Gymnophiona > Rhinatrematidae > Rhinatrema > Rhinatrema bivittatum. The sequence goes on from NC_042616.1 coordinate 611,965,392, forward strand.
GCAGGAAGCATTCTGACCCGAAGTCCTGGGCAGGCAGTGAGCAAGCAAGATGAAGTCTGATCCGAAGTCCTGGGCAGGCAGAGAGAATGCAAGGTGAAGTCCGATCTGAAGTCCAAAGTCAGGGAGGTCCATCCGAGGGAGGAAGGTACAAGGAGTGAGGAACCAGGATCAGGAACAGGAGAGGAAGGAGGGAGCTGGAGACAGGAACAGGAACAGGTACTGGAACTGAAGAAGTGCTGGGAACCACCACAGAAGAGGCAGGGAACTCGTTACCAAGTCAAGGGGGTTTCTGCAGAACAGGCCTAAGTAGGCCAGGGCTGGTGACGTCACTGGCAGGGCCTGCGTGTATTTCCCGCCATTGGCCCTTTAAATCATGGCCACAGCTGCGTGTACATGTGTAGGAGCAAGGACCTGGCAGGCTGGGAAGCCAGTGGCGTCCTGCGTGCCGGGAAGGCCCGGCGCAGGAGAGGTGAGGGCAGCGTGGCAGAGTGGCATCTGAGTGGGCCCGGGGAGCAGCAAGCCAGCAGGGCAGTGTCGGAAAAGGTAAGGAGCCAAACTGGGGCAGTCGGCGCATGTAACACATAATAACTTTGTGGATAAAGGTAAACCAGTAGATATAGTGTATTTGGATTTTCAGAAGGCGTTTGACAAAGTCTCTCATGAGAGGCTTCTAAGAAAACTAAAAAGTCATGGGATAGGAGGCAATATTCTTTCGTGGATTACGAACTGGTTAAAATACAGGAAACAGAGAGTAGGATTAAATGGTCAATTTTCTCAGTGGAAAAGGGTAAACAGTGGAGTGCCTCAGGGATCTGTACTTGGACCAGTGCTTTTCAATATATATATTAAATGATCTGGAAAGGAATACGATGAGTGAGGTTATAAAATTTGCGGATAATACAAAATTATTCAGAGTAGTTAAATCACAAGCGGATTGTGATACATTACAGGAAGACCTTGCAAGACTGGAAGATTGGGCAGATGAAATTTAATGTGGACAAGTGCAAGGTGTTGCATATAGGGAAAAAAACCCCCTTGCTGTAGTTACACGATGTTAGGTTCCATATTAGGAGCTACCACCCAGGAAAAAGATCTAGGCATCATAGTGGATAATACTTTAAAATCGTCTGTTCAGTGTGCTGCAGCAGTCAAAAAAGCAAACATAATGTTAGGAATTATTAGGAAGGGAATGGTTAATAAAACGGAAAATGTCATAATACCTCTATATCACTCCATGGTGAGACCGCACCTGGAATACTGTGTACAATTCTGGTCTCCACATCTCAAAAAAGATATAGTTGCTATGGAGAGGGTACAGAGAAGGGCAACCAAAATGATAAATGGGATGGAACAGCTCCCCTATGAGGAAAGGCTGAAGAGTTTAGGGCTGTTCAGCTTGGAGAAGAGACGGCTGAGGGGGGATATGATAGAGGTCTTTAAGATCATGAGAGGTCTTGAATGAGTAGATGTGACTCGGTTATTTTCACTTTCGAATAATAGAAGGAATAATAGAAGGGCATTCCATGAAGTTAGCAAGTAGCACATTTAAGACTAATCGGAGAAAATTCTTTTTCACTCAACGCACAATAAAGCTCTGGAATTTGTTGCCAGAAGATGTGGTTAGTGTAGTTAGTGTAGCTGGGTTCAAAAAAGGTTTGGATAAGTTCTTGGAGGAGAAGTCCATTAATGGCTATTAATCAATTTTACTTAGGGAATAGCCACTGCTATTAATTGCATCAGAAGCATGGGATCTTCTTAGTGTTTGGGTAATTGCCAGGTTCTTGTGGCCTGGTTTTGGCCTCTGTTGGAAACAGGATGCTGGGCTTGATGGACCCTTGGTCTGACCCAGCATGGCAATTTCTTATGTTCTTATGTTCTTAAGATATGGCAGCTGAGATTCAATGCCAAGAAGTGGAATGTCATGCATTTGGGGACTGGAAATCCGAATGAACTGTATTCAATGGTGGGGAGGAAAGGCTGATGTGCACGGAGCAGGAGAGAGACCTTGGGGTGATAGTGTCTAATGATATGAAGTCTGCGAAACAATGCGACAAGGCGATAGCAAAAGCCAGAAGAATGCTGGGCTGCATAGAGAGAGGAATATCGAGTAAGAAAAGGGAAGTGATTATCCCCTTGTACAGGTCCTTGGTGAGGCCTCACCTGCAGTACTGTGTTTAGTTCTGGAGACCGTATCTACAAAGAGACAAAGACAAGATGGAAGCGGTAAAGAGAAGGGCGACCAGGAAGGTGGAGGGTCTTCATCGGATAACATACGAGGAGAGATTGAAGAATCTAAATATGTACTCCCTGGAGGAAAGGAGGAGCAGGAGTGATATGATTCAGACTTTCAGATACTTGAAAAACTTTAATGATCCAAAGACAATGACAAACCTTTTCCGTCAGAAAAATATCAGCAGAACCAGAGGTCATGAGCTGAGGCTCCAGGGAGGAAGACTTAGAACAAATGTCAGGAAGTATTTCTTCACGGAAAGGGTGGTAGATGCCTGGAATGCCCTTCCGGAGGAAGTGGTGAAGTCTAAAACTGTGAAGGACTTCAAAGGGGCGTGGGATAAACACTGTGGATCCATCAAGTCTAGAGGACGTGAATAAAGAGGAGGCAGCAAAACACTGCTTGGAGTGGCAGTAGCCACAGAGGCATTCACGGAGCGGGATGCCAATGGTTGGTGTTCCACCTTCACGGAGCGGAAGGATGGAGGGCTGCCATCTAAAAAAAAAAACAAAAAACAATGGTGAGTAAGAGTATGGGGCAGGGGTGTGGCCTGCTTGTTTGCAGCAGTTGCTACCCCTAATTGAGCTGGATGTTCACTTGGATGCAGATCCGGTGCTGCTCTCTACATTGGTGGTGTGGTGGAGGGGAATTAGGGCTGGAGGGTATTGGAAGCCAATAGTAACAGGTGGGAGGCCTTATGTCCCTACAAGGGCTTGACCTGTATCCTCTAATGCTGTGCCTGTTCATCCAGGCCTTATATCCCTACAAGAGTTTGACCCCTATCCTCGAATACTGTGTCCCCATGAGGGCTTGACCTCTATCCTTGAATGCTATGCCTGTCCATCCAGGCCTTATGTCCCTGCAAGGGCTTGACCTCAAATGCTGTGCCTGTCTGTCTAGGCCTTATGTCCCTATAAGAGCTTGACTTCAAACACTGTGCCTGTCCATCCACATTTGGATTGTACAAACATAAAAAGCTAACTAAAGATGTTTGGAGCTTGCGTATTTCATATGCTCAATAGTTTTCATGACCTTCATAATATGGGGGCCATGTTCCCTAAATCTTTCTTAGGTGCCAACATTAATGTTTCTTCTAGTACTATAGAAAACTGGTGGTAGTTGCACTCTAGTTCATCCTCTGTGTTCCCATAGTTTACAGAGGCACTGTAGGGTACAATGTCAACATAGGTCGGTATTGTAGATTTGGGTGGGAGATGACATCAGCACTTCTTTTGGTCCTAACGGCTGAACCCTCATTGCAAAGGGAAACCTCAGTCTCCGGCAATTCAAAATACTAATCCTTCACAACATGGATCCTTAAATAAAACACACTATTTTCTTTTCATTTCAGGGCAGAGAAGAGAACTTCCTCCATCTTGCTCATGAAGTCATAATCTGTTTGCACATGCTTAAATCCTAACAAGTTGTACCATTATACACTCTAGGGCCAACCCATTCCAGGGAGCCCTTACCTTCTCAAAGGAATGGGAATGCTCCCCGGTGTAGCAGCCTATCTCTTAGTACCTGTTGACCAATGTTGAACCGCTGTTCACATGGCACCCTGCTCCATGTCGCCTCGCTTTGAAGGCTCATGCTCCACTTTAGGGGCCAACCCATTCCGGGCAGCCCTTCCCTGCTCAAAGGAAAGCCAGCCTGTATCTACCCTCTGACCCATGTTGAACTGCTGTTTCCATGCACCCTCCTCCACCTCGGCCTTGAAAATTCTCATTTGTATATCTGCTACATCCACCAGATTTTAAAAGACCAGCGAGAACTCACTAGACGCCAATGGAAACACCCCCTCTAGGGGCAAACCCATTCTAGGGAGCCCGTTCATGCTCAAAGGAAAGGGAACTCTCCCCGGGGCCAGCCTATCTTGCCCCTATCAAAACCACAGGGACCAGACTACCTCCGCTCTGCAAGCCTGTCTTGCCCCTATCAGCTTTCTGCCACTCTGCCTTGCTGCCATACACCAGATGACTCACTCAACTCCTTATGGTGTTCTTGCCACTATCATGGTTCATCAGTGTGTTGGTGCTAGTCTTTCTGCTTGCTATGTTTCCCCTTCATTGTGCTGTAGGATGTTGATGCCACTTGTCTTGCCGCTTTGCCTGTCAAATAAAACTAACCAATGAATTGGTTTTCCCCCCTATGAAATGAATGCAACAAATTTTTGTCCCGGCGAAATGAATACCAAATCGAAACAAATTTTTTCCTTCTGCACATCCCTGGCACATTCATCGTCAAAGTCAACGCCTATGCATTTGGAGCAGGAGCTGTCTTAAGTCAGTTTTCTCCAAAGAGTAAATTGATACCTTGTTCATTCTACTCCCACAAGTTCTCTCCTTCAGAGCAGCACTACAACATTGGTGACCGAGAACTTCTTGCCGTCAAGTTGGCACTCCAAGAGTGGCACCCCTGGTTGGAAGGGGTGCAACATAAATTTACCATTTTCACCAACCATAAGAATCTTGAGCACCTTAAAGAAGCTCAACTCTTGAATCCTAGACAAGCCCGATGGGCACTCTTCTTTGAATGGTTCAATTTCTTTCTACGTTATCGCCCAGCTTCCAAGAACCTCTGTGCTGATGCACTAATGAGATACTTCAAACCAGAGGATGTTCCTGATGTTCCCAGACACATCATAGATCCTGCCTGTGTATCCCTTGCTTTGACCACTACAGTTCCAGTTGGGAAAACCGTCGTTCCATGTAGATTACATGAACGAGTTCTGAAATGGGCCCATGATTCCAAGTTGGCAAGACACCTGGGTCGTACCAGGACCCAAGAGATGTTGCGGAGATATTATTGGTGACCCAACATGGTGCAAGACTCTCATAACTATGTAGATTCATATCCCATCTGCGCCCAACAGAAGCTACCTACCGGAAGGCCTTGGTTCCTATTTCAACCGCTTCCAGCACCTACCGAGCCATGGTCCAGCATCTTAACAGATTTCACCTCAGACCTGCCTCCATCCCAGAACAATACTGTAATCTGGGTCATCATCGACCATTTTTTGAAAATGAGTCACTTCATTCCCCTGCCGGGCCTTCCATCGGCCCCAGAATTAGCCAAGTTGTTCCTGAAACACATTTTCCATCTCCATGGACTCCCAAAGGAAATCATATCTGACCGTGGACCACAGTTTGCTGCCATCTACTGGTGCTCTTTACGCAAAAAGTTTAACATTGCCTTGAATTTCACGTTGGCCTATCACCCACAGGTCAAGCTGAAAGGACCAAGCAGCCCTTGAAAACATTCCTTCGTTCCTACGTGAATGACCAGCAGGATAACTGGTCATTCACGTAGGAATGACCAGTTATCCTGGGGTGAGCTGTCGCATAATACCCACGTCGCTGCTGCCACTGATGTATCTCCGTTCTCCGTGGTATTCGGCGACAACCTCGGCTGCCATTTCCAGTTCCTCTGACTGTTCCTTCTCCAGTCGCACAATTCATGGCCCACACCATTCGCCAGGTATGTAATCAAGTCAAAGAACGCCTTACCCAGGCCGCTGAGTGCTCCAAGCACACTTCTGATGCCCATAGTTGTCCCGCTCCACTCTTCCGTCCTGGTCAGAAGGTGTGGTTAAGCACCCAACACATAAGGTTGAGACGCCCTTCTCATCACCTGGCTCCCGAGTACATCGATCCATTTCCAGTGCTTCGAAGAATGGGAGCAGTGTCTTATCAACTTCAGCTACCTCATGCCATGGGCATCCACAACACATTCCATGTCTCTATTTTGAAGAAGCCTTTGGTCTTCTCCTGGCCTTCTCAAAGAGATCCTTCACCTCCGCGGATCTCTACCGAACCAGATTTGTCACTCCAGGTAAGAAAGGTCCTCGACATCCATCGGCATTGAGGCAAATGGGAATACCTCTTAGCCTGGGAGGGTTATGGTGCCGAGGAGAACTCATGGGAACCATCCCACAACATTCTTGATAAAGAGCTCCTCAGAACTTTCCACAGGACCTCGGAAAAGCCACGGCCGTGCAGAGGGAGGCCTAGAAGGGGGTTACTGTTGTGTGCCTCGTTTATGCCTGGCCCATGCATGGGCCTGCTCACCTCACTAGCTCCTCTGCAGGTTATGGATCGGCCTCCCCAGTGGCAGCCGCGAGCTCCTCCAGGCCTCGGAGTCCCGCGGCAGTGGTCTCCGGGCCTTCCACTGCGCACCAGGCCTCACGCCGGAGTTCGGCACCCTCGGTTGTGTTGGCCACGCCCCTATGCATGCAAACACAGACTGCCCGGCTTCTTGTAGGGCCAGGGGCGGGTTCTAGCTCCGCAGCATGCCCTGATTGAACGTACGATATAAGGAAGTCCCTGCCTGCCCTTCCTTGCCTTGGCAATCGGGTCGGCACTACATGTGTACTATTTTGCCTCCACATTCACAGTCTTGTTCCAGCATCCTACTGTTTATTTATTTATTTATTTATCTATTTATTTATTTACACATATTTTGTGTACCGTCATTCAGATTCGCCATCATAACGGTTTACAGTAGTCACATTAGTTAAACAAACGTTGACTCATATTAGAAAAACATTGTACGTCATATTTTTAAATAGAAGTTACATCATGGTGACTATATAGTTTAAATAGTTATGTCACCCCATTTGTATGTGGCTTTGTGTATTGTCTTGTATGTTCTTACTTTGTCTTAGATGCTTTTATGTTTCTCTGAGGATGTGGGCTTTTCTTGGTGGATGGTTGTGTGGGATTCTTGTTGTGTTGCTGGATGAGATCATTTGCATAGGCTCTGGTGAATAGCCAGGTTTTCAAATCTTTTTTAAAGGTTTTGATATCTGGTTGTGTTCTTATTTCGATTGGTAATGTGTTCCAAAGGGCGGGGCTGGCTAAGGATATAGCTCTTTCATGAGTTGTGTTCAGATGAGTGGATCTTACATGAGGTATTTTGAGGAGGTCTTTGTTCGTTGATCGAAGGTTCCTTTTTGGAGCATCGGGTACGATGTATTTGCTCAGCCATAAGTTTTGTTGTCCTGTGATTATTTTATGAAGGATTGTTAGAACTTTGTATTCTATTCTGTATTTTATTGGGAGCCAGTGTAGAGAAATAAGGGTTGGTGTGATATGCTCATGTTTCCTTATTCCTGTAAGAATTCGGGCTGCTCTGTTCTGTAGTATTTGGAGCGGGCGTATGGTAGTAAGGGGTAGGCCGAGGAGTAAAGCATTGCAGTAGTCGAGGTTGGAAAATATAAGTAGTTGTAGTACTGTTCTGAAATCCTCCTGTGAGAGAAAAGGTTTAAGATGCCTGAGTGTGAGTAATTTGTGGTATCCTTCTTTGATTTTATATGTTATGTGGGTTTTGTAAGATAGATCTTTGTCTACGGTTATTCCTAAGTTTTGAGTGTGGCTAACAGGAGAGATAAGTGTTTTAGGGTCTTCCATTTGGAGTGGTTGCATGGGAGCTTCACTGACTTTTTTGTCTAGGATTATTAATTCGATTTTCTCAATGTTTATTATGAGTTTTATGGAGGATAGGCACTGTTTGATTTCTGCGAGATAGCTGGTTATACTAAGTTTCTTTTATTGTATTCTGTATTGGGACCAGAATTTGGATGTTATCAGCGTATAGGAAATGGGTTAGGCCTAGGCGATCCAGTGTGTGGCAGATCGGTAGAAGATAGATGTTGAAAAGTGTTGCAGACAGGGCAGATCCTTGTGGGACTCCTGTACTTAGCTTTACCTTGTCGATAGGTTATTGTTGAAAATTACATGGAAACTTCTGTTTGACAAATAAGAGGTGAACAATTTTAGTGTGGTTCCCGTTGCTCCTATTTCAGATAGTCTGTCAAGTAAGATAGAGTGGTTAACTGTGTCGAAGGCAGCAGATAAATCCAGGAGGATTAATATGTAACTTTTTCCTTTATCGAATCCTCTAAGTACTGTGTCGGTTAACGTCAGAGCTTAAATTTTTTCTAAATCCAAATTGCAAGGGGTGAAATATGTTATTTGTTTCAATGTGGTCAGATAGCTGTGAGTGGATTATTTTTTCAATGATTTTAGCTATGAAGGGTAGGTTTGATATGGGTCTATAGTTTTGAATATTCTCTGGGTCTAGGTTGTTCTTTTTTTAGTAAAGGTTTGATGATTGCTGATTTTAGGCAATCTGGGTATAACCCTTCGGTGAGTGATAGGTTAATTATTTCAGTTATTGTTTTATTTATTGAGTTTTCAATCAATTTGATAGATTGTTTGGGGATGTTTTCAATGGGATGGTTTGCTGGATTCATTTTTTTTATTTTTTGGATTTCCAGTGTGGATGCGTAGTCAAAGTTATGCCAAGTTGAAGTTCTTTTCAGAAAAGAAGATGTAATTTGGTTGCTAGTGATGGAATTGTTGATAGAGTTCTTTATTAGTTTTTTTATTTTGTCAGTGAAGTATTCTGCAAAGTTGTTGCTTTTGTTTGTGCTTCAAGGTGTTCTCATTTCATTTGGAGATTTGGTGAGGTTTTGTATGATGGTAAACAGCATTCTGGGATTCTGTTGGTATTTATTTACTTTCATAGTGTAGAAGTTTTTCTTTGCATTGTGGAAAAGTTTTTTGTAGTTTGCTAATTGTGATCAGAAATAATTGAGTAGAGTGGCTGTTTTGTTCTTGCGCCAGAGTCTCTCTATTTTTCTGAGTTCCCTTTTGGCTGATCTTATGTTGTCATTGTACCATTGATTGCAGTGTTTAGGATTTTTAATGGATTTTAAAATAGTTGGGTTTATTTTGTCAGCTATGGCTTTGGTGATGTTAAGCCAGGAGGTTGTGGCTGTTTCTGTGTTCGTTAAGTCAATGTTCTTGAGTTCTTCTTGGAGATTTTGTTGTAGTGTTTTGCTGTCAAAGGAAGGATGGAATGAGATGGTTCTTATTTTGTCATTTTTTCTAGTGGGTGTATTGTTGTAGGACAGGGTGGTATGAATGAGAGAGTGGTCTGACCAGGGAATTTCTGTTATTTCTGTTTGGTGTGAATTCCAGGTGTCCGTGTTGATAAAAACTAGGTTGAGGGTATGTCCTGCTTTGTGAGTTGGTCCGTTGACTATTTGTTTTAGTCCCATTGTTGCTAGTGCCTCGGTGATTGTTTTGCATGTGGAGGAGATGGGGCATGTGTCCATGTGTAAATTGAAATTGCCCAGGATGATGATTGGTTTATTGAGTGTTAGGGATGTGCAGAGGGATGCCATACGTTGCATTCGGGATTCGGATTCGTCAGGGGGTGGATACGTTGCACTCGGCCATATGGCGCCCTCATTCGTTAATAAGTCCATTTCGAATTCATTCACCCGCTAAAATTAAATTAAGTACAACCCCCCAAGACTTACCAAAACTCCCTGGTGGTCTGTGAGTCATCCCCTGCACTCACACCCTTGGTGCTGGTTTCAAAATGGTGCCGATAGCCTTTGACCTACTATGTCACAGGGGCTACCGGTGCCATTAGTCAGCCCCTGTCACATGGCCATCGGTACCATCTTGTGCTCCTACCATGTGACAGGAGCTGACCAATGGCACCGGTAGCCCCTGTGATATAGTATGGGCAAAGGCTATCGGCGCCATTTTGATTACTGGCAGCCGACGGTCCGAGTGCAGGAGGCCGCTCCCGGACCCCTGCTGGACCACCAGGGATTTTTGGCAAGTCTTGGGGGACCTTCCTGACCCCCACAAGACTTGTCAAAACCATGCAGATGGTTTTGGCAAGTGCCAATGGTTTTGGTGCCATTGTTCAGCCCCTGTCACATGGTAGGAGCACAAGATGGCACCGATGGCCATGTGACAGGGGCTGACCAATGGCACCAGTAGCCCCTGTGACATAGTAGTTCAAAGACTATTGGCACCATTTTGAAACAAGCACCAAGGGTGTGAGTGCAGGGGATGGCTCCTGGACACCCTGCTGGACCACCAGGGAGATTTGTTAAGTCTTAGGGGGGGGGGGGTCAGGAGGGTGGGGGGTTTGTTTAAATTGGTTTCTTTAGGCGGCCAAATAATTCGGTGAAGATTAGTGTATTCGTGGGGAATCGCGATACGTTTTGCTTCCCCACGTATACAACGAATATGGCCAAATCCGTTGCAGATTGCCAATACGTAGGGACCGAATGCACACCCCTATTGAGAGTTAGATTGGTGATTATGAATTCTATGACTAGAAAGCAGTTTCATTCTAGGGTTCCTGGTGGACAGTATATTAGACAGATTTGTAACTTTGATGAGTCAAAAAGCGTAATTTTGAAAGGAGAGGATATCTTAATTGTGATGAGTTTCATCTGCATGGTTTTTTTTAATAATTAGCATGAATCCTCCTCCTTTAGTCTGGGGATTGAGAAGGTTTGGTAAGTTGGGTCTTCTATTTGGTTAATTAAAACGTTATCAGAGTTTTTTATCCAGGTTTCGGTGACTGCTATGAAGTCGGGTTTATTGTCCATTAGTAAGTCTGTGAAAATGGGCATTTTCTTTACTATGGATTGTACATTAATAAGGATGAAAGAAAGGATCATACATTTGATGTACATATTTAGATTCCTGTATGTTAAGTTTGATCGAATGTACTCACTTTTTTTCTTTTGTTTTCTGTTTTCTTCCATTGTTGATTTTCTTGCTTGATGCTGGGTGATTTCACTTTTGGATCTTCTGTTGGTTGAGGTGAGGTGTGTTGTCAAGATTTCAAGTGTGCCTCCTGCGATCTTTAGATGCATGCTGAGTAGATTGATGCTGTTGTCCGTGGTTACCTGAAGAGACCGCTCTGGATGGGGTGAACAAAATTAAATATTTCCGCAGTGTCGCACGAAGGGGCGCACAAAGGGACAGCCCCTTTGTTCGCGCTCCTTCATGTTCTAGCCTTGTCCAGTGTCCTTCTGTTCCAGCATCTGTCTGTCCTGTCTCCCCAGGTAGTACCCTCGGACTGTCTCTCTGGTACTGACCTCAGCCTTCTCCTTGACCATTCTGTTCGCTGCCTGGATCCTGACCTCTGCCTGTCTTGTGACCTTGTCTGACCTCTGGAACCTGACCTCTGCTTTGTTGACTACTCCTCAGACTGATCCTTGGATTCTGACCCCGGCTGCCATTGACCACATTTCCTGATTCTGGTTCTGTCCCTTGCCTTGTTATCGCCTATGCTGTACTAGCCTTCCTTGCTCCTCCAGACCTACGGCCTAGTGAACGACAGTGCTCCCTTGCTGTTCGTGGGCTCGCCTCTCTACCACCTCTCCGGGAGCCCCTGTGAGGCCCACCTAATTCCAAGTGGCCCGAGTCACTATGGGCTCCACCTGGGAGGACCGCGGGCTCCTCCTGGGGGCAGGTGCTTACTGGTCCCTACCAGGGAGCCATTCTCCACTGCTCCAGGACAAACGTCCACCTCCAAGCGCAGCACAAAACTCAAGGAGAGTTGGCATATTAATAAGTTTACTTTTTAAGTTGGCTCATTTTAACTTTTTTCCTTTTAATTCTGAAATGTATTTTATTTGTTTTATTACTGATTTATATTATTTATTGTTTTTATTTGTTTTATTTGATTTCAGTTTTGCTATGTTTTGTTTTTATAATCATTTAATGTATGTTTTATTTTACTTTAAGATTATGATGTAAAGATGTTCATCGCCCAGGCCTTTTGTTTTAGGCAATCCAGAAATTCAAATAAATGTAAATGTAAATTGTGGTGAAACTCTTCTAAGCACAACAGAAAAGTGGGATCTGTGGGTGATTGTATCTGATTATTTTAAGGTGGCCAAATAGGTGGATCAAGCAACAGCAAAAGCCAGAAAGTTGCTTGCAACATAGGGGGAGGAATGATCAGAAGAAAAAGGGAAGTGATTTTGCTTCTGTATGGCTTCCCAGTGAGACCTCATTTGGAATACTATGTACAATGCTGGAGACTACACCTTCAAAAAATATAAACCGGTTAGAGTTGGTCCAAAGGGTGGCTGCTAAAATGGTTCATTCTAAATAATATGAGTACAAGCTTAAAGATCTAAACATGTATACCCTAGAGGAAAGGCGAGATAGGAGAGATATGATAGAAACCTCCAAGGTTTTCATGAACAGGAGGCAAACCTCTTTCAAAAGAAAGGAGGCTCTAGAATGAGGGTTTTGCAACTGTCCCTTCCCAACGGCTTCACTCTGCTTCCTTTCTTTCTTTGCACCTCCTCTCGCTGTCGATGGACACCTGGCTGCCACAGCGTCTGCCTGCCATCCTCTCTGATGTCCCCGGACTGGCTTGGGCGCTGCCTCCTGCCATGCTTCGCTGGTACCTTAGGGTGCGTGCGCCGCGCAGCCCTCACTCTTATTTCCTACTTGGCGTGAACCTCAGGGGTATCCCCCTGTGATGATGTCATGCTGCCAGGATATTTAAAGCCTACAATGTTTGCTAGCCTTTGAGGTAGCAAGGGGTTTCTTATGGATGGGATTCGCTCTCCGTACCCAGCTACTCTACCTCTCCAATCTTCCATTGGACTCTTAATGCTAACAGGGTACCCGCTCCTCGGAGGCCTCACTTGCTTTTCAGGTTGCTATCAGGAAACCTGTACTCGCTGCTCGAGGGCCCATGTTCCCTGACTCGCTGCCTACTCCTACCTTCTCTTCTGCCTGGAAGGATTTGCTATCTTCAACACCAGTGAGTACTACCATCTTCACCTCAGAGCTGTTCCCTGGAACCAGGTACTCACTCCTCGAGAGCCTGCCTCCATTCCAGCCCTAGTGCCATCTCCTACGTGGAACCACTGTGTGAGTACATGGCCTTCAAGCCTCTAAGTTCTCAGGGACAAGTTATTGCTCCTCGAGGGCCTGCTCTCCCTATCCTGGGGTTCTCTATACTGGGGCTTTGTTCATATTCCACTGTACTCATTATTCTCAGTTCTTTCCATTACAGCACTGCTACCGGAGGAGTCGCTGTTCCAGTGCCTGAGGGATGCTAGCCCAGCCAGGCTACTTCTACTGCTCACTACTGCCACCTCTGGTGGCTTCACCACATTGTCTAATAAAAGATCAATCTCTGTGTTTGTGTGTCCTACGCTGAGCCTGTCCTGTAGCCCCTCATGGGACTTCCCCTCGTGGGCATGGTCAGCTGCCACAGTGTCCAAGGGTCCACTCAAACCTCACTAACTATAACAGAGGGGTCATGGGATGAGGGTGAAAGGAGGCAGACTCAGGAGTAATCTTAGAAAATATGTTTTTACATAGAGGGTTGTGAATTCATGGAAAAAGCTCTGAGTAGCAGTGCTGTAGACAAAAATATTACCTGAATTCAAGAATGCATGGGCTAAAAACAGGGGATCTCTAAGGGAATAATGGGAATTGCAAATCTAAATTAGTTGGACAGATTAGATAGGCCATATTGTATTTTTATGTCATCATATTTCTATATCTGTATCTTCCTAACTTGCCTTCCCTCTATGGGGTACATGTTTAGAACTTTAATTCTGCCTCCATGTGCTTTATAGCAAACACCATTGACCATTTTAGTGGCTAATTGGTTTATATCCTTTTGAAGGTGCAGTCTCCAGAACTGTACACAAATGAGACCTCACCAGTGACTTATACAAGAGTAACAGCACATCCTTTTTTTTATCCTGACCATTTGTCTCCCTGTACACCCAAACATCTTCTGGCTTACTACAAGTAGGTTTATCTAGTTCCCTTATCTACCCCTTGCAGGGAAAAATCATGTTTTTCAATTTTTTATATCCTACAGTCCTTTCAAGTTTCCAAAGAAAATCCACCAGAGTATTAATCTGATAGATAACCAAAAACTTCAGTACCTTTGATCCGCTAAAGTTCTGAACTTTAAACATAAGCAATAGGTGCTGTTTTTCACACATGTGAACATCCAGATTTCATATCACCTATGAACCGAGAACAGAAAGTCATGCCCTTCTACAAAATGGGGAAACATTATATTGGACCTCCAGAAGAAAAAGAGGCGTCTCTTCAAGCATCATTATTCCTCCCAGAATATGATGGTCTGCTGTCACTCCCAACTTACCTGCTCTAATCAAGTCAAGACTCCAATGTAGTAAGGTTTCCTTTGCCTTCAGGAAATTTGAAACACAATTTCTGTTTCAGCATGTTTATTCCCTCTACAATGCCACAATCTTTTTTTATGTGGAGGCAATCAACAAGGAAGTTTCATCTCCAATGACAATATCTCCTCTAAACACTGTCATTTTTCTCCCCTGCCTTTTATCTCTTTCTAATTTGGTACAGTTCTGATGTGCATGCTGTGTTTAACCATCACAGTTCAGCAAAACACTATGCTTCATATTTCCTTTGTAGCTTAAGCAGGCTCTGAAATATGTGCAGTATTTAGTATTCACAGTACCACAAAACACTGTTGTTTGTAATCTCCTTGTAGTATTGGCAAGTTTTGAAACATGTGCAGCATTTAGTATTCTCAGCTCTACAAAACACTGCTTCTCGCAGTATTCTTGTAGTGTAGGCGATCTCTGAAATATATGCAGAATTTAGTATTCTCAATTCAACAAAATGCTGCTGCTTTGTAAACTCCTTAGTAGTTTAGGAAAATTCTAAGATATATACAGCATTTCATATTCATAGTTTTTCCATTCCACCAACCTCTATCTCTTTTCATCCTCCTCTGAATCAGCACACTTGTAAATTGCTTTACAGGATGTACTGGGAGTCCCCACACACCATTCACTTTTGAGAATCCACCCCCAGGGAGTTTAAAAAATGAACTCCTGATACTAGCCACTAAAATTACATACGTCTTAAATATGATTCCGATTTTCTTCTCCTCGGATTTCTACAAACAGGTAGATAGATTGCTAACGAGATTTTTATGGAATAATAAAGCCCCACGAATAGCCTTACGTAAACTAAAAAAGAGCAGAGATCTTGGAGGAGTGAACTTTCCGGACTTCTATTCTTATCACATGGCTTTTATGTTACAGCAAGGTTCGAATTATTTTGATTTTGAATGGGAAAGAGATGCTCCTCGATGGCTCCTAATTGAAAAAGACAAAGTTGCTCCGTTCCCCTTACCTTGCTTCCCCAGCATGACTCTCACTACAGTTCAATTGGCCAATCCAATCCTACGATCCTCACATAGAGCCTTTTTAGAAATAGACTCTAAGGGCCCCATAGATTCCGTGGGATGGAAATCTTCTACTTACTCCTCTTTGTGGAGTAACTCCCTTATCAAAATCGGAGATAAGTCACCATCTTGGCCCATTTGGTATACATGTAATATCTGGCTGATCTCTTCTGTTATCCGCCATCAAAAAATGATACCTTTTTCAGATTTATCCAATGCCTCTGGACTTCCGTACACTCAACAGTTTGCATACCGACAACTGCAAGCGGCCATACAAGGTCATCTCTCACGGTCCTTCTGGTCGGATAATCATCCATTTTTGTGGGTGTTTTATCAAAAATATGGGGAACACGGGCATTTGGCTTCTCGCTTGTATAAGTTTATTAAAGAACTGTCTTTCCCGGCAACGCATGCCTTACGGTCGACATGGGCCTCTGATTTGGGATTAGAGATCACTCCTGCTATGTGGAATTATGGCTGGTCCATCTCATCGCGCATCTCACTCTCCTCCAGTTTGACACAGTCCTCCTTTTTTACTCTACATAGAGCAGTTTGGACTCCTTGGAAGCTACACAGGGCTGGTATTTTAGACTCCCACAGGTGTTGGTCCTGTGAAGCCCCTAAGGCCACTATGTCACACATGCTTTTTGCCTGCCCCTTTGTCACCTTATTTTGGCAACAGGTATGGGATAAGATTTCTGTTATTTTGAATCTGCCTATCCCTATTTCTTATTCTGTTGTGCTTCTCAAGGGGGCGCACCCCCTAATCCATCTGCCTTTACCAGACCGGAAATTATTGGACTTTTTATTAACTGTTGGGCAACATAATATCTTGTCAAACTGGAAGCACAGTGAATTGTTGTCTGAATCGTTGTGGGGGAACACTGTTATTTTATACACTAAATATGAACGTGCCATGGCCATCAAGTATGGGAGACTAGGTAAATGGTCACAAGTCTGGAAACCGCTAGACATCTACATAAACTCTATTTGATGCTTCTTCATGCTTGCTCTTTTGATTCCTCCTTCTCCTCTTTTTGACTGTTCCTTGCTATTTTCTTAATGCTGGTTGCTCCGGTTGGTCTTATCCTTTTTTTATTCTTTGTCTTTTGGTTATTTGATATCCCACCTCTTTTCTTCCTCTTATCTCTCTTCTCTTCTGATCTCTAGCTCTGCACAGGGCAGGGGTGGTGCTTTCGCCCATCTGTCCTTTTCGCTGCTTTCCTCCTCTCTTGTTGCTCTGTTCTACTCTCTTCTCTTACTTATCCCTTTTTCTTCTCTTTATTTTTATAATGTGTGGCATTTTCGAATTTCTGCTAGTTATCTCTCGTAAGGGACACTTTATGATATTGCGGTGTTGTAACCGAACAGTTGTTTTCAATTTTCTGTTTGTAATGTGTCAATTGATATGCCAATATTTCTCTTTTGCAAAACTTTCAATAAAAATGTTATAAACTAAAAAAAAAAAAAGAACTCCTGTGTCATCATTGTGGCCTGCTGGGAGCTGTCGTTCCTATAGAACAAGAGCAGCCATCTTATTTGCCCATAAGGAATATTTACCCTATCACACCCATACTCCAAACTATTGTAGAGAAATATCAGTCTTCTTCAGGGTGGTCACAGCTTCAGGAGTGCAGGGGACTTCTCTACTAGCATTAGTGCCTGTATGTACCACCCTGTCTCCCTGAGTTTGGACTTAACTAGACAAATGCCAGGATTTGAAAATCCCACCAGATTGACCAGCCCAAGACAGCTGGATAACTTTATATCAGGCTAAAGTGTTATCTGCCAACTGTGGGAGAAGGATGGCTTTCAAGTTTTAGGAATGCCAAAGAGCATTATTAAAGATAGCGAGATGAACTTATACATCTAATTTTGACATAGCCGGATATATTCAGCAGCCCAGGCACATCATTAAATATTAGAGATGTGCAAAGCCCAAACCTTTTGGTTTGGGCCTTTGTAATTCGGGGGACCCGAATTTTGGGTTAGTACGCACTAATATTTGGGGAAATTTGGTTCATTTTTCGGGTTCCCGAACCAGGACGAATTAGGCAATTTCAATGAAATTTCCTAATTCATCCTAAACAATTGCACATCCCTACTAAATATCCCTGCACAGTTAGCTGAATAAGTTTATTCGGCTAACTTTGCTAGCCAATCAGCATCTGAATATAGACCTCAAGATCTGCAAATGATGCCTTCAAGGTTTGTGATTCATAAATAACTTTCCTGGGAACTATGTTTTCTACAATCATATGAAAATCTTACCCTTAGATCTTAGATTAAGAGAGCTTTAGATTTTTTAATGAAACATTATGTTACTTCTAAAGCAAAAATCAGACTGTATAAAACACATCTGCCATAAATGATTTGTTTCCATCCTCCCATATTTGTTTAGAGCTTAATGCTGTGTACAAGTTATGATTTTATTTTCTCTTCTTTCCTCTCTTGAACCAGAACAATGTTTCATTACTAAATATAAAGATCAACAACATATATTTGCAATGGAGATTTATTACATTGATTACCCTTTCAACCTTGTAAAGTGGTTTAAGAAATCCAGGTGTGCTATATGCAATAAACATGACTGTAGATCATAACTTTTTTCTTAAATCATCAGGTATAGTGGTTTAGGTAAGTGGTAGTGTTCATAGTACTATGAGATAGTCCCCAAAGGAAGCACCTTGTCAAATTAAATTGTGTAGGTGCAAGGTCGAATGATTAAAGTTATATGTGCTAAAAAAAGAAAAGGCTTCTATTCTGTGAAATTCACCATTGAAAGAAATCTTCACAAGACAGAATAAAATTCTTCCCATTCCAGTCTAAATATTTTTTACAGCAGGAGAAAAAAATGTCAGATTAAATATCTCCAAATATTTTGTTATTTATTCAGGTCAGGCATTTTGCAGAATGGAGACAAAATGCATACAGCCCTGTTTTATAATTGCTAAATCTCTGGTTGTTCTCCAAATGAAAAACAAGGATTACATTACAACAACTAAATGTTTTAACTCCAGATCCTTATTCATCATATTTCTCATTAAATATAATTGAATGAAGAGGGAAACTCTGCCTGCTAAGAAAGCTTATCAGTTAAGTTTTACAGACTGAAACAATTCCCCTGAGGTTATATGATTGTTCCTAAAAAGATAAAACAAGAAGAAGATTATGTTTGCTTCTAAGATGGGACTACATTCACTGGACATGTCAGTGATGACTTATCAGCTTATCAGCACCGTGGAGCCTAACACTAAAGGTTTCTAGTTTAAATTATTCCAGTAGAATGTGTTCCCCCCTATTGCTTAGTAAACCTGTTATCAGTCACAGAGACTGCCACATCTTTATCAGTACAAAATAATACAGAACTAGATACCTGATTAAGCTATATTCAGAGTCTGATAGAAAGAGAGAACAAGGACACAAAATGTGTTCCTTAGGCAATTCTACTTCTTGGCTGCAGCAACCTTCTTTTTATTGACCATCATATCCTATATGCTACATTCTGCTCATGCTAAACACACTGGGGCAATTTTTAAAACCTGCGCGCGGGCGCAGATTTGTTTGCGCAACCCGGCGCGAACAAATCTACGCCCGATTTTATAACATGCGCGCAGCTATAAAATCCAGGGTCGGCGCGTGCAAGGGGTTGCACAATTGTGCAACTTGCGCATGCCGAGCCACGCAGCCTGCCTCCGTTCCCTCCGCCCCCCCCCTGCACCTTCCCCTCCCTTCCCCTACCTAACCCGCCCCCAGCCCTACCTAGAACACCCCCCTTGCCTTGCCATGCCCCGCCCCGCCCATGCCCTGGACCGCCCATGTCCCACCCCTTTTTGCAAGCCCCGGGACATACGCGTGTCCCAGGGCTTGCACACGCCGCCGAGCCTATGCAAGATATCTTACGTGCATAACCCTTTGAAAATCTGCCCCACTGTGCACAGAACAGACATAAATTCCAGTTCACAAACTCATTATATTTCAGATTGTAAAAGTTCAGGAATGTGCTAAGAGTATTATTGTCTCACAATAGATTTCTGCTGTGATATTAACAATCTTCAGTGTCACACAGGTGAATGATGTTATGCAATTTATATTACTAGTATGTTAAAATAATTTCGCTTACAGCTTTTATTGGAGAGGTGGTTTATAAATGTAAGCTATACATACATTAATAAAATGTTCCTATTATATCCCAAATGAATAACAAAAAAAAACAAAAACCATACCTTGCAAATTTTCATTAGGAAAGACACATTCCAATGAGGCGCGGTGCGGAGAAGGTAAAGTACTATGACCAGATGAAATTGCAGGATAGCATACTCCAAGGCTTTTGCAAAGAAAACACTCCATCAAAATACTGCATGTTTTGTTGCTGTTGCCAGCCAGAACCTATACAAATGTATTCCTTTTAACCCGGAGGTGAGTCAAGTAAAGGAGCATACGCGTACCACCACGATACACCCCAGCTGTTTAAAGCCTAGATTTATAGTCTGGGCACACCAATTATTCTGAAATTTGCTCAGTTGAAACCCCATTGCTTTAAAGGATTAATATAAATGACATTTAAAGACCATCTGGAACCTTTGTTTTTCTCTTAATCTTGATCCTAATATGCACAGGCAAACATTTTATTTTGTTTCTTTTGTTTCCCGATTTGCTGATACAACTATTTTACTTCTCATCTTATAAAAATCAATAAAAATTATGACATTAAAATAAACTGCTTTTATTGATTCTAAATATCAAATAACTTTAAATAACAAGGAAAACTAAAGAGACAAAGACTTCCTTTTTAAAAAAACAAGCAAAATTTGCACAATTGTAGTTTTGTGCATCAAAAAAGGGTTATGAGCCACCTTTCATATTTCCTTAAATTCAAACAGTAGCTACTGGTAAATCACTTAGAAGAATAAAAGTGACAGAAAGACACAACATTCTACCTGCAGAAATAGTGGGAGCAAGTGACTGCACGTTCTCTCTGTGCCCATGCCAAATTTCTGAACAAAAGTACACATGCATCTGCTTTGAGCATTGGTGCAAATACTGCAGATAAAAAATCCCCAAAACTAGTGCATAGAGTTTTGCCTTGTTGCAGACAGTTTGAAAATTCACCCCCTTTAGTGCACGCACAGCTGTAAGTTGCAATATTATGGGGCTCATTCACTAATCTTTTTCCCATAGACACAAAATGGGAGAGAAGCCTTAGTGCATTACTTTCAACAGTCATCATTTTAATTAAAGCAGACAATCTTGAATTGTTAGTGTTCATTATTCTACACATTAGCTTGCTATTAATGAGAGTTTTAATATATCATCATGTGTTATAATGCATCCTACCCATAATGTTTTTATACAAAATAATTAGATGAGGTGATGCAACAACTATTTTAGATAAGATCGTTAATACATTTTGCAATTATTGCATACAATTGAAAAACACTAAGTTTACTATGTGACATTAAATCTGTTGTGTTTCAGTTAGCATTCCTGCTAGCAAATACGCTAGGATTCAGAAAAAAGTGCTACTCTGGTGCACTTGAGGAAATTAATTACTTTATTTCTTTACCTGAAACTGTTGGACAAATTTTATTCCTACAAGGCCAATTTGAGCATTTTAACCGGTTAGATCAAAAGTATAGAAAATATGAAACACCTTAAAAACAAGGTTTTATATTTAGCATGACGTTTTCTCATTTATTTGATGTACTGAGGCAAGAATGCAATTTGACCATTTGTATGCTAGATCCAAATATTCAGTCATTAAAAATATCTTCACCGATTAAAGTTTAGTTTCCAAAAAAATGGCTGATTTCTTAAATTCCCCACTCCATAAAATTTGATACATTTAGGCCTTTTCCCAGAGGCACAGAATGAAAGACAAGTCTTAGCGGGTCATACATTACCTGGCACTTAAACTAGAGAACAGGGGTGGCAGAAGGTGGCTAATAGAATTGGAATGTCAACCCCAAGCAATACAGGAAATGGGAGGATAACATAAAATGAATCATATCAATATTCCACACTTAAGCAAAAGAGCAGAAAAGGTGACTAGGTAGAGCTGAGGGACAAAACAGTGGAAAGCCAGGATTATAAATTCTCTTGTCTGAGCAATAAAATCCTAATCTTTAGGCCCTAATGGAGGATACAGACTTGGACATTGTTGCTCTTACAGATACATGGTTCACTGAGTCTTAGGATTGGGATATAGTCATACCAGGTTATAACCTGCTAAGGAACAACAGAAATGACAGAAAAGGGGGAAGAGTAGCTCTTTATATAAAAAAACAATATCCAAGCAACTAAAATGCAAGGAACATGGGCTATAGAAGAAATACTATGGGCTATCTTAAAAAAAAGATGAGTGCTTTGTCCCCAAAATAAAATGTAAAAAAGAAAACAAATCACATTTCTCCTCCCATCCCATTTTTTTCTGGCTCCAAGCCTGTCTTTCTGCCTTTCTGTCTGCTACTGTTACTGTTCTGCCCATCTTGCTTCTGGCTTTCTCAATGGTGCCTTGGAGAACACCTGCCATTGTGGATACCTTTATTCCATTTTGTAGTGCCTTGGGAAATTCATGTTGGTGCTGCCTATGCAACTTTTTGTGGGGCTTCCCTGCTGTAGGCTATTCTCTTAATTATTGTTTTTTTCCTTTCCCCCTCTCATTAATACTTGGGGGTTTTAATGCCTCTCTGTTGTTTATGATATCTCAAACCTATTCTATGATTTAAGGGTTTTGATGCCTCTGTGTCATTTTTGTAACTCCCCCTCCCCCCCCCCTCCCACACACACATACACACTCTGCACTTTGGGGTCTTTGATGCCTCTGTACTGTTTGCCATACCCTACTCAAACTCTAAGTCTTGGAGATTTTTATGTCCCTTTGTTGTTTATAATACCTGCCCTGCACTCTATACCTTAGGCATTTTGATACCTTCATGCTGTTTCTCATTCCTTATTACTGTATGACATGGTAGTGGTGGTGGTGGGGTGAGGGGGTGATGCTACACTTTATTTCTGACTCACTTTTTATGATGTTATTTTGTTTTCTAATCTGCAACTTCCATTAATTTAAGAGACAGATTACAGTGAACATCAACCTGTGCCTTGTCTGTTACTTCTCTGTTTTATAATCTCTGTGTATATAAGGAATCAGTGCACATTAGAGATGCGAATCGGAACCGGAATCAGTTCCGGTTTCGGTGACCATCGGGAAATTATTTTTACTGCGGTCCGATCAGTTTTATTTTATCAGCTGCGCCCGAGCCGATAAACAAAAAACCCACCCCAACCCTTTAAATCTAGTTCTTTAGCATCCCCCACCCTCCTGACCTCCCAAAAAACTTTCTTAAAGTACCTGATGGTCCAGCAGGGGTCCCGGGTGTGATCTCCCGCTCTTGGGCCATCAGCTGCCACTAATCAAAATGGCGTCAATGGCCCTTTGCCCTTACCATATGACAGGGGCTATCAGTGCCATTGGCCAGCCCCTGTCACATGGTAGAAGCAATGGATGGCTCGCACCATTTTTAAAGATGGCGCCAGCCATTCATTGCTCCTACCATGTGACAGGGGCCGGCTAATGGCACCGATATCCCCTGTCACATGGTAAGGGCAAAGGGCCATCAGCACCAATTTGTTTACTGGCAGCTGACGGCCCGAGAGCGGGAGATCACTCCCGGGTCCCCCGCTGGACCACCAGGTAATTTAAGAAAGTTTTTGGGGGGTTGGGAGGGTGGGAGATGCTAAAGAACTAGATTTAAATGGCTGGGGTGGGTTTGGAGGTTGTTTTTGGATGCCCTTTCTTCCCGCCCCCCCTATCGGTTTTGGGGACCCCCCAATATCTGACAAGTTTGAAAATATCGTAAGATATTTTCCTTCGTCAGAAAAATGATTCACATCCCTAGTGCATATACACTGTATGTGAGAGACATTTTTACAACTGTAAAAGTTGTTGGGTATAGTATTATATTGTAAAAATGTAGTATACCCCATAATTTAGTCAGCCAGTAGACAGTGTATGCCACTGCCAAATATTCTAACTCTGCTTGTACAGCAGTGCAACTGTTTTTGCTGCATTGTTCTAGACCTTAAAATTGTGATTTTAATCTCCAGCACACTGCTTCTGCTGCTGCTGCTCCAAGCCACTCTTCTTACTTTCAAGTGGTTTTGCCTTTAATCCAGTTGTTTTTTTCTGTTGTTTTCAAATTACCTTCCCTTATAGCACTTGCCAAATTTTCATCTTGCCTTGGCAGTCTGTTACTTTGCACTTTTGCTGATGAACACATGGATTATTTGGCCCTTATTTATTTAATTAATTAAACAAAATAAAGCTAAGACGTAAACACTTCTGCTGCTGCTTTGCCCCTCTGGTGCCTTGAGCATTTTATTCCCTTCTTCTTCCTTCTTTAGCCCTTGCTGTACATGTTGGGGATTTGCTGCCACTATTCTTGCTGCGTTGATGTTCAACTACTGTTTCTGATTTTAAACTCCAGTGCCACTGCTTCTGTTTCTGCTGTTCTCAAAGCCACACTTGGTACATTTGTTGGTTCTGCCTCTACTCCAGCTATCTTTGAGGTTGTTTTAAAATCACTTTCCCTTATGGTGCTTGTCACCTCTTGGTCTTGCCCTGGCAATCCTAAGCTTTGTATACTTGCTGAACTACTCATAGAACCTTGGGCACATCGTGCTTCTCTTGGTACTGCTTCATATTTAGTGAAGCCTTGAACTTTGATGCAATTCTTTGTCTTGCTTCAGTCTTCACTGAACATCTTGGAGCCTTATTTTCAAATGAACTTCCCTTACTGTACTTGCCAACTTTTAATCTTGCCCTGGCAACTAATACTTTGCACATTTAAAGATAGATTTAAAAAAATGTGCACGCAGCCATAAATGTGCACATGGCACATCGTGACGCAGGGGGCTTGTATTTTGCAATGCTCGTGCATATGCATGTGAGTTATATAAAATATGCACATGTTTCAGCTGCAAGTTGCACATGCACTTGGACACTCCCCTGCGTACACTGAGAACCGGTGTGCATATGTTCACGTGTGCAAGCACAGGGAAATGCAAGGATGGGTCTTCCTGTTCTTCATTGCATCCATGTAATATGGCCGTGAGGGGGAAACAGCCAAATTTCACCACCAGGGACATTGCTCTTCTGGCATCCCTGATGGTGGCAGATGAGCGCCACCTTTTTCCAAATCACAGCAGAAGGGCACATTATCATGTCCTCCAAAGGGTCTGGTGTAAGCTGCAAGCAAAATTCAATGAACAAGCTTCCCACTGCCTTGATGTAAGTTGAATGTGTTTAATGTTATATAAGCTATCGCATATGGGGGCACTGGGGGGGGAGAGGGTATGAAGGACAGGTAATGCCACTGGCCACCATAGATTTTTATATGATATGTTTATGCATGTATATGGTACAGTTAACATATAGGATTATTGTAATGGATGATCATAGCTACCAAGAAGTTGTAATAGGTAACTAACACAGTAGGCTACATTTACATGGAATGGTTGAAGCCTTACTGCTATAAGTATTGTAAATGCTGTAAGAAAAGAAGGGTAGTTAATTTCTTATGGCATATAAAATGGTTTCCTGCTGTTATGTCCATCAACATGTTGTACTTTCAGGACTGGCTTATACCTAGGTAGTCAGTTTTTCAGGGTAGGCACAATTACTTTGCATGAGACAGTCAGCCATGCCCAGTTGACTATATCCCTTACTCATTAGCATGCATGCTCCTAGATGATAACAAGAAAAACTGCATGCATTTGTATTGGCCAATGAGTGACTAGGGAAGCAAAGACATTAGGAAAACTATTAATGAACAATGCATAGAGAAGGCATAAAGGATGAGTAGATACAGGATGGATGTTAATGCAGCAGGATATTCCCACAGCTCTATGATTATTGAACCTGAGTATCATGGTTCTTCATGGAAGCAAAATTGTCTCATTATCACATATCAGTATGGAGGTCCCATTGGCTCATGGTAGTCTTCCCATTTTTTTTCCAGTAGATTGAGGATTTGTAGAAGAAGGCCCGGTGGTTGCACCTGAAAAAGAGGAGGAGGCTCGAATGGCTTATGCAGAGCAGGCTGTGCCTGGTGGTAAGTGAATCTTCCATGCTAATGGGCAATTTTCTTACATAGATTACATTTTTCCACATTTATGTACACTATATTCTCACCCCTGCTTTTGTTTTAACATGATCCAGATCCTGAAGAAAAAGATAAGGCAAGATCTGGCCCAGCTCCCTCACCAGTAGCAGCCACCTTGGAGGGAAGCCATATTCTCCCCCCCCCCCCCCCCCCCCAGCCATGGAACATCCTGCAATGGAGCCACCTCCAGCTGAAGAGTCACACCCCAGGCCTCTTCCTATTCCTCCAGAGTAGGGCATCCTCCCTGTTTTGCCCAGGATGTTAGGAATATGGGGACACAAATGGGCCAGCCTTTGCTGGCCCAGGCAGGTCATCCATGGCCCTCTCATTCCTCTGCACCCCCTCACGTGAGCATTGCAGAGGCTCATCATCAGGAGAACGTTCTCCTGATGATGAGCCTCTTACTAGGTGTGAAATTAGGGCTTATGTGAGGGTATGCAAGAGGAGCTCATGCTTTCCAAGAGAGGATGCTCCAGAGAATGGATGCAATTCTCAGGGCTGTACAGCTGCTGAATGATGAGGTGAGGCAGGGAGCAGAGGCCCTCGGAGATACTATCAGGGAGGAAGGGCAGGGTATTTAGCAGGCAATACAGGATCTTCTCTGGGCAACAGATGAGCAAACTGCAGTGTAGAGGGAGATGCTGCAGTAAATTCCCCCTTTGCAGCTGCAGCCACCAGTGGCTCCATGGCCTTTCATGGTTCCCTGGATGAGGTTCCCTCCACTATTCCCATGGATAGCACTGCCCATGCTGAAGATCCCACTGTGTCTCAGCCACCTGCACCTCAGGCTTTACTAGGCTATCCCTGGATGGCTACTCAGCAAGCACTTTCCCAGCCTGTACCACCTGTCATACTTCCATCACCATCACCACCACAGCCATTGCTGCCTCTGGCTGTACCTTCCTGCAGCCATGAACTTGAACTGACAAAATCTTCTTTGCCCTCTGAGGGTCGTGTGATCAGTAGCAGGAGTCCACTGTGCAGGAGTTCCAGGTTGCAGCAGCCTAAGCTTCCTGAAGCCAGAAAAATAGGCTGGCCAAAGAAGTAATACTTTACTTTCTTATTTTGCTGCACTTTTTTGTAAATAAATGCACTATCACCTTCTGAAATGTCTTTCAATCAGAGTGCTTATTTTTGAATAGCCTGCCTTTGACTCAAGCGATGGATTTCTTGCAATTCATCCTGAGTCAGATCTTCTTCTTCCTCCTCCTCCTCCTCATTCTCTTGATGGCCCTCCTCTGGAGAAGGCATATGTCTGTTTAGTGCAAGTTTATGTAGCATACAGCAGGTTAGAAAGATCTGACATACTTTAGGGGGAGCTGTAAAGAAGGCATCCTCCAGATCTGTGCAGACAGCAAAAGCGTATTTTAAGTAAGCCAAAGGTTCTCTCTATGACAGGCCTGGTCTTATGGTGTGCCCTGTTGTAGTGACACTCAGCTGCAGTTGCTAGGGTGGTAAAAGGAATCATGAGCCAGGTCTTCAGTGGATAGCCCATGTCACCTGTAGGAGAAGGCACTGAAAATCAGGGTTACAAATACCTTCTTGGTTTCATAGTGGCACAGCCCAGAAGAGGAGCTCTGCAGTAACACTCTAAATATAAGGGTGATAAAAGTAAGCTGGGAGAAGGGTATGTGTTAGAAGTGATGGGTATTTTCCTACCTAGAAGCCATTCCCCAGTGATGTGTCCTTGCTGGAAGTGGTCATGAATTATTGATTATGAGAGAATGTAGGCATCATGAGTGGATCCTGGAAAGTGGCACCACATTCATGATGATGCCCTTGGCGTTGCAGACCACTTGTATGTTTAGGGAGTGTAATCCCTTGCGGTTATGGCACATGGCCTTGTCTCATCCTGGTGGCCTTATGGGCATGTGAGTGCAATCAATAGCTCCCAAGGCTGAGGGAAAGTGTGCAATTTGATAGAAATCTGTCATTATTAGTGTTGGTCCAGTCTTCTGGAAGGGAAGGAGATAAAGGGTTGTGTTTTCCTGAGCAAAGCAGCCAGGACCTGCTCTAGACACCTTGAAGTAGCATACTGAGTGATTCCAGATGTGATTCCTAGAGAAGTTTGGAAGGTGCTGGTAGCAAAAAAGGCCAGGGCGGTAGTGATCTTGATGTTTACTGGGAAGGCATGGCCCCTTTGGGTGGTAGGTTGCAGTTCACACTCTAACAGTTGGCATAGGTACAGTATGGTTTCCTTGTTAAATCTGAACCTGCGCATTACTTCCTTCTTGGACAAATCCAGTAAATGTGTCTGAGTCCTCTAAACTCTGTGTAAGGGGTACCTCCTCTGCATTCTTCTTCTCCTCTCTCTTTCTCTTCTGAGCCATATAGATCTGAGTACCCATGCAGCTATTGTGATCATAATGTTGAAAAGAAACAAAAAACTATCAATACCCCCTTAATAGCTGTTGGTACAACACTTATTTCTTACCTCCTGTTCCTGTCTCTTCTCTATCTTATACTAAACTCATCAGTACATACATGAAAATATTTTTCCAGGCCTTAGTCTTTTTAAACACGCATTGTAAACGTGCTAGCCATGTGCTTGTAGCTAACGCTTTCCCAGTTAGCACTAATAAGTCCCACAAACACTTCTTCCTACCTTCTGCCTTGCCTCTGCATCTAGTGGCACAAAGCTAGAAGCCAAACCAACAGAAAACACCCGAGCAAACCAGAAAGTTAGCACTCACTTGTGTAATCATTAAGGATGTGAATCGTGTGCCCGATCGTTTTAACGATCGGGTTCGACTGGGGGGGGGGCGTGAAATCTGATCGTTAGAGATGTGAATTGGGATTGGTTCCGACTCCAATTCACATCACTAATTTTTTTTAGTGAGGCCCGCGCCAATAAAAAAAAGCCCACCCCGACCCTTTAAAATTACCCCTTAGCCTCCTGCACTCTCCCGACCCCCCCCCCAAAAACTTTTTACACATACCTGGTGATCCAGGGGGGCCACAGGGAGCGATCTCCCGTTCCCAGGCCATCAGCTGCGCTAAAAAAAGATGGCGCCGATGGCCCTTTGCCCTTACCATGTGACAGGGTATCCGTGCCATTGGCCGGTCCCTGTCACATGGTAAGGGCAAAGGGCCATCGGCGCCATCTTTATGAGTGGCAGCCGATGGCCCGAGAGTGGGAGATCGCTCCCCGTGCCCCCCCCCCCAGACCACCAGGTAATTTTAAAAGGTTTTGGGGGAGGGGTCGGGAGGGTGGGGGAAGCTAAGGGGGTCAGTTTAAAGGGTCGGGTGGGTTTTTTTTATTGGGCCATCGGCGCCATTTATATTAGTGGCAGCCAAAATGGCGCCGATGGCCCAAGAGCAGGAGATCGTGTCGGGACCCCCCCCCCCCCCCCCCCCACTGGACCACCAGGTAATTTAACATTTTGGGGGGGTTCAGGAGGGTGGGGGAGGGTAAGGGATTGGTTTTAAAGGGTTGGGGTGGGTTTAGGGGTTGTTTTGGTTTTCCCGCCCTCCCCCCAAATAATTCCCATGCCCAATTTAACGATTTTTGACGATAAATCCGGGGAATTTGTATTGTATCGCACACTCTAACAATTTTTGATGATTTAAAAAATATCTACAATTTTTTTAAATCGTCAAAAAACGATTCACATCTCTAGTAATCATTCAGTAGCAAATATACATGCGTGAGTTTGGCTGAACACACCGTCTCATAAGCGTGTGGACCTTATAAAATATGTCAAATTTGTGTAGGTCTAGTGTCTGCTCCCAATATGCCCCTTTTTGATGCACACAATTTTATGCATGCCAGTAGAAATATGCATACAACTGCCGGCTATGCAAAATTACATGTGTGCATGCCAGCATTACAAATGCATGTAAGCTGGCAATTTTGCACACACAGCGCTTTGAAAATTTGGGCTTTACCGCACCAGTCATGGAACTTTGGGCCCTCCATGTTAATCCTGAAAATGTAACCTACCGAGAAAGACACATTATCAGGCACAATAGATAAGAAAGTAGAGACGTGAATCGGAACCGGAATCGGTTCGGATTCTGGTTCCGATTCACATGTGTTTTTTTTTTCATCAAACCCGATCGCGGTTTTGTTTATCAGCTGTGCCCGAGCCGATAAACAAAAAACCCACCCCGACCCTTTAAAACTAATACCTTAGCTTCCCCCACCCTTCCCGACCCCCCAAAAAACTTTTTACAGGTACCTGGTGGTCCAGTGGGGGTCCCTGGAGCGATCTCCCGCTCCCGGGCCGTCGGCTGCCACTAATCAAAATGGTAAACGCACAAAAAATATTAGAGAGACACTGAATAACATCAATATAATATTTATTTAATTAGAAAAATCCACATATACCCCTACATAGACAAATTAAAACTAAGCTAGCGCATTCATACTCATACACCACGATAAAATATTACATGAAGTTTGAGATGTTTGGTCATAAATACAATTATAAATCTAATTATTCAATGATACGAATATGTGCTTATAAATGAATACACTAGTGTATTCATTATAAATCTAATTATTCAATGATACGAACATGTGCTTATAAATGAATACACTAGTGTATTCATTTATAAGCACATGTTCGTATCATTGAATAATTAGATTTATAATTGTATTTATGACCAAACATCTCAAACTTCATGTAATATTTTATCGTGGTGTATGAGTATGAATGCGCTAGCTTAGTTTTAATTTGTCTATGTAGGGGTATATGTGGGTTTTTCTAATTAAATAAATATTATATTGATGTTATTCAGTGTCTCTCTAATATTTTGTGTGTGTTTATGATAGTGATATAGGGAGTAGTATTCTAAAATTGCCCTTTGTGTTGTAATAATTAATCAAAATGGCACAGATGGCCCTTTGCCCTTACCATGTGACACGGTATCCGTGCCATTGGCTGGACCCTGTCACATGGTAGGAGCACTGGCTGGCCCGCGCCATCTTGTGCTCCTACCATGTGACAGGGGCTGACCAATGGCACCGATAGCCCCTGTGACATAGTAAGGGCAAAGGCTATCAGCGCCATTTTGATTACTGGCAGCCGATGGCCCGAGTGCAGGAGATCGCTACCGGACCCCCGCTGGACCACCAGGGGCTTTTGGCAAGTCTTGGAGGACCCTCCTGACCCCCACAAGACTTGCCAAAAGTCCAGCGGGGGTCCGGGAGCGACCTCCTGCACTCGGACCGTTGGCTGCCAGCCCCGACGCCATTCTACTCACACTAGCTCCTCCTTTTCTGGACAGCATCCATGCCCTCTCTCCAGCTGCGGGGAACTCCTCCTTCTACCCACAGCCACTAGTTGTCTCAACAAGGCTCTCCCTTCTGGTTGTAGGCCCCACAAATGGACTCATTCTCCATGGGCCCCTCAAAACCCACCAGCGCAGAACTCAGTGCTTTATCTTTTTTACATTTAATTTTAGCCTATTTATACTTTTCTACATCTATGCCTGACAGCTTGGTGAGATGATCAAGTCCCTCAGTATAAACCATGTTATTTGTGCTGATGACATTAACTCATTAACTTATACCGTTATCTGCCTATGCTGTCAGATTAATATGAGGCCCTGAACATGCTCTCCAACTGTCTTGAAGCTCTTCCTGTATGGACCAAAACGACTAATTTATTTTTTTCCTTGGGATAGGAAAGTCATTAAATTTTAATGAACCCCTCTGCCTACCCTTTTCTAGTATGATTATTGTCTTAACCAGGTCCATAGTTTAGGGATTGTCATTGATGCCTCTTTAAATCTTTTGGCCCAAATTGTTTTTGTAGTTTGTTCTACTTCTATCAGCTACAAAGACTGCGCCCATTTCTCACTAGTAAAAAGTTTACATTTGTAATACACACTCTTATCATGTCAAGGCTGGACTAATGCAATTCCCTATACTATGGTTTGTCTCAGAAAAGCATAAAAAGTCTTTAATTAGTGCAAAATGCTGCAGTCTGCTTGCTTACGAATACTAAATACTGTGATCACATTAAGCCTGTTTTAATGAAGTTACATTGGCTTCTAATCTCTTTTAGGGCACATTTTAAAGTTTTAATCTTAGCTTTTAAATCCTTGAGAGGCAATGGTCTGCTTTATTTAACAGACCGTTTGTTTTTTTATGTTCCAAATCAAGCTTTATGCTCCTCCCAGGAAGCCGTTTTTAGAACTGCCTTCAGCAAAAAGAATTTTACCTTTCAAGTTCTCATAAGACTGCATTTTCTTGGGCTGCTCCAAAACTGTAGAATCCTTTGCCTAGAGAGAACCCTTATGTGAGGATTATTTTTTTAGGTTTATGGGTTTTAAGGCATCTATTTCCATGCCTCAACTTGCTGCTTCTTTGGAACTTTGTTTTTACTGGTGATTTTTTTAATTTAATTGTGCATTTTACCACTGTGATTTTTCAGTTGTATATTTGAAATGTTTCATTATGCTCTGATAGATAATAAAGTCAAAATATAGAAAAATATATGTTATGATTTTATTATTTGTTAATATTGTATTTATGATTTTAGGTTTCTCAAATTCTATTCTCTACTTTGAATCTTGATTTAGGGTACTGGGTGCTACAAGACACATTAATAAATATGTTATTTATGTGTCTATTTAATTATTTAAGGCTACTGAGCATCTTGTTTCCTTTTCAGAGCTGAAAATGCCAGTTCCCACAGCATTACAATATCAATTGAAAAGTGTCACTACTGCCACAGTCAGTTAGGGCATTAATGAATAGAGATGACAGAATAATTTGAAGTCAGACTTGAGCCAATTGAGTCCCACCCCATCCGTCACATGACCTGCGATGTCCTCTCCGCCTCTCACCCTTTTCATGCTTCCCAGTCTTTTTCCATCCCTCAACCCATGTGCCGTTGACCACCTCTGCCCTTTTCTACCCCTCTCAACTTAGTGTTGTGAGAAGAAATGTAGGGCAGAGGAAGAGGACTGGGACAAGCAAGCAGAGGGATAGGAGCGATTGAAGAGTGGAGGGGGCAAGGTTTGACAGTGTCATTAATGGGTCTCCAAGTAGCAGTACCCAAGTGTGTTGTGTATGTTGTATGAGTTAGACGCTTACAGTACATGGGCTGACTCTTTTTGTGGGCCTTACCCAAACCCGGAAGAAATCATTTCGCTAACTGTTGTTTCAGAATTTCAGAAATTTAGAATCTTTATTACAAACTGCCAAGAATGATCAGAATTGGATGCAATGAATTTATGAGATTATGTCACTTGAGAACAGGTTGCCTGCTCTCTGGAGATATTCTCCTCAGCATCAGATTTTAATATATAATTATTGCTATGATTGCTTTATGATGTTAGTAATCATGGGAATTATATAATCAGTATGAGTATGCGATTAACATATGTATTGGGAACTTCATTTTTTATGTAATGGCCAGCAACTCCATCCTTTCAGGAGATTACAATAAATCTTTAAACATACTTTCTAAAAGTTAATATCCTATCATGCATGTAAAAATAAGAAAGTATATAATCGCTATTGCTTTCCTTTTTCTATACTGCTTTTTGTACTTCATTGTAATTTAGTGAGCCATCATTTCATTTCTCAGGGACAAAAATAATTCTCTCTCACAGGGAATGGTATATTCCAGTCTTTCTCTCTGGATTCACTTTGAGTTCTTTCAAAAGGGACATAGAAGGACTGGGAAAAATCAAGTGATGTTGTTTCCTAGAGAGCAGAGTGTGAGGGTATGATCGTAGAACTTCCATGGAATGAAGGAAAGAGAATCCATAAATAGATTTTTTCATCAGTATAGGGGACAGTAGGAGTGGGAAGGGGGGAAATTTCAATTTGTTTTTTGTTTCCTTTTGGGAGGGTTCCCATGAATTTCATTTTATGTAATGTTATTTTCTTTTAAAAAAAATGAAATAAACATTGCCCCCCCCCAAAAAAAAAGTAATGAGGCCTCCTGCACCACCCACCCATCCATACCAGCAGGAAAAATGCAGGATCTTTCCTAGCCTCCACTTTTCCGATTCAGGGGGGGAGATCCACAGACGAGTTTCAGTCTAGGCCTAGGAGTTGGGGGCAGATAGTCCCAAAATCTTGGACTTGTGTAGGCCTAGGCCACAGTAAATTGCTGTGACCTTGGCCTAGGCCCTATGCAAGACCCAGGCTTGGAATCCTGAAACTGATGCTGGGATCTCAGCAAAAGTCAGAGCTGCCCAGGGCTGACACCACGGCCCAGAGGCTGCATCCAGATGCCTGGTTCTCCCAGGACAAGCAGGATGGTAGTCCTCACATGTGGGTGACGTCAGCAGATGGAGCCCTATCACGGAAAACTTTTCAGTCAAAGTTTCTAGAACTTTTGAATGGCTCACCGAATATGCTCAGCATGCCATAATCCCTGTAGCCACAGGGGTCTCCCTTCAGTCTCTTTTTTTCTGCGCTGCAGTTTGCCTCACGGTTAGTAGCTCTTTGAGAATTTTCTCACTACTTTTCCTCACAGAAAAACTTGAAGTTTTCTTCCCAAAAAGTTCCTTCATAGGGGTCTCCCATTGCGACATCGTTTTCTCGTAGCTCAGTGAATAATTTCCACCGTCTTCGGTCAGTTCCTGCTACCTTGTCCTCGGTTCCCGCATGCTATCGACCGTTTTCATGGCCCTTTTTTCCGCCATGGGGATGGGCTTTAGAAAATGCTCAGAATGTCCGCATATGATGTTGATTACTGACTCGCATGATGTTTGTGTATTGTGCCTCGGCTTATCACACGATGTACGTCGATGCCCTAGCTGCGCTCAAATGATCCCGAAGGGCAGGCGTGCCTGCCTGGACATAATGGAGACTCTTTTCAAGATAAAACTAACTCCATCAATGTCCACCCAGTCATCACCAGCAGAAACATCATCAAAATCCATTGATAAACCTCGCCAGGAGCAGCAGGGCAGTGGTGACCGTCCATCACCGACAACATCCAGGACATTGGCCTCGTCTTCCTCGGTGCCAGAGAAGGACCAGACTGAGCACCGAGGGAAACACCGTCTCCAGCACCGACGCGATTCCACACTCGGTGCCGGCAGTGACACTGCATCGGCTTTGATGGCTATCGAGCCAGTTGCAAAGAGGGCACGGGGAGAGGAGCCTCCAACCTCCTCTACACCCGAGACCCTGAGGCGATCCCCACCAATATCAGTGCCAGATACTGAGCCCCCACAGATTCCTGTGGAGGTGCCAGTAGCACCTAGTCTGCCTCCCCCTGCAGCTGCATTACCTATACCAGCGTCCAGGGAGGAACTGGACATACTTGTCCAACAGGCAGTCCTCAATGCCCTCCAGAACTTTCATCCACCATCGATGCCAGCCCCATACTGGCACCAACATCAGAGCCATCATTCTTTACACCATTGGATATATTCATTGGTGCCCTTCCGACCCAGCCTAGGCCATCAGTACCACGATGACCAACTGAGTCTCCAAAACCCCTCGATACCCATTCCAGGGTCCTCACAGGATGAAAGCATGGACTCTAGTCCTATTCCAGCTCCACTTCCACCGATGCTGGAACCGGTTCCTGGTCCATCGGGGCTCTCAGGGTCGAGGCGCCCACGGTTCCCTTCGATGCTATCGATGCTGCCTAAAGCTCCATTGGTGCCGCCGCATCCTCCATCGATGCCTGCATGTCCTGGAGTATCAAGCCTTTTCCCTCCCTCAGGATCTCATCCAGAAACCCCATATGATCCATGGGAGGATGTTGACACCAACACTTCTACAGAGGACATACTCTCAGAGCCATCTCCTCCAGAAGAATGGAGATGGTCTCCTCCAGAAGTCCTCTCCTTGCTAATTTTATAAAGGAAATGTCAGAGAACATCCCTTTTGATCTAGTCACCAAAGGGGACACACATCACAAGACATTGGAAGTCCTTCAATTTGTAGATGCCCCCAAAGAAATTATGGCCATTCCCATCCTCGAAGTGCTCTTGGATCTGCAACATCACCCTTGGGAGCACCCTTCCACTGTCCAACCTGTTAATAGAAAAACAGATGCAACTTATCTGGGCTAGCACATTCCAGGATTTCAGAAGCCAGAGCTACCTCACCAATCAGTGGTAGTGGAATCTGCGCAGAAGAAGGCCAAGAGACTGCGCCCCCCCCCCCCCTTCTTCAGCTCCCCCTGGAAAGGACAAAAAATTCTTGGATGGTTTGGGTCAAAAGGTTTTTCAGGGCTCTATGTTAGTGTCACACATAGCTGCCTACTAATTATACATGACAAAATACCAGAGGAACCTGTGGAAGCAGGTCCAAGGGATAGCGGACTCTCTCCCTCAACAACAACAAGAAAACATCACTGCCATTCTCCAGAAAGGCCTTGAGGCAGGAAACATGAGGTCAGAGCTACATATGATTCTTTTGAGATGGCATCTCGCTTATCAGCAACAGGAATCAGTGCGAGAAGATGGGTCTGCTTAAAGCATTTGACTTGTGAACAGAAGTCCAGACAAGCTCGCTGATCTCCCATTTTTAGGAGATAATCTCTTTGGCAACAAGATACAAGATGCAGTGACTCAACTAAAAGATCATCATGAGACCCTGCGTCAACTTTCCATAGTGACTACGGAAACTCCCTCCTCTCCTCAAAAAACCATGAGAAGGGACCCTAGAAGATCCTTTTATCACTCACGCAATACTATCCGCCTACATCTCGCGTGAGACCAGCCAAACCACCTCAGAGAGGACATCCACGGCAGGCCAAGATGTCCAGATCTCAACCAGCCCCGCAAACAGGCCCAGCCTCTGGATTTTGAAATCTGTCCAGAGAACAGCAGCCACTCTACCAATCCAAGACCAGAATTTCCTGTAGGGGGTCGACTATACCACTTTATCACCAACTGGCTCCGCATTATAACCGACCAATGGGTAATATCCATAATAACCCAGGGATACCATCTAAATTTCCTGATGGTACCCCTGGATTCACCACCCAATCCACTGTGGATCCAAACAGATAACACAAACTTTCTAGAGTCAGAACTGTCTACCCTCCTGAGCATCAGGGCTGCGGAAACTTTTCCCCTGGCATGGCAGGGCAGAGGGTTCTACTCCCGCTATTTTCTAATTCCAAAGAAATCAGGTGGCCTCCGACCCATCCTAAACCTCTGCAATCTCAACAAATTTCTACAAAAAGAAAAATTCAGGATGGTGTCCCTAGGCACCATGCTTCCTCTTCTACAACAAAGAGACTGGCTCTGTTCTCTGGATCTTCAAGACGCCTATGCACACATTCTCATATCCCCACATAACTGCAAATACCTGTGCTTTATAGTGGGGCATCAACATTTTCAATACTGGGTTCTGCCTTTTGGACTTGCCTCAGCACCCCGTATATTTACAAAATGCCTAGAGGTGGCTACCGCCCATCTATGCAAAACCAGCATACACGTGTTTCCTTACTTGGACAACTGGCTAATCAAGAGCCAATCCAAGCAAGGAGCTCTCAACGCTCTAGCGCTCACTATCAAGCTGCTACACTTATTGGGGTTTCTCATCAATTACCAGAAATCCCATCTGATTCCATCTCATCTCCTTACCTTCATTGGAGCAGATTTGGACACAACAGTTGCAAAGGCCTTCCTGCCCAAAGACTGCGTGGACATAATCTCCAAATTAGCTGCATCTCTGCATACAAAGAAACAGCTTCAGCCCATCAATTCCTTATATTGCTGGGCCACATGGCTTCCACGGATCTTTGATTTTCCTATCCATTCCAGCTACCACTAGAAGCTCCTAATTCCATCTTTGACTACTGTCTTTTACAGTGTGTTCCCTCCCCTTTTATTCTATTGCTAGCATCTTAGACCCATGTCTATCCTTACTGTTCTTTCTATCCATGCACCATAAACAGACACACTTTTCGAAGATCTCTACCTCCGTCCCCCAGATTTTGGTTCATTTACTGGTCATCTTTGGGATACCTTTAGAACCTACTTTTCCTTTCAAACTGGCAACCATAATAAACCCTTCTGTCTCACTTGAGGGATCTCACCCAGCTTGATCACTCTTGTCCCTTTATGTATTCCCTTTGGAGGTCTTTATTATTTTATTTTACCTAGCTCTCGTACTTTTCTTTCCTTAGATTCTGGCCATGAAAATATCTTAGGCTGTCTTGCTATCTTCTTTCCCATGAGTGATATTTGATTTTCTGTTTGCTCATATTAGTAGAATACTCTCTTTTCCTGATTCCTCTCCAGAATTTCCTGTGTGTAATGCTGGGAACAAATCTTCAGTTTCCTTCTCCAGTCCCCTTTAATCCACTGCATCTGGTATATGTGTCTTGGGGCTAGTTATTTCCTTCTGTAGTTTGCCTTAGCCCTACTACCCACTGATTCAGAATCCATATAGGTTCTTCCAATTCCATGGTCTTTTTTTCTTGAGGCTCTGCTACTGCACAGTCTCACTCTTCAGTTTGCCATGCAAAAACCTCCTTCTACTTGCATGAAATACATATTCCTTATTACCTGCTCCAGTTGTGAGATGTTCTGGATCTGCCAGGCCTGATCTACCATTATCTCATCCTACTTTTACTAAAAGAAGTTTCTTTACCTCTTTGAAATTCTCATAGGCCAAGGCCTTCTCTGCTAGCCTTTGGACCATTGCCTCCATGTTCCTTTTATAATCAAACAGTTCAATCTGCTAATTAGTGATCTTTTCCTTCATGACTTTCTGATTCTTTTCTTCCTCCAGTTTCTTGAGATTGTTCTTCTTTCAGTATGCCTCTCTGCAGCCAGGCAACTAATGTCATTTTGGGTAATTTTTAGCCACAACCTAGCTGGCAAGATTGTGGCTGATAATTATCCTAAAAATTAATCAAACATCTTAGCCTTTCAGCAGCTTTTTAAAAACTGCCCCATTTATACATAGTGAAGGCTTAATCTCACTACCATCTGAAGCAATAACATTTAAGAGGTTGATGAATACATTCAATGAAGGACAAATGCATAATATACAGTAGATAGTTTGGCAGAATAGCTCTTCTCTGATCTGTGTTTTATGTCCACTCCATCTTCACCCCTTCCCTTCCTGTTAACTACAAGGGACAGGAAGGAAGGGGGAAATGATAGGAAGGATGGGGGAAGGACTGGATTATGGAGCAGGGTAGCTCTTCTCTGATCTGTGTTGTATTCTGTTCATTATAGCCTCATCTTCCCAACCCATTACCTGCACTCTATGCTTGGAAGGAAGGAGAGGAACTGGAACAAAGAGCTCTCAGATAACTGGCATATTTAATTATAACCAGCAAACCCTTTCGCCCAAAACAATATTTATTTATTTGTTTGTTTGTTTTACTGTGTTATCTTTTTCCTCTGTGATGAGTGCTTTTCTCCTGATTGGCTTTAAAATTAAATTTCCAGGGACTACAACTCCCATCAGTCACATTAGTTCCTTCTGAGACCTCAACACCCTTCTCCCCCCACCCCCAGCAACTTCTTGTTTCTCTGTTTCTAGAACTACAACTCCTAGAGTCCTGTTTCTTAAAACAACTAAGCACCTAGCGATCTGTGTTGCTTAACATACAGGCAAACAATTTTAACTCTGGGGATTCTATCCACACAGCGTATCTATCTTCAGTGTTCAACTTTCTCTATATCTCTTGTTTGCCCCTGCATATGTGAGGTACCCACCTCACACACTTACTCAAATGAGGAAAAATAACATCATTGCAATAGGGGACAACAAAAATATACATGAACATTAGCCAGTCATTATTTAAGAGATAATCAAAACAGATGAAACAGAGCAGAAGAATATAGAAAATATCATGAATAGATAAAGCAGCATTTTTTATGTTGCACAAAATATGCAAAAGCACACATTTTGAGAGTGTGCTTTTAACCGTTGCATTTTGATCAATGATTTTCTTAGTAAAAATGTGTTCAACAATATCGTTAAATTATAGTGCATTAATAATAAAGTCCTCTAGAACACAAAGGAAAAATAAGAGGTCAAAGGAAGTTAGCTTTTCTTTAATAGAACCTGGAAGAAATAATTACAAGCAAAATCTTCATTAGTAAACGGTTTACTTTGTTCACTGGTAAATGCATTAAATTACAGAAGTCAGCAGTCTTTACTGTATCACAGAAATGCAATTATATTTTGCATTTTCTTTAAATTATTTCCTGTGCTATTTTCCTCTCTCTTTACACTGTGCCCTTTTCTGTATATAATAGTATAACAAGGTTAGACAGTTGAATGTCTTTTACATACTGAAATTGAGTAAGCTATAAATGGTATTAACTGAGAATTTTCAATTTGGGAAGCACAATGAGTGCTTTACACTGGTAGCTGTTCAGTTCCTACCATTAATTCTAATAGTGCAAATGCCACCACTCTGAAAATCCTAATTTCACTGCTCATGGCTTAATAGGTACCTTGAGTCTCATGTATATAAAGCCTTACAATATCAACCCTATTCTTTTTCACATATCCCAACACATGGTCATATGAACAAGACATATCCCTATACCCTCTAAGGTTTCCAGCATATAACCTAGACATGAAGTAGCCATCTGATATTCATTCCACCACAAAAATCCCCATATCCTATAAAACATCTCTTCCAGAAGGGGAAGAAAGAGCTAATTACCTTTGAAATGAACTTCAGAAGGCACACGCCCAGGAAAGAGAGCCTGTACTTGAGAGAGAGGGAGTGTGTTTGAGAGAATTGGCATGCATATGAGAAAGAGAGTTTGTGAAAGAATATGTCAGTATATGTGTGATTGAGAGAGATCTCCTACCTCCCCCAATCTATGATAATCTCAGGATGAATGGAAATCAAAAGGTCCCAGGTATGGAGATCAGGAGATTTTTTAATCATTATTATTATTATATTATATATAATATGATATTATATTGTTTGAAACATTTTATAGTAATTTTTTTTTGGGGGGGAGGAATTTAAAGAACATTTTTTTAAATTATTGGATGTTTTATTCATAAGATGTTTTGAAATATTTTATTGATGTTTGGGAAATATTATAACACATTTATGCACTTTTTTTTTTTTTTAAATTATTGAATCTTTGTTGGCTACATTGACATCTGTTCTTTTTATTAGCATGGTTTCTATATCTTGAATGAAGTTTCAAATTTCATGATTTTATTGCTTGATGTTTTATAAGAAATAATAATAATACAGTAGAACTGTTTTCCAGTATAGTTTTTGTTGGCATATTTCTATTTTGTATTTGGTGATGGTTTGTCTGTATTTTGAAGATCCAGTTCTTGTGTAACTTGAATTCTTGCTGTAACAATTATGGTAATCTCAGGATGAATGGAAATCTCAGGATGAATGGAAATCAAAAGGTCCCAGGTATGGAGATCAGGAGATTTTTTAATCATTATTACTTGAATTATTGCTGTAACAATTATGGTACTTATCATCACTGGTTTTTATGCATTATGATCCTCTCTTCCACATTTCTATTTTAAACTGAAGTTTTCTCTTTATTAATTTCATTTGCATGCAGAAAATGGTTTTGCAGAAAATATTTTTTCATTCACATATTTTATTGAATATGCTGTTAGTAGATTAAGCGACTATTTTAAGGGATGTATTCTGCTCATTTTACCTCTAAGGACTGGGTTACTGTGAATATAAAACATATCATTTTTTGCCTCAAAGAAAGTAGTGCTCACAAGTTAATGTAGGAGGGTGGAATTTGTTCTAGGGCATCTGGCAGCAGCAAATTTTCTGGTGCATCACCAACTTCAGCAGTCACCCTGCACCCCTGTTCATGCAAGTTACACCAAAGGCTTATGTTAAGGGTAATAATATTAATGTTCAAAAACATACAACTGCCAAACCCATAACAAAATTACTGCTAGCAACTTTTTTACAGAGTGAGCAGCCTTCCTGATAGTTCATAAAATGCTGCTGTTTAAATGTACTTTGTTTTTGGACTTGGCCGTAGAAATAGTACTGCACTTTTTTCCTAATGTCTACATTTCAGTACCCTAGACTGTAAAGTCAGGGCCCAGGGTTGGTTGTTATATATATTAGAGATGTGAATCGTGTGCCCGATTGTCTTAACGATTGGGTTCGGCTGGAGGGAGAAAAAAATCTGATCGCTGGAGATGTGAATCAGAATCGGTTCCAATTCACATCGTTAATTTTTTTTTAGTGAGGCCCGACCCTTTAAAATTGACCCCTTACCTTCCCCCACCCCACCCTCAAACCCCCCCCAAAACTTTTTACGGGTACCTGGTGGTCCAGTGTGGGCGAGGGGACCGATCTCCTGCTCTCGGGCCATCGGCGCCATTTTGACTGCCACTCAAAAATGGCGCCGATGGCCCGATTAAAAAAAAACCCACCCGACCCTTTAAAGATGACCCCTTAACTTCTCCCACCCTCCCAATACCCCCAAAACATTTTTAAATTACCTGGTGCTCTAGTGGTGGTCCTGGGAGCGATCTCCTGTTCTCAGGCTGTCGGCTGCCAATCATAAAGATGGTGCCGATGGCCCTTTGCCCTTACCATGTGACAGGGTATCTGTGCCATTGTCCGGCCCCTGTCACATGGTAGGAGCACTGGATGGCCGGCCATCTTTAAAGATGGCGCCGGCCAGCGAAGGCAGCGAAGGCGCATGCGCACACGCCGTGACCTCCGACGTCCAGCCGGTAACGGCGTGTACACATGCGCCTTCGCTGCCTTGAGTGCCCATATTGGACATACAGGCATGCACGTATTCACTTTAGCCGGCGGGGCTGCTGAAGCCACTCTCTCTCGCCGCCCTTCTACTGCTGCTGCTGGGGGCTTGCGTGGCCGCAGCAAGGGCAGGTGAGCAGGGGCTGGGGGAAAGTTTGGGACTGGGTGGCTAAGTGTGAGAAGCATTTTTTTTCTGTGGATTGGGTTGGTTTGGGACTGGGTGGCTAAGTGCGAGAATCATCCACTTCCTGGTACCTGTCATTTCAAACGTCATTTGAAATGACATTTGAAATGACAGGTACTAGTGCACCCAGGATACTGTGTAGGCGCTGTATAGTGCCTATACAGTAAAATGGATTGCGCTTCATGGACGCGGCTTGCATTTGCATGCCATTTAAATACAGTATTGAGCGGTAGGTGATCTGAACTGTGCGTGCGGCAAACGCGGGTGCACCAGGCACTAACGCACCTCTTTCTACCGCACCATACTGTATCGGCCCTTATGTGAGTCTGGAAACTACACACAGATGTAGTGCAGTGCCTTGATGTACACTACAAATGAGACTGCTCTGTGTGCACACAAAAAATGAAACTGCAGAGAAAAGACTGGAAGCCTGAGCAAGCACAATAGTGATGCTGCTTCTTGTTTGAAAACACCAACTCACACTATCTACCACCCACATCACCCAAACCCTGCCTGCAACCTACCCTGTGGGGGGGGGGGGGGTAAGATCAGCAGCAAAATGCCATTTCTGGCAGCTTGTCTCAGTGGGAGAGACAGAGAGACAGTCTGAGTTCAATTAAAAAAAAAAGTGCAGTAAATGTCACTGCCTATTAGAGATTTCAATTAAAATAATTATTTCTTTATTGGTGAATGAACACCTCTGTACCAATATATGTGAGTGTGGAAAACTACGCACACACACAGAGAAAAGACTAGAAGCCTGAGCAAGCCCAATTCCTACAGTGATGCTTCTTGTTTGAAAATACCAACTCCCAGACAGCCTCTGCAACTCTCACACTATTTCCCACCCATCCCTGCCTGAAAACTACCCCAGGGGGGTAAGATCCACTGCAAAATGCCACTGCTGGCAGCTTGTCTCAGTGAGAGAGACAGAGAGACAGTCTGAGTTCAATAAAATAAGTGCAGTCAAAAAAAGCCTGGCTGGCACAGCAGCAAAAACAAACAAATATATTTTTCAATGGAAAATTCTATCAAAGTAGCTAGCAATTGAATACAGATTTGAGACACTCAGCCTAGCTCTGAGTAAAGCCACCTCCCCAACAACACCCAAAAAGAAAGAGCATGGCACGCCGCATGTTTAAGGTATAAATAGTAGAACATCACCAGGAACAGCATCACAGTGCACTGAGAGAGAGCGGCGATTGGCTGCATTAGAAAAATGCTTAGCTCTGACAGGTTGCATTCTCATCTCCTTGCCAACCTGTCTGACCCACTCTATGACAGGGCTGTGAGGTCACTTATGACTCACAGGAAAGGGCTGATTTTTTCTATGGATACTCCCACATGACCTTCTTCTATTTCAAACGGCCGCTAAGAAATCACTGCAAACCAAAAGAATGAAACTAATATGATATGTTTCATTCGTGGGGGATCACCATGCGTTTCACGAACCCATGAATCAAACGAACAGGGAATTATGCGTTGTGGATTGCACATTCGTTCAAAATGAATGCACATCCCTAGTGTCTATATACTCTCCTAATCAGTATAAGAACTCTTTTTTTTTAAACTAGTATCAGTTATCACATGTATGGGATCGAACCCCATATTTTTGTGGGTGATCTCAACAGCATGGAAGACCCAAAACTGGACAGGAACACAGGATCCAAAATCCAAATGCTAGAGTTGGATAAATGGTTCCATTTCTTTGTGATAGTTTAGATTTAGTGGACATATGGAGAGCTTTTCACCCCAAGGAGACAGACTACTCTCACAAAAATGACTAAATTAGTTAATTCATCAAATAGCTACAAGCTCCCTATCGTATTCAAACACAAGTTATTCCAGTATGGATACAAGTCAGGATTTATGCTAGTAAATCTTGCCAAAGCTCAAAGAACATCAAGTTTTATAGGAGGAATAAAAAAATGAGCAAGAACACCTGGTAACCACTACAAAGGAGACAGGAAACTATACATGGTGGAGCCAACCAATGCTGATAAAAGAGAAACATTCTTCTCAAACCTTTCAATACTAAAAGTGGTGGAAGAGGCATTGTAAAAGTTGAATACCCAATATCTGTGGAGAAAGTGGAACAAGTGATTAGAGAGTTACAAAATTATAAATCACCATGTCCTGATGGTCTTCCGACCACATATTATAAATTACTGATGGGTCCACTAACTTTACTGTTAAGAGAAATACATGATTATATAGTGAGAGAAAGGAAAATGCTGGAAATTATGAAAGTAGAGGTGATAATGGTGCTACTGGAACCAGCCAAAGATCACACTAGTCCAGTTTCATGTAGACCGATTTCTCTTCCTAACCAAGATAAAAAAATAAATGCTAAATTGCTAATATATTAGTCTTGCTAAAATTAATATCTCCAGAATAAACAGTCTTTGTCTATGGAAGAAGGTCATCAGGGAATATTAGAAGATTGGTGCTGACGTTGGATGCCTGTAAGAAATTTGTGTTGCGGTTCTGGCCGTGAGCACCGTGGCCAGGCCCTTACCTCTGTGCTCCCGGACCTGCTCCCACTTTCAGAGGTCTGGTTTGTGGCCTGGTTGGCGGTGTCCCCGCTGGGGCTGTGCCGCTGCAAGCTCTCCCATG
Source organism: Rhinatrema bivittatum (assembly GCF_901001135.1). Taxonomy (NCBI): domain Eukaryota; kingdom Metazoa; phylum Chordata; class Amphibia; order Gymnophiona; family Rhinatrematidae; genus Rhinatrema; species Rhinatrema bivittatum. Next base: position 612,010,272 of record NC_042616.1, read on the forward strand.
GATGCCCGGCCCCTAGGCATGCACGCGCACCACTTGGGTGCCTTTCTAGGCCATTTCCTGCCAGTGGTGACTCCGCCCAACTCCTGACATCAGACGCCGTGGCCTTGATAAGCCGGCCGCGGTCATCCAGTCTTTGCCTTGCAACGGGTTAGCCTCCCAGTTTCCTGTTGCGCTGTGCCCCGGAGTGACTCGCTTTGCTTCGCCGCTCCGTTCCTGCTACAGTACCTGCTTGGTTCCTGCCTGCCTGCTACAGTACCTGCTTGGTTCCTGCTTGTCAGCTACAGTGTCTGCTTGGTTCCTGCTTGCCAGCCACAGTGCCTACCTGGATTCTGTTTGTCAGTTACTGTTACTGCCTGGTTCCAGTACCCGAGTCTAGCTACATTTCCTGCCTGGTTCCAGTACTCGAGTCCTGCTACATTTCCTGCCTGGTTCCAATACCCGAGTCCTGCTACAGTTCCTGCCTGGTTCCAGTACCCGAGTCTTGCTACAGTTCCTGCCTGGTTCCAGTACCCAAATCCTGCTGCAGTTCTTGCCTGGTTCCAGTACTCGAGTCCTGCTACAGTTCTTTCCTGGTTCCAGTACCCGAGTCTCGCTACAGCTCCTGCCTGGTTCCAGAAACCAAGCCCAGTTACAGTATTGCTACTGTCCTAGTCTGGTTCCAGTTACCTGTCCTGATCCACAACCCACCTAAGTCCCAGTGCTTGGGCTCTTATGGGCTCCTCCTGGGGGAGTACCAGCTTCCAGGTTAAGAGCATCTACATCCTGCCTGAACATCTGCCTCCCGGCTTGCTATCCATTACAGACATTGACCACCTTTCCCAGTCTCCAGCAGGTCGGCCCAAAGGTCCACTAAACAGAGACTCCCATAACAATTTGGGTATGCAGACTCCATAATAGTAAGTTTAGATGCAGGAAAAGCCTTTGACAAGGTGTCATGGGAATTCTTAGAAATTGTGATGAAAAAATTTGGCTTTTCTGGCCCAATTTATAAGGCTATTATATGTAACCCAGAAGCATACATATGTGTAAATTGTTCTCAGACTCTTTAGTGTTAGAAAAGGAACCAGACAAGGTTGTCCCCTGACTCCATCACTCTTTATTCTTACACTGGCACCTCTTATTATTAAATAAAAGCAAGATCAAAGAATGCAAGGGGTAAAAATAGGGCAATATGCATTAAAGTTAATGCTTTGCGCAGATGATATGCTGATGACTCTAACGCTGGTCCATTCGACATTGCCAATAGTCTTAACAACTGTAATGGAGTTTGGTAGTTTCTAAGGACTGAAAATGAATTTTACTAAGCCTGAAGCAATGGATGTTGGGGGACATTTAAAGCATTAGTGGGAAGATTTCCCTTTAAAATGGGCATACCCAACAATTAAGTATTTGGGTATCAAAATTCACAGTAACACTAGAGAATTGTATCAATACAATATACTTCCTAATGTACAGGAATCAGAAGAAGCTTGCTAGCTGGAAAGGTTTACGTTTATCTTTATTGGGCCAAATTGCTCTAGTCAAAATGGTATTAGTTCCAGAACTTTTGTACACTCTATAGATTGTCCTTTTATACTCCTTAAAAAGTTATTCCTGGCCATACAGCTAAGTTTACCCCCAACTATTAGCCATAGGGAAAGACCAATTGTCAGACAGTCGGTTAACTAGCGCTTATTTGACATATTAAATTATCAGATTTAGCCGGATAAGTAGCGTTTTAAGACTTATCCAGATAAGTAGCAACTTTGCTGCTACTTAGACACATAAGTCTGAAGTTGTCCAGATAAGTGCTGCTTTCAAGATTTAGTCAGATAAATCAGAATTTATCTAGATAAGTAAAGCACAACTGATATATCTGCATATTTTTACATCTAAATTAAAAAATATATGCAAGGAGATTTTCCCTGTGTAATTTACATGCATTTACCCCCATAAGTCATCATTTACACATATAAGTTGGGAGATTTTCTAACATGTATGTGGCAATGAAATTACAAGGTTTACCAATTAGTCTACCAATTCACCCAGTCTATCTCCTGGTTCTTCAGCCTCAACTCCCCTCATTTCAGCCAGACCCTCCACTCAGTCAGTTTTTCACTTTATAGAGGGTTACTTAACTTACTCCAGATTTAAAGCAACAGTAAATATAAGCAAGTAAGCTGCCAAATTTATCTGCATAAATTGCTTATAAAATCACAACTTTCGTATGTTAATGTTGGCCCCATCCTGGAATGTCCGTGGCTCACCCCTTGTTTACATGTGCAAATGTACTCAAACACCCTCTCTTACATGTGTAGTTTGAGGTTTATAAAACAGCATATACACAAATATATGCTATTTACATTCGTGTGCACTGATTTTTACGCATGTAACCCTTTCAAATTTCACCTTAGAGTATAATACTCCAGCTGATTATGGTGCTAAGATATTTAGATTTTCTCTGGCAGGGCACTGTTGTGAAATGTATTGAATGTCAAAAAACTTCAGTCTATATACCATCAGGAAAAACTTTAATTTTATTTTTAGATTGCTCGTTTGCATATGTTTTACTCAAAGCTAATTTTCCTATAACCATGTACATGTATTTGTGTTTGGGGTGGGGGTGGGGATTGAGTGTGTTTCATCGCCATGCAAATACTCCTTTAAATTATGCTTCTTTCTATTTGTGAATTAAAGTAAAATTGATAAATGGATGACTCCTTGCAGTTCTGTAATGTGCAGAGTAAATACAGTCACTTAAAACATGGATGCATTCCAACCTGGTCACCTTAGGCATCAAGAACCATAATCCCAAACAAAATTACCCAGTGCTTCCTGTAATTATTGCACCTTCAAACCCCCAGAAGTACTCTAAAGTGCATTTCAGTGATTCTCTTTACATTTTATAACCTTGATAGGAATATGAACAGCTGGCTTACAATCAACAAGCATACTAAAAGCACATCGTAGTCATACTATACAGCCTTCCAAAAGAACCTGAGTGCATTTTACTAGTTTCACTAACAGAAATATAGCTTTTTTTCATTATTTTATTTTAGTTAATAGTATTTCATAAGTCAAATTAAATAAAAAAAAAGGTTATATCATATTCTAGTATTACATATTTAATGTTTGTAGTATATAATATAACATTCATAAAATATCAGTATTTTCATATTGCCTTAAATGATCCAAAAGGTTTCTGAACATTTTTAAACTATGTGCATTAGGAGTTATTAATTTATTTTATTTATTATTTAAAGACTTTTATATTAAGTTCATTAACATTTTTTTTTTAGCATGGAGTCCCTAATTTTTTTAAAGTGCATGTTAAAATACCACTAACGTCACTAAAAGGTAGATTTTAAAAGGGCTGTGAATGTGCCTAAGAATATTCTCCATGTGTGCATATCTGGAGCTGTACACACATGCGCCACTACTCTTTTTTAGGTGCAGGAGTCTGGTGAACATTATGAGAGAGAGAGAGAAAAAACCTCTTTATAAATTTCAGCCTGATACTATATATATGGACCATTGTAAGGGAGCAATTTGATTCGGGTGAGTTTTTGGGAGGTGTGTTGGGGTTAGCAGGGTGTTGTTACAGACACATTCAGAGGTATCCATTGTAAAATTGACTTCATTAAAGAACTTTTGACCTTATAAGTGATAAAAAGGAGTTGATTTGTACAATGTAGCTAGCAGAGACATTGGTTGCCCGTGAAGTACAAGATATTGTTTAAAATCCTATGCCTAGGGGAGCGTGGTCTGAGAGGAAGAGAGCGGCTGCAAGGTCAGGATTGATGATTGCACTTGCCTTACCTTATCAGAGGATTGAGCCTGGCAACGTCATTCTAGCTTGACTCCAGAGACCCATAAGATGTGGGAGGCAGCAGCACTAATTGGGAGCATGATTTGAAAGGAGGAGAGCTGCTGAGAGGTCGGTGGTGGTGGCTTCCCTTCCCCTACCTTACCAGAGGACTGAACCCAGCAAAGTCATACTAGAGTAACTCCAGAGTCCCAAAGATAGGGGCAGCAGCACTAAAGGCATGCCACCCACCAAAGGGGCACTCCCCTCTGCCCATTATTTTTCTACTGGAATAGAGAAGGGCCATAATGGGTAAGAAGAGAAAGAGAAAAACCTATGTGGCATCTTTAACCAATGTATCAACATATACAGTGGCTCAATACAAATACCATATTGGATGAAAATAGAGAGGTATCTTTAAGTTCGGAAACATCCCTAAATCCACCTGTACCTGAATTTACTACCTGCTCAGCCTGCTTTGGTTGCTACTATATCAACAGAACTAGGGAACTGATGGAAATAAGTCCTCCAACTCTAATTTGTAGTGTCAAGACACAATTAGAGGAGGTGCTATTTCCCTCACCTAATGATTGTGTTTCAGATTTAGAAGTGCTTTGGAGCAATACTCTGGAAGGGAAGCCTTCTGGTTCATTACAAATTGGTACTTCAGTTTATTTAAATTGCTATTTCCAACTGCATTAGTTCCCTTTAATGGTCTTGGGATTATAATAAAGGCATCTAATATTACAATGAAGGATATCTGGCCAGTGGTAATAACAATTGACAAGATCTATCTTCTACAGTTCAGCAACTAAGATCACTGCTGATACAAGGTCTAACATACAAGAGCAGGAAAATTGAATATTATTGATAATTCAATGCTCAATGTGAATACACAGCCTCTTTACAAGCTACAGAGACTGCGCATATTAAAGATAATTTGATTGCACATACTCAGTTGGAGAAGAATTTGTGCTTCCTGGATTTTCCAATGTCTAGAACTTTATCTGCTCTTGAACTGTTTAAAAATATGTTATACCAAGGCTTTCAAGAACAAAATGCAATTGTTAACCCGGTAGTATTGTCCAATTCCAATAAACTACAAAATCTGGATTCTCAGGTAGCCCAGATAAGTGAAGTTCAGTCAAATTTGATTCAGGGAGAATCTAGAATAGATAAGAAGATAGAGAGTCTAGAGAATAGACTTAGATATAACAATCTAAGAATAATAAATTTCCCCAAGTGCAAATTTGTTTCCCCTAAGGAACAATTAAATAATTATTTTCGGGAATTGCTAACTCTCTCCTCAATTAATATGCCCAATATAATTAAAGCATATTTTGTGCCAGATAATTCTAAGAAATCTGTAGGGGAAGATATTCCTAAAAATGTTCCATCAGTAGTATTCCCATTAGAAGATCTTACAGGATTTTTAGAAACTTCCCAGGAAAAAAAGATAGAGAGGAGGGGTATATTATTAGTTACTTTTGCCTCTTCTGTCGAGAGAGATAATATATTAAGAATTTTCCTTAGAAATAGGAATAAACAGTACTTGGGTGAAAAGATCTGGATATACCCTGATGTAGTTAGGACAACGCAATTGCATCGTAAAATTTTTTTGAATATGTGTCCAAGAGTCCGTGCCTTGGGCGCACAGATATTGATTAAATTTCCTTGTAAATGTATTATGTCAATAGACAAAGAACGTTATGTATTTTTTGAACCAGATCTGTTAGAAAAATTTTTGGTTTCAAGAGAACAGCAACCTAATTCTGAAGTGAACTCAGTAGGTAAATAATTATACCCTATCACTTTCTAATATCGAAACAGAAAAGTTGAATTTATTGAAGTTATGTATGCTCTATTTTCTTACAATGGTCTCTCAATATTTCATGGTAATAATAAGGTTATAGCATAAATGAAAAATGTTATGTATAATAAATGTTTAAAATAACATATATGGTTATATATTATATAATATGAATGCTATTCCTTATGATAAGGTATGTAAATCCTTATTTATGTTTATTTGGAAAAATTAATAAAGAATAAATACAAAAAAAAAATATGTTATATAAATTTTGTCTATTCCATTAGATAAGTGTCTTGTTCTATCAAATATTTATCACCTTCTGAAGAGCAGGAGGATGGTTTCTACATATAAGGGTGAGATGGACTCACTAATTTTACAGTCCATCCCTCTCTTCTTTCCTTGAAGCATCAATTGACAATATTTGTATTAGTGCTACCCTAAAGGTTACCTTTTCTTTAGAACAGGACAAATATTTAATATTCCAGAAATTTTGTAAAAATAAGGGATGGCATTTTTGTAGTCAACAGATATATATCTTTCTTGATATGTCTATGATCTCACAACTTCATAGGAAACAATTTTTATAATTGAAATCAAGAGTTATTGCTATAGGAGCTAAATATTTCCTGACATATCAATGTAAATGCCTTGTGACGTATCAGAAAAACAGAATAGTTTTTGCTGAGCCTTTATATCTAGAGATCTTTGATAGTGATAAGACTGTCATATAGAATTTATGGGGTAAATTCATTTAAAGATTCGCCTCTATTACCTTTGATATTATAATTGTCATTATAATATTGTATTATTATTGTTATGGAATTAGACTCTCCCACTAAATTAATGTGGATTATGATGTAGTTATTTAGTAATTATATATGTGGTATACAATTTTCTTTTCCTTTGTGATTCTAAAATCATACACTATTCCTGTATTTCATTGAATGTAAATGAATGAACTTAATAAAAGTTTAATTTAAAAAAATCCTGTGCCTAATTTTTAAAGCTGTCAACCTGGGCAGTCCTACTTATCTTCCTGGACTGCTGTCCTCCTATGTACCACAATGAGGATTTCTCTCTGCAAGTAAGCATCTACTTTCAATTCCCTCAGTGAGATCATCTCATCCAGAGCCCATTCATGACAGGGCCTTTACACTATCTAGCCTGTGCTGTGGAACTCCTTTCTGGAAGAGTGCCATTTATTAACTGACTATATACCTTGTTTTAGAAACAGCTAAAAGATGTTTTATTTTTTGATGGCCATTTTTTTTTTAATTTTTATTTTCCATTTAAAGATATATTACAATATCCAGAAGTCAAAGAAAAAAGAGATTATATAGTATATCCACATAAAGCAACATAATCAAAAATTTCACATGTGTTTAAATTTCTGATCACTAAGGAAATGGGAAACCAAGATTTAGTAATAAGGAAAAAGGAGCTCACACATCTACCAAATAACATAGGAACTATCCCACTCATAAGATACCTGCCACCCCTTTTTTTTTTTCCAGCTTTACATCTCATACCTTCCCATCCAAAAAAAACTCCTTAATTGTTCCGGTTCTAAGAATACATATTTTTCATCATGATATTTTACTAGACATCTGCATGGATACCTTAGTATCATATTAGCCCCTCAATCTATTACTTCTGATCTCATAGAAATAAATTTTTTTCTACGTTCTTGTGTCAAATGAACTATATATGTATCCAGATCTGTTGTCCATAATAGTGAGTCATCCTATTTCTAAAGAAACATTTCAGGACTAAATTCCTATTATATTCAAGCGCAAAGGAAACTAACAACGTTCCTCTTGTTAAGATTTTGGTTTCTATCGACATCTCCAGTATGTCCGTGATATTCATTGAGTGCTGTTCCTGTGTTTCTGTTCCTTGCGATGTTGTAATTTTCCTGGATATGAAGAAAGCCTTATCACTGGAATAATCTCCTTGGGAATTTTAAGGCATTCCATCATGTAGGTTTTAAACATATCCACTGGTGACATTTTTTCAATTCTGGAAAATTAACCACCTGTAGTTTCAAATATCGAAGAGAATTCTCGATATTTTCAAATTTTTTCTCAGCGATTCTATCAGATTTAATTAAATTCACTTGTACTTTTTCCATCAATGTTATTTTTTCTTGTACTTTCTCTAGCTTTTCTTGATGTTGAGTAACAGTCTTTTCTATATTTAATTCTCATTTGTTTGTCTCTAGAAATGCCTGAGTTAGTGTTGATATCGCATACTCAAGAGACAGCAAAACCGATCATACAGAGTCCAAAGTCACAATTGGGGGTTTATTCAAAGAGAAAATAGTACCTGAAATTAATTTTTGCGGATACTGAGGGTTGCTGGTCTCAATGTTCATTGTCAGTACAGCCATAGGGGGCTTGGGTGTAGACGTGGTTCCTCCCAGCGGGATACTCACATCTACATTGCCCACCTCCTCTCTGCCCTCTCCGTGCAGATCTGGGGATATCGATTCCCCCTCCTCAATCTTGGGGATTGCATAAATTCATCCTGTTCAATCCCAGTCTGATCTTGTGGCAGAGTTGGCATCTCTGGAGGCCCTGGGCTCAACGAGATCATCTCGGCCATAAAAAAGGAACTGAGCTCCTGGTTCCCTCTTTCAGCAGCCCTTGTTTCCGGTGTCTTAGGGGTGGAATCAAAGAAACTCTCAATTTTAGTCTGCTGGATGCCTTCTTCTTTTCCAGGTAAAATGTTCTTTAATTTAGCTTTACGCTTTGTGTGTGGCATCCTGCAAACTTCTAAATTGAAAGAAATTAGAAAAAGTAATTGAGAAATGCTAAGAGAGTTCCTCAGGCATGTCTTATGGGGCGGCCATCTTGGTTCAGCCTTTGATGGCCATTTTATAGATCTTTTTATTTATTTTTTGTTTTGTTTTTTTGGGGGTTATTTAATTCTGAATATATCTATTTATTTTTTACTTTTGTACAGCTACTGTGCATGATATGATCTGTGTTTTGTTAATGTGTTGTTCATGTTTATGTTTCTTTCTTATCTACTTAACACTGATACATTGTTATAGGCAGAATATAAATGTTTTAAAATAGATAAATGATTGCTAGCCAAAGCATTATGTTACGCCCGTCAGTCGCAGACAGCTGCGACCACTAATGCTCACCTCTTTCTTTGCCACCTTGTCATCTCTTGGAAGAATGGCGGTCTCTGCCAACCACCGCTGACCAGCCTAAAGTTCCCGGGATGGCACGGGCGCTACCGACTACCATCTTGTTTCAGGAATGATCTAGTTGGGCATGCATGAGCCACCTTTGTATACATCATGGCAGGAATCTCAGGGGCATTCCCTCCGGATGATGTCATCGATCTGTTATACTTAAGCTGGCTGGCCCTTCGGTTTGATGAGTTAGCAAGGAGTTTCCTCATTGCTTAATTCTGCTCCATCCTTGGAATTCTGGTTCCAGACTCTACACTTGGCGTGAGACGCTCTAGGTACCCGCTCCTCGGGTGCCCTTCCTCGTCTCTAGGCTATCCGCTCCTCAGAGGGCCTTCCCGCCTTGGACTTCTATCTGTCCCTCTTCCCAGGACCTCTCTTGGAACTACCTCCTGGGAGTACCTTACTACTACGGACTTCAACTATACCAAGCCTCATTGTAGGATCCTTTTCAGTGTACCCCGTGCCTCGGACCACTACCACATCATCCCAGGAGGAACCACTCCTGTATACCCTGCGCTGCAGGTCATTACTGCACCACCACTACAGGACCCTCATCAGGGTTCCTGCAGCTCAGACTACCATCTCATTACCACTACTGAGACACCTCTCTGGCATACCCCGCTCCGCAGGCCACTACTGGACCTGCACGTCTGAGGTATTTCTACACTACTGCGAGATTTCCTGGCATACCCCACTCTGCTGGCCACTACTGTATCTTCACATCAGAGTTATCACCCTTGGGTATACCTCTCTGCTCAGAACTATACTTTTACTGCACCTCCCGCTCTGGGTTCTGTGCCTTTCTCTTCTCTTAAAGACTCTATTCCACAGCTGTGTCTGACACCACTGAGACCATGCCTACCAATGGTGAGGCTCACAGGGCTCCTCCCTGTGGGCGTATATACCTCCACCTTGGCCCAGGGTTCACACTCTTACAAGTCATAACACTTTAGAGTACAGGTCTTATTGAAGAGGGAAGAAGCAGTGGAAGGGGAGAGGCAGCAGCAGTTAATGGAGGCAGAATTCTGTGTAAAGGCCTAGAAGATACAGGGAGCTAATTAGCAATAAATGGCAGAAGGGGGAAGAGGTGAAAAGATAATGAGATGGGAAGAGCTGCCAGAGAAGCAGAGAGGGCCCACAGTGCTGTCCTGCAATGCAAAAGTAGCACAAATAATTGATTTTGATACATAACCAAATACGAGTGGTGCAAATTGATAGGTACTCTTATGTATACTCAAGTACCATCACAGGGAAAATGACAGGAATCAACATGGAAGTCCTTGGCTATAAAGCAGCACATCAGGAAAATGGATGGTAGAAGTTAGCAATTTTGAAGGTCATCCAGGAACATCAAGAAAACTTGACATTGATAAAGAACTGCAGGCAGTCCATCAAGGAGAAGGAAGTCAGGACATGGTGCCCTTAAAGCAAGACAGGAAAAAGTAGAACTTGTCTTTCTCAGTTGAACAGACTGGATGAAAGGTACTGTGTCATCATGTGATCAGAATCAATCCTTTGTATTGCCAAGAGCCTGGATACCACAGTACAACAGGATGAAATGGCAGCAAATCAAGAACTTACGGTCCCAAAATAAGGTCCAATGTCTGGGGCTGCACCCATGGTTAGCTTTTCAATTAGGCAGACTAGGCATTAGGTAATAGCCTAGTTTACAGCAATTTTGTGGGTGGAAGCAGAGGATTTGCTCTATAAGAGCATACAAGGCTCTGCTCAATGACTCTACTAGCCAGTTTCCTGAACTTCAGGCAGAAAAGAGCAGTCCTCTGTTTCCCTGTTCCAGCTCCTTTCCAAACTTATGTATTTATGTATTTATTATTTATTTAATAAATTTATAATTCTCTAATTTTCAGTGGATTAAATCAGCACATACACAGTTAAAATACAGTACATCAGAACAATACCAGTTATATGAAACAAATAACTACCACAGAAAAATTCATACAAGCACAACACTAGTAACAGGAATCCAATAGGGAGAGTTCACAACAAACAAAAGATGCTATTTAGTATATGCCATAGAGAAAAAGTCTTTTTTTAACAATTTCCTAAAACAATGTAAGTTTGCCTGTACCCTAATCTCACTAGGCAAGTTATTTCATAGACTAAATGCAGAAACAGGAAACATTTTATTTTGGGACATAGCAAGTTCAAAGGACTTATAAGACAGTAGGGATGTGAATCGTTTTATGACGATTAAAATTATCGTCTGATAATTTTAATATCGTCTTAAACCGTTATGAAACACAATACAATAGAGATTCTAACGATTTATCGTTATAAATCGTTAGAATCGTGAGCCGGCACACTAAAACCCGCTAAAACCCACCCCCGACCCTTTAAATTAAATCCCCCACCCTCCCGAACCCCCCCCCAAATAACTTAAATTACCTGGTGGTCCAGCGGCGGTCCGGAACGGCAGCGGTCCGGAACGGGTTCCTGCTATTGAATCTTATTGTCTTCAGCCGGCGCCATTTTCCAAAATGGCGCCGAAAAATGGTGGCGGCCATAGACCAACAGGATTCGATGGCAGGAGGTCCTTCCGGACCCCCGCTGGACTTTTGGCAAGTCTTGTGGGGGTCAGGAGGCCCCCCCCCCAAGCTGGCCAAAAGTTCCTGGAGGTCCAGCGGGGGTCAGGGAGCGATTTCCCGCCGCAAATCGTTTTCCGTACGGAAAATGGCGCCGGCAGGAGATCGACTGCAGGAGGTCGTTCAGCAAGGGTTCCGGCGCCTCGCTGAACGACCTCCTGCAGTCGATCTCCTGCCGGCGCCATTTTCCGTATGGAAAACGATTTGCGGCGGGAAATCGCTCCCTGACCCCCGCTGGACCTCCAGGAACTTTTGGCCAGCTTGGGGGGGGGCCTCCTGACCCCCACAAGACTTGCCAAAAGTCCAGCGGGGGGTCCGGAAGGACCTCCTGCCATCGAATCCTGTTGGTCTATGGCCGCCGCCATTTTTCGGCGCCATTTTGGAAAATGGCGCCGGCTGAAGACAACAAGATTCAATAGCAGGAACCCGTTCCGGACTGCTGCCGTTCCGGACCGCCGCTGGACCACCAGGTAATTTAAGTTATTTGGGGGGGGGTTCGGGAGGGTGGGGGATTTAATTTAAAGGGTCGGGGGTGGGTTTTAGCGGGTTTTAACGATTTTAGCGGGTTTTAACGATTTTAACGATTTATCACGATATTTTACCCCCCCCAAACGGCAACAATACGATTCCCTCCCCCTCCCAGCCGAAATCGATCGTTAAGACGATCGAGGACACGATTCACATCTCTATAAGACAGTATCTCCAAAAGATTTTGTGAAGCAAAGGGCAATACCCTTATAGTCTGATAACTTCCAAAAAGCAGAAACAGTACATTGTGACGCAAGGTTCTGAAAGGCTTTAAGGACTAGGCATTTCACTTTAAAGTAAATGTGACTATCCAAGGAAAGCCAGTGTAATGTGGCCAAAACTAGAGAAATGTTGTCACGAATAGGGATACTTGTCAATAGGTGTGCCACCAAATTTTGGTTAACTGTAAAGATTTAATAGGTCATGAGTAAATCTAGGTAAAGAGAACTGGAATAGTCCAAAGATGAGAGAACCAGTGCTTGTGCAACAGTAAGGAAATCAGAAGAACAAAGAAAATGCTTCACAGAATGAAGCTTATGCATTTTGAAAAAGGAAGATTTGATTAAGGCATTAATGTGTTGCTGAAATGTGAGAGAGGAATCCACAGTTATACCTAGGTTCCAAAAATGCAAAGATACAGGAATAGTTTGACCCTCACAGCTGAAAAATGGGGGAAAGCCAGCCACCTCAGACCTGGCATGAGCTTTCTTGATGATCAGGGATAACTTATTTAATGAGAACCAATTATTGATTTCAGTCATACAGTCTGGTAGCTTAACAAAGGCTTCTGCAGAGATAGCTTTTATAGGGAAGAAGAACAGTATGTTGTCTATGTACATAGAAAATGATACACCAAACTTTCTAAGGACAACGCAGAGGGCGATAGATAAATGTTGAAGAGTATAGCAAAGATGAGCCTTGAGGCACACCAGAGGACAGGTTATGTGAATCAGTCATAGCAGCACCTTTCAGGATTCAGAAAGAGTGGAAAGAAAGGTACGATGAAAACCAAGAGAGTACAAACAAAGTAATATCCAGAAAACCCAAATATCCCAACAGAATAGAGTAATCCACTATGTCAAATGCAGAAGAGGCTTGAGGCAGAGCACCAGCAGAAAATCGATATTAAAGTCAAATGCTCTCCTAATAATATCGAAAGTGGGCAACAGTAGAATCTCAGAGTTAGGATGGCCCCAGAACCCAAATGTGGATGTGCCTAATAGGGATGTGAATCGTGTCCTCGATCGTCTTAACGATCGATTTCGGCTGGGAGGGGGAGGGAATCGTATTGTTGCCGTTTGGGGGGGTAAAATATCGTGAAAAATCGTTAAAAATCGAAAAATCGAAAAATCGAAAAAACCGGCACATTAAAACCACCTAAAAACCCACCCCCGACCCTTTAAATTAAATCCCCCACCCTCCCGAACCCCCCCCCAAATAACTTAAATAACCTGCGGGTCCAGCGGCGGTCCGGAACGGCAGCGGTCCGGAACGGGCTCCTGCTCTGAATCTTGTCGTCTTCAGCCGGCGCCATTTTCCAAAATGGCGCCGAAAAATGGCGGCGGCCATAGACGAAAAAGATTGGACGGCAGGAGGTCCTTCCGGACCCCCGCTGGACTTTTGGCAAGTCTCGTGGGGGTCAGGAGGCCCCCCACAAGCTGGCCAAAAGTTCCTGGAGGTCCAGCGGGGGTCAGGGAGCGATTTCCCGCCGCAAATCGTTTTCGTACGGAAAATGGCGCCGGCCATACGCGTATGGCCGGCGCCATTTTCCGTACGGAAAATGGCGCCGGCAGGAGATCGACTGCAGGAGGTCGTTCAGCGAGGCGCCGGAACCCTCGCTGAACGACCTCCTGCAGTCGATCTCCTGCCGGCGCCATTTTCCGTACGAAAACGATTTGCGGCGGGAAATCGCTCCCTGACCCCCGCTGGACCTCCAGGAACTTTTGGCCAGCTTGTGGGGGCCCTCCTGACCCCCACGAGACTTGCCAAAAGTCCAGCGGGGGTCCGGAAGGACCTCCTGCCGTCCAATCTTTTTCGTCTATGGCCGCCGCCATTTTTCGGCGCCATTTTGGAAAATGGCGCCGGCTGAAGACGACAAGATTCAGAGCAGGAGCCCGTTCCGGACCGCTGCCGTTCCGGACCGCCGCTGGACCCGCAGGTTATTTAAGTTATTTGGGGGGGGTTCGGGAGGGTGGGGGATTTAATTTAAAGGGTCGGGGGTGGGTTTTAGGGGGTTTTAGTGTGCCGGCTCACGATTCTAACGATTTATAACGATAAATCGTTAGAATCTGTATTGTATTGTGTTCCATAACGGTTTAAGACGATATTAAAATTATCGGACGATAATTTTAATCGTCCTAAAACGATTCACATCCCTAGTGCCTAAAAGGTTATGCTGCTCAACATAATCTTGAATGCATCAGCTTTCTGGATTGGGAGTAACAGCAATCAATGGCGGGTTAGGCGTGGGTTAGTGCTTGGGTATTTGCCAGATTCTTGTGCCCTGGTTTGGCCTCTGTTGGAAACAGGATGCTGGGCTTGATGGACCCTTGGTCTGACCCAGCATGGCATGTTCTTATGTTCTTATGTTCTTAGGTAATGATGCATCTGTTAGGACAGCTTTTTTTTTTTTTTTAAATGGTGCAAGATAATTTGAGGCAGGGGCCTTAGAGTGTGAGTGCACAATTCTAAACAGCTCATGAGGTTGTTAGGCAGCTTCATTAATCTGGGTTGAATACCAGTCCCTCTTTGCTTGATCCATAACCACTCTGTAAGTGGAAAGGGTCTTATGGTACACTGAAAGAAAGTCAGTATATTTCCTCTTCTGCCAAGCATGCTCAGCTTCCTGAACATTACTCTTTTTTACTCTCATTGGAAGTGAACCAGGGGGGCACAGTGCCTCCATTTCAAACAATGGGGCGGATTTTAAAAGCCCTGCGTGCGTAAATCCTTCCAGATTTACGCGCGCAGGGCACTCGCGCGCTGGCGCACCTATTTTGCATAGGCTGCCGGCGCGCACAGAGCCCCGGGTTGTGCGTAAGTCCCAGGGCTTTCTAAAAGGGGCGGGGAGGGGGCATTCCCGAAATGACGCGGCATTTCAGGGGCGTGCCGCGGCGTTTCGGGGGCGGGCCCGGGGGCATGGCGCCAGCCCGGGGGCGTGGTCGAGGCCTCCGGACCAGCCCCCGGGACCGGAACACGGAGGGGCGGATTTTAAAAGGCCTGCGCGCGTAAATCCTTCCGGATTTACGCGCGCAGGGCCCTTGCGCACAGGCGCGCCTATTTTGCATAGGCCGTTGGCGCGCGCAGAGCCCCGGGATGCGCGTAAGTCCTGGGGCTTTCTAAAAGGGGCAGGGAGGGGGCATGTCGGGGGCGTTCCCGAAACGATGCGGCGTGTCGGTGGCGTTCCCGAAACGACGCGGCATTTCGGGGGCGTGCCACGGTGTTTCGGGGGCGGGTCCGGGGGCGTGGCCCGGGAAATCGGAGTGGCCTCGGAGGGAACAGGCAGCGCGCGCTGTGCTCGGTACGCGCAGGTTGCACAAATGTGCACCCCCTTGCGTGTGCCGACCCCGGATTTTATAAGATACGCGCGGCTACGCGCGTATCTTATAAAATCGAGCATACTTTTGTTCGCGCCTGGTACGCGAACAAAAGTACGCGATCGCGCAAATTTTTTAAATCTACCCCATACTGTATTTATTTATTTTTTTAAATCTTACTATATCACTTTCTCCATGGTTGTTTGATGTAGTTTACAAATAAAAGAAAATACAAAATTCTTATCAAAAGTAAGCATTAAATAAAATAAAATAAGAACACATAATTGTAAACACTAAATAAAACAAAGAAAAAAATAGACTTAAAACTGCAGCTGAATTAATATGCGAAATAAATAACTTACACATGAATAATACAAACATAAGGAAAAACACGACGATGGAGCTCAATCCTCCAGTACAAGTACAATACTACAAAATTTCCCTGTGCAGGCGGCCATCTTCGTCGGGAGGAGCTACAGGAGCCACGATCGCCATGTGTTCCTGCTGATGGCTGCAAAAAAAGTAAGTTGTGCAGGCGCCCAAAAGCGACTTACTTTTTGGGATCTTGACAGATCCCAAAAGTAAGTCGCTTTTGGAAAAACCCCAAAATTGTCGCTTTTGGAAAATTGCTCCCCTTTTTTTTTTTTGCTTCTCTGCTGTCATCTCTTCTCCCCTCCTCCCGGAGCAGGGCGCGAAAAGCAGCCTTGCTCCGGGAGGAGGGAGAACAGACTGACAGCGGCGAAGCAAAAAAAAAAAGGGGAGCCACGATACCTTCTTGGCCGGTCGGGTCCTGGTCGGGTCCGGGTCGGGTCCGGGTCGGGTCCGGCTGCAAAAAAAATTAAGTTGTACTTTTGGGATCTTGACAGATCACTTTTGGGGTCTCTTCTCCCCTCCTCCCGGAGCAAGGCTGCTTTTCGCGCCCTGCTTCGGGAGGGGGGAGGGGGGCTGGCGGTCCCGACTTCCTGGTATCTGTCATTTCAAATGACATTTGAAATGACAGATACCAGCGTGGCGTGAAGCCTTAGGCCCGTGCACCCAGGATACTGTATAGGCGCTCTATCCAGTAAAATGGGTTGCGCGGGCCTAAGGCTTCACGGACGCAGTTTACATTTACATAAAATTAGTGTTCAGGATCGAGCGGTAGGTGAGTTGCATTGTGCGTGCGGCAACCGCGGGTGCCGCAGGCACTAACGCAGCTCTTCCTACCGCTCGGTACTGGATAGACCTGTATGTTTTTAAATTTTTTTTAGGTTGTGAAAGAATCAGTATGATCTACCTTTGTTTAAGCAAGCAGAAAGTATTAGGAAGATGAAAAGAGTATGCTGTAATGTAGGTTACAATTTTATTTTGTGCATGAACTTCATCTAATGCAAGTTAAAGAAAGCTAGGAAGAGTCCCTTCTGGGCCCTAGCTTTCAGGCAATGTGTATTCAGTTAAAGCAAGAATGTCTATCTAAAGGATAACCGAGAGCAAGATACCTGTAAGTTTAAAAAATATTGGAAGTTATAGGTGAACCCATACCTATTTTTCTTAATTAGTCATGACACAAGCTATCTTTTCTGCTGCTTGTAATGCACATCAATTAGCAACACAGATGTGTTTTAAAGTAATCTAAATAAGAAAGAAGAAATGGGCCTAATCTGTTTCAAACTGATGTAATTGGATTCGGTCAGTTCTGAACAAATGAGGTGTCCAGCAGAGCACAGCAGATTATATAGTTTCTTTTTTTTCCCTTTCCCCAGTTTTTTGTTCCTTAGCATATAAAATTGCCTCAGAAAGAAAAAAAAAAGGGGGACAAAATTATTTTAAATGATAGGAAATAATGAAAGTAACTTATTGGCTGATAAGAGAAAGGACAGGGAATAGTTTAAAGGATTTTTTCTTTGTGGCTCAATCAAAAACAAAGTATGCCAGAGCTGTTTTAAGCTGCTTAAAGTGTGATTTCATTTAAAACGGAATTAACCTTTTCTTGTGAGAGTCTCTTACAGATGACACTTGCCCACCTTGTCTACCCTTTTCTGGAAAGAAGTTGCAATGATTGAAAGGTTTGGGTTTTTTTTCCTCATCCTTGTTTAGGAAAGGAGAATTAATATTTTTCTGAACAGATCTGTAAAGTTTGGGGGTTTTCCACAAGCAACCTTAAACTCATTTCTTGACTTTTTTTATCTTATTTTTGAGGGTGTAAGATCTCATTTGTGAAGTCTTACATGTGTGCTCGAGTGAACAAAGTCCCAGGTTGCTGTTGGTTTAGTATGTTGTCTGTTGCCCTACAGGATAAAAGGAACTGATAAATGCTCAAACAAATGGTAATGGAACCCAGGAGGGAGGGTGCGAAACTTGACCTAGTGTTCACTAATGGAGATAAGGTCTCTAATGTTTGGGTAAGTGCTCACCTGAGCATCAGTGATCACTAGATAGTGTGGGGCAGATTTTTAATCTTGCGCGCACGGGGTACATTTGTGCGCACTACCCAGTGCGCACAAATGTACACCCAATTTTATAACATGCACGCGCTGCCGCGCACATGTTATAAAATCCAGGGTTGGCGCATGCAAGAGGGTGCACACTTGTGCACCTAGCACGCGCTGAGCCCGAGGGGAGCCCCAATGGCTTTCCCCATTCCCTCCAAGGCCACTCCGAAATTGGAGCGGCCTTGGAGGGAACTTTTCTTTCGCTCCCCCCACCTTCCCGTTCCTTCCCCTATCTAACCGACCCCCCAGCCCTACCTAAATCCCCCCCACCTTATTTTATTTTTTTACACCTGCCTCTTGTAGGCGTATCTTGCACGCACCGGCCAGCTGCCGGCACACCATTCCCCGGCACAGCCGCTGTACTGGAGGACTTGAGACCACCCCTGGACCGCTGCCATGCCCCCAGCCCTGCCCCCTTTCCACCCCTTTTTCAAAGCCCCGGGACATACATGCGTCCCGGGGCTTGCGCACGCTCAGGGCATGCAGGGGTAGGTTTTCAGGGTTACGCGCATATATTATGCACGTAACCCTTTGAAAATATACCCCTATGGTTTGATATAGCAAATAGGATACAGAGAAGTCACACAAAGATCCAAGTTTTGAATTTCAAAAATACAGACTTTGTGCAAATGAGGTCATACCTGAAGGAAGAACCAGAAGACGGAGAAAATGGGTGAGGTGAAACAACAGTGGGCCAAATTAAAAGGAGCTATTACAAAGGCAACAAATCCACAAGTTAAAAAAAAGTAAAGAAAAACAAGAGGAAAAACATAAGAACATATGAACATAAGAAATTGCCATGCTGGGTCAGACCAAATGTCCATCAAGCCCAGCATCCTGTTTCCAACAGAGGCCAAACCAGGCCACAAGAACCTGGCAATTACCCAAACACCAAGAAGATCCCATGCCACTGATACAATTAATAGAAGTGGCTATTCCCTAAGTAAACTTGATTAATAGCTGTTAATGGACTTCTCCTCCAAGAACTTATCCAAACCTTTTTTGAACCCAGCTACACTAATTGCACTAACCACATCCTCTGGCAACAAATTCCAGAGCTCAATTGTGCATTAAGTGAAAAAGAAGTTTCTTGATTAGTCTTAAATGTGCTACTTTCTAACTTCATGGAATGCCCCCTAGTCCTTCAATAATCTGAAAGTGTAAATAACCGATTCACATCTACTCTTTCTAGACTTCTCATGACCTTAAAAACCTTTATCATATCCCCCTTAGCCATCTCTTCACCAAGCTGAACAGCCCTAACCTGTTCAGCCATTCCTCATAGGGAAGCTGTTCCATCCCCTTTATCATTTTGGTTGCCCTTCTCTTACCTTCTCCATCGCAACTATATCTTTTTTGAAATGCAGCGACTAGATCTGGTTCTCAAAGAAAGTGGCTAAAAAAATAAAGAAAAAGAACAGCATTCAAGAACATATAATGGATCCCAAAAAGAGGACTCAGGCAGGAATACTTGGTGAATCTGAGGGAGATGAGAAAGAAATCAGGAAATACAAAGTCAAATGGAAGAAAGGATGGCCAAAGAGCTAAGTAAGATGAGAAAACATTTTTCAGATATATCAAAGAAAAGAGAAGATCCAAGGTGGTATTCTGAAATTGAAAGGTGACCAGGAGCAATGTGTGGAGAAAGATGAAGAATTAGCAGATATATTAAATAAAATACGTCAATTTTGTGTTCTCTAAAGAAGGCTGTGGAGATGGACTGTTGCTGGTTGACAAGACCATTGACGGAAGTGGAGTAGATGCAACCCCACTTACGGAACAGAATGTTTGGGAAGAGCTAGGAAAACAGAAAGAGGACAAAGCCATGGGGGCCGGATGATGTACATCCCATGATACAAAGGGAGCTCAGAGATGTGCTGGTGGATCTGCTGAAAGATGCTGAAATGGGTGTGGTGCCATGAGATTGGGAAAGAACAGTGTGGTGTTTTATAGCTCGCGGGCTGCCCCAATGAGTTGCTGATCTCAGCTCCATAGCCGGGCTGGCTGCTGATCTTTCCAGGTGGTGGGATATCACCAACTCTTCCCCGATTGGAGGTCACGAGCGCCATGCAGAAGGATGCCACCAGCTCCTGCTCCTCACTGCTGACTGTGCATGCCTAATATTTGGACTTTTAAAGGGACCACAGCAGGAAAGTCCCAGTAGCTGTTACTGATGACATCACTAATCTTCACTCTATATAAGAACAGCCCCCCCCCCCCCCCCCCCGATGCACCCTGCCTCAACAACAACAGTTCCTGCTATGTCCTGTAGTGTGTGTTGCTTCCTGTCTTCATTTGTCCAGGCTGTTACAGCCTTCATCTGCCCAGACTATTCCTACCTTTCCTGCTCAACCTATTTTAGCTCTATCTATCCCTCTTCTTCCCCCTCAGATGGATACCTGGTTTTGACTCTTGCCTAGACTCTTACTATGACTGATCACTATCTGCCTCTGGACTCTCACTATGCCTGATTGCTGCCTGCCTCTGACCCTTGCCTGGACCCTCACTGTGCCTGATTTCTGCCTAACTCTGACCATGGCCTGTCCTTGGATCATATTACTAGCTATCTCCAGGGACATTCGCCTAAGTCCTGCCAGACCTGTAACCTAAAGGCTCAACCCGAATGAAATGAGGGATGATATAGATGAAGCCCTAGACCAGTCTCTGCTTCATCTGGGTCCTCCTGATGGCAGTGAGAACCTGCAGGTAGAGCCAATCTCACTCCAGCCCAAGGGTCCACAGACACAACAAGTGGTTGTGGTCCTGCTTAAAAAGAGTGGTAGCAGAGAGGATGCTGGAAACCTTGTGCTGGTTTGCCTCGCCTAGGAAGTGAAAAAATTAATAGAGACTTTGCTGATAGAAAGGACAGTAAACTATCTACACTATGGTAGGTTGCTGGACTCAAGGCAGTATGAATTGTTCTAACAGACAAATATGATTGATGTTTTTTGATTGGGTGAATTAGAGAATTAGATCAAGAAAGAATGTGCAAAGTGATCCACTTGGATTTCAACAAAATGTTTGATACAGTCCCACATACGTAGCTAGTGAATAAAATTAGAGAAGTTTGGGAATGGTGCCAGGGAGGTGGAGTGGATTACAAACTGGTTGTCACGGAGGAGACAGCATGTAATGGTAAATGTACACTGTTCTAAAGAGAGAACGGTGTTAAGAGGAGTACCACAAGGATCAGTTTTGGGACTGGTTCTTTTCAATATCTTTGTGAGCAACACTGCAGAAGTGTAGAAGATAAAGTTTGTGTATTTGCAGATGATACTAAGATCTGTAGCAGAGTAGACACACCTGAAGGAGTGGAGAGAATGAAAAGTGATTTAAGAAAAATTGAAGCATGATTGAAGATTTAGCAGCTGAGATTCAATGTCAATAATTGCAGAGTAATGCATCTTGGGTGTGGCAAGTCAAAAGAGAGATGTGTGATGGGGGGGGGGGGGTGAAAGACTAATGTGCATAGGATTGTGAGAGGGACCTTGGGGTAAAACTGTCTCACAATCTGAAGGTGGTGAAGCAATGTGACAAGGACATAGCTAAGGTCAGAAGAAAGGCAAGAAAACTGTAGATCTAGGGGACCCTTAGTAGGGGGTCACGAAATGAAACTCCAGGGTGGATGACTCAGAACCAACATCAGGAAATTTTTCTTCATGGAGAGGGTGGAGGATGCCTGGAATGTCCTTCCAGAAGAGGTGGTGAGGATAGAAACAGTAAACAAATTCAAAAGGGCATGGGATAAATACTGCGGAACCCTAAAGGGTAGAGGTCAGAAATGAACTAAAGGGTACATAAGGGCAACCTACTCAGAGAGGCAGATACTTCCCTTAACAGAGGGCATGGGGATTACTACCCTTAATCAATTAACCTTGAAACTCTTGATGCAACTGAAGCATTGTTTTCCGCTTCAATGGTGGGGTCACAGGGGAAAAGGGGGAATAGGATTCAGATGACAGCCTGTGCTGGGCCCTGACGTTTTCAGTCCAGGGTACTGATATGCAGATATTAGGGAAAAAGAATAAGACTGCTTCTACAGCCAAGTCCAAAAGCAAAACACATTCAAGCAGCAGTGTTTGAATTATCAAGAAGCTGCTCACCTTTTAAAATCATTGTTAGCAGTAATTTTGTGATGGATTTGACAGTTGCTTGGATTTGATTGTAAATATTACTACCCTTAACAAGAAGCTTGCGGTAACCTGCACGGAGCTGCAGTTACTACAATAAGAATCTTGCAGGGCAGACTGGATGGACAATTTGGTCTTTTTCTGCCGTCATTATGTTACATGATGGTTGTATATCCGCAATTGCTTCTTTAGCTATGTCTGTATTTATACTGTATGCAGGGCTTATTAGGTACAGAAAGCTATTGAAGTGTATAATGGAGTTTCTTTATTTAAAATTAGTTTTGACTTTGTTTTTCCTATATCAGATTAATCCAGAGAGATAATATCCACAAACATCTGAATTAATGCGAAGAATGAATGGACTGCTGGATTGGTGTTGTGAGATAGCTCAGCCCTTGGGAGGAGGTTGGCCCAATTGTCCTGCTTGTCATTAACATATGATCGCAGGAATGTTTTGAGGGATCGATTGGTCCTCTCAGCTTGGCCATTAGCCTGTGAATGGTACACAGAGGTTAAATTCAGGGATATGTTGAACTTTTTACAGAGGGACCTCCAATATCTCGTGGCGAATTGAGGGCTACGATCAGAAACAATCTCTTGTGGAAGTGCATGGAGGCGGACGACATGCGTTAAGAAGAGGCAAGACAGTTCCAGGGTTGAAGGTAGCCACAAAAAGGGTCAAAGTGGGCCATTTTTGAGAAACGGTCTATTATGACCCAGATCACAGTATACCTTTTGGAAGGGGGTAATTCTACGATGAAGTCCAAAGATATGCTAGTCCAAAGTTCAGTAGGTGCAGGAAGTGGCTGAGGAGACCCCAGGGCCATCCAGTAGGGGGTTTTTGTTGAGCACATATGGGACAATAGTCCACATAATCTCGGGAATCTTTAACTATGCTGGGCCACCAGTAGTGTCGCCGAAGCATTTTGAGAGTATGAGTTCGTCCGGGATGGCCAGCGAGCTTGGAGTCGTGGGCCCAACGGAGAACACGTTCTCTGAACCGATGGGGTACAACCATCTTGCCGGCTGGTATGGTGGTAGAAACCACAAGAGAGACACAGGCAGGGTCAATAATGTGCGCTGGGGTCTCGGGAGTGTCCTCCTGCTCTAGAGACCTTGAGAGCGCATCTGCATGGAGGATCTTAGCCACCGGGCAGTAGCGGAGCTCGAAGTTAAAATGTGCAAAGAAGAAGGCCCAGCGGGCTTGTCTTGGATTGAGTAGCTGAGCTTCTTTCAAATGCTCTAGATTTTTGTGGTCAGTCAAGATAGTGAGCCGGTGTTACGCCCCTTTAAGCCAGGGTCACCATTCTTGGACAGCGAGTTTCATGGCCAGAAGTTTGCGGTCCCCGATCGTATAATTCCTCTCAGTGGGTGAAAACTTGTGAGAATAAAAGGAACATGGTACCAGAGTTCCTTTGGTAGAGTACTGACTAAGGACCACCCTGGCTCCGATGGCGGATGTGTCGACCTCCACCACGAAGGGACGACTGGGGTCCGGATGACGGAGATAAGGCCCAATGTGGAAGGCTTCTTTCAGAGCTTAGAAGGCAGACTGTGCTTTGGGGTTCCAGACCCAAAGGTCAATTCCTTTCTTTGTCATGGTGGTGAGTGGAGCGGCCAGCGTTGAGTAGTCTGCTATATAGTGACGATAGTAATTTGTGAACCCCAGGAATCTTTGTAATGCTCACAATCCTACCAGCTGGGGCCTGTTGCAGATACCTTGAAGTTTATCTAGGTCCATGGTGAACCCTTGGCTTGAGATAATGTAGCCCAGAAATGGAAGGCTGGATTTCTCAAACAGGCATTTCTCTAACTTTGCATGGAGGTGATGTTCCCTGAGTTGCTGGAGAACGGTTTGGATGTGGGAACGATGAGAATCCAGATCCTTGGAGAAAATTAAGATGTTGTCCAGGTATACTACGACAAACGAATATAGAAGGTCCCGGAAGATCTCATTCATCATTCACTGGAAGATGACGGGAGCATTGCATAGCCCGAAGGGCATAACAACATACTTGTAGTGTCCATCTTGTGAGTTAAACACTGTCTTCCAGATGTCCTCCTGCTGAATTCGGATAAAGTTGTAAGCTCCACATAGGTCTAACTTAGTGAAGATTTGAGCCCCTTGCAGCTGACCAAAGAGCTCACTGATGAGCGGGAGAGGGTACCGGTCCTTCCAGGTAATGGCATTCAGACCCCTGTAGTCGATACAGGGTCTCAAACTCCCATCCTTCTTTTTTACAAAAAAGAACCCGACACTAGAGATGAGCTTTGTTTTTTACTACCGGGTCATTTTTTGAGCCAGACGCTTCAGGGTAAAGTTTGGTTTTCCTCGGTTAGTTTTTTGGAAAAACTAAACGGGGAAAAATGAAACCAGCCCAAAAAACGACGTGGGAAAACGAAGCTAAAAAAACCCCACTCCAAGCATTAAAACTTACTACAAAACATTAAAAACAACCCCTCCCCCACCATCCCGATCCCTCCCAAGTCTTAACAACATCCCTA
Organism: Rhinatrema bivittatum; assembly: GCF_901001135.1. NCBI lineage: Eukaryota > Metazoa > Chordata > Amphibia > Gymnophiona > Rhinatrematidae > Rhinatrema > Rhinatrema bivittatum. Next base: position 612,034,847 of record NC_042616.1, read on the forward strand.
GTGGTCCAGCGAGGTCCTACGAGTGATTTGTCCCTCCGTGCATGGCGTGCCTGCCTCACTCAAAATGGTGCCGATAGCCTCTGACCTACTATGTCACAGGGGCTACTGGTGCCATTGGTCAGCCCCTGTCACATGGCCATCAGTGCCATATTATGCTCCTACCATGTGACAGGGGCTGACCAATGGCGCCGGTAGCCCCTGTGACATAGTATGGGCAAAGGTTATCGGCGCCATTTGATTACTGGCAGCCAATGACAAGATCGCTCCTGGACCCCCGCTGGACCCCAGAGACTTTTGGCCAGCTTGGGGGGGGGTCCTGACCCCCCCCCCAAGACTTGCCAAAAGTCCCTGGGGGTCCAGTGGGGGTCCCGGAGTGATTTCCTGCCCTCAGGCCGTCGGCTGCCAGTAATCAAAATGGAACCGATAGCCTTTGCCCATACTATGTCACAGGGGCTTTCGGTGCCATTGGTCAGCCCTTGAAACATGGCAGGAGCACAAGATAGCACCGATGGCCATGTGACAGGGGCTGACCAATGGCAACGGTAGCCCCTGTGACATAGGTCAGAGGCTATCGGCGCCATTTTGAGTGAGGCAGGCACGCCGGGTTCAGAGGGACAAATCGCTCGCAGGACCCCGCTGGACCACCAGGGATGTTAGTAAGTCTTGGTGAGGGATCAGGATGGTGGGGGGGGGGGGGGTGTATTTAATGTTTTGTAGTAAGATTTAATGTTTGGGGTGGGGTTTTTTTAGCTTCGTTTTCCCGTGTAATTTTTTGGGCCAGTTTCGGTTTTCCTCATTTAGTTTTTCCAAAAAACTAATCGAGGAAAACTGAACTTTACCCCGAAGCTTACACCTCAAAAAACAACCCGGTAGTAAAAATTGAAGCTCATCTCATAAGCCAGACTTCCTTTTTTGGAGGCATTCCTCTGTATTGTGTCTGTCGGTCTCAGACGGCTTCGCCCAACATGCCTCACCTCTATTTCATTCTTCTCCACCAGCCTCGGGAGAATGGCGTCCGTAGTGTCTCATTGCCACACCCTCTGGCGTCCCCAGAGTGGCTTTGGCATGGTGTCCCTCCATGTTGACCTGAGGCCTCCTAGGGCGCGCACGTGTTAACGCCTCACGTCTTTTAGCAGTGTTGGTGCGAACCTCGGGGTCATCCCCCTCAAGTGACATCACTTCTTATGACTACAAAAGGTTGCCCATTTGCTGACTCTCGCTGAGTTAGCAACGGATAGGATTTGTTCCGGTCTGAAGCTGCTCTGCCTGCTTCTGCTGCTGCTGGAAGCTATCTACACCCTCCGAGGTTCTACTAATTTGGGGACCCGCTCCTCAGAGGCCCTTTGCTTATTTCCAGGTGCCTATCCTGAATCCAGGTACTCGCTCCTCGAGGGCCTGTGTGTCTACCCTGGTGCCTGCTACCAATTCCTCTACCTGCTGGAACACCACCTATCAGCTACAGAGAGTGAGTACAACTTTTCCCAGTCTGTTCATCTACATTGGGCCCTACACCACCATTGTGGAATGGGTTTCCTCTGCCGAGGATCACAGACTGGTGCTACCTATCCTCTCTCTACTGCTCTTTGGGAACTCTATCTACTCAGCTACAAGGGAGTGTGTTCTAACATCTGCCAGTCTGTCTCTCCTAGAGTGCCTCACTGGATATCTACATCGGGGCCTTATACCACCTTTGTGGGATGAGTCTCCTCCGCCGAGGATCACAGACTGCTGCTATCTAATCCACTCTCTACTGCCACCTCTGGTGAACCATACAAGCTGCATAATAAAGATATATTCTCTGTGTGTGTGCATCTGAGTCTAGCCTGGTGCTACAGTTCCCTACGGGGCTCCTCCCTGTGGGAGATACTATCACTGTTGCCCCTAAGGATCCACCAAACACCTCGATATCATAACAGTTTAAGACTTTGGCTTCAGAGCTGAATTGGGACTCCAGATACCTGAAGACCGTTTTCTTTGAAGTCCTGAACTCCTGGCAGAAAGATGAATTGGCGGCTCGAGAAATGCCTGCGACCTTGGAGGACCTGATGAACTTAGCCACAAGAATTGACCAACGACTTCGGGATAAGGTTCAAGAGGTTAAAGGTTCCAAGAGACCTAGCCAGGGAGAAATCCGGGTCAAGACTATACCTAAGCCTTTTCAGTCTAAATCGTTTGCTGGCAAAGAAGAACCTATGCAACTAGGCCATAGTCACCTGACTTCTAAGGAGAGAAGAACACGGAGAAGAGCAGGCCATGCAGTATAAACATGGCCTATCTGTCTGGGAAGCGGGCAGACCTAAGTCCTGTGGGAGGACTCTTCTTAGGTCTAACTGCACCTTCTCCTTCACTCGCTCTGTCAGTCTCTTTGATAAATGGGCCACTTGAATTCCAGACTCTTGCCCTAGTGGACTCTCGGGCAGGAGGGAATTTTATACTGAGACATCTAGTGGAACATCTATGAATCCCCACTATAACTATGAAGCCTCCGCTTCTGTTATCCTCTATCATGGGGAACTCTTACCGGGTGAAGTAACCCTACAAACGGAACCTGTCATTTTAAGGACTGGAGCTCTTCATACAGAATCCATTTCCTTCTTCGTGCTAGAAAAGGCTATGTACCCCTTAATACTTGGGTTACCATGGCTACAAAAGCACATGCCTCAATTCAACTGGGCTACTCTGGAGCTTTCACATTGGGGCCCAGATTGTCATGGGAAATGTCTGAAGGAAGTTTTACCATTACCCTGTATGCCTAAGACTCTGTTGATGCCTGGGCTAACATCCCAATACGCATCGTTTCAAGATGTGTTCTCTAAAGAAGCCGCTGATATACTTCCCCCACACAGAACTTATGACTGTGCAATCAATTTGAAACCGAATACCGAACCACCCAAGGGAAGAGTTTACCCCCTCTCAGTGGTGGAAAATATAGCAATTTCTGAATACATCCAAGAAAATCTGCAAAAAGGTTTCATAAGGCCATCCAAGTCTCCTGCAGGAGCAGGATTTTTCTTTGTGGGGAAAAAGGACAGAACCCTACATCCATGCATTGATTATCATGGCCTAAACGAGATCACAGTCAAAGACTGCTATCCCTTACCACTCATCTCAGAGCTGTTTGACCACCTACAGGGGGCTAAGATCTTCTCTAAGCTGGATCTTAAAGGAGCATATAACCTTGTTCGCATTCGTTCACATGACAAATGGAAGACAGCTTTTAACACCAGGGATGGACACTTTGAGTATTTGGTGATGCCCTTCGGCTTATGCAACACCCCAGCTGTTTTCTAAAACATGATGAACGACATCATGCATGACCTACTCTACCAATGTGTCGTTGTCTATTTGGACAACATCCTGATCTTCTCTCAAGATCTGAATACCCACATTATGGATGTCAAGAGAATGTTACGAAGACTGTGGGAGAACCATCTATATGCTAAGTTGTCCAAATGCAAATTCCACAAGGAATTTGTACTGTTCCTAGGGCTTGATGGACCCTTGGTCTGACCCAGCATGGCAATTTCTTATGTTCTTATAGTGTTTAGCAAGGAGTTCCAGATGGACCCACAAAAGCTGGAGAGCATTCAGAAATGGTCCCAACCTACTCATCTAAAGACTCTCAGAAGGTTTCTGGGATTCACAAATTACTATAGAACCTTCATTAAGAATTACTCCTCACTGACTGTGCCTTTAACAGCTCTGACAAAGAAGGGTGCCAATGTTGCCAATTGGTCTATAGAGGCTGTCACCGCTTTCCAAAAACTGAAGGACACCTTCTCCAGCAAGCCATGTCTCCATCACCCGGATCCTACACACCCCTTTATTGTCGAGGTGGATGCCTCTGATGTTGCCATAGGGGCTGTATTAAGTCAAACCAGTGACTCCAAGATCCTGCGGCCATGTTCCTTTTTCTCCAGATGATTCACACCGGCTGAGAGGAACTATGGAATCAGAGATTAGGAATTGTTGGCGATAAAGATGGCATTTAAAGAGTGGAGACCCTGGCTCGCGGGTGCTCAACACCGATATGATTTGATATTTGGTTCAAGAATATCGGTATAGAAAAATCCTAAATAAATAAATAAATAACACCAGATTACGGTTTTTACTGACCATAAAAACCTAGAATACCTTCGTCACACCCAGTGCCTCTACCATAGACAGGCGAGGTGTTCCCTGTTTTTTTTTTTAATTTATTATTTATTGAGTTTACATTATAAAACATCAAGCAAAAAAAAACCAACTTGAGTGGAAATACAGGTAGTAGAGACACTTACTAAATTTACCATAATTCTTCAAATAAGGAAATTATTTCTTTCCAAACAGGTCTGTCAAGCCCACAAAGAGATCCAAATTACACAACTACAAGTATAATTATATATATATAGTATAATAAAGAAATTTGACTATAGGATGTTATTAAACTTATAGAGATCTAACTTCTATAAAAGAGTGCTTCATGAAATTCCTGGAGATGAACTTAACAAAGGATTTCCTTTTTTAAATAAGAATTGTGTAAGGTGAGATGGTTGAGTGAATATATATATGTTCCCATTAAATGTTATCAAACATTTGCATGGAAACTTAAGAATGAAATACATTCCTAATTGCAATACCTGAGGTCTTAATATAAGAAATTGTTTCCTACGTTTCTGAGTCTGACGTGATAGATCTGGGAACATCCGGACTCTACAGCCCAGAAATTCTTTTGACCTATTTAAAAAGTATTTCCTAAAAATCCAATCTTTGTCAGACTGTAACATAAAAGTTACCAAAAGAGTTGCAGGTTTAGCCAGCTCGGACTCAGATTTTTCTAGTATTTCAGAAATATTTAAATTTGGTTCATGGACTGGTAGTAAAATCTGAATTGGATTTTCTTCACCCTGTACTAATCTGGAGGTTTTCTTTAATGGAGGAAGGAAATATAATTTTGAAATAATAGACAAAGTAGCTTCAGGTATATCTAATACCTCCATTAAATATCTTCTCCAGATTTGCAATGGGGTTGCAGTCTCCAGGTGGGAAAATTTAGTCCAGGTTTTTTAACAGGTTTGATTTCATCTTGAAGTACCGACCTGGAGATAAAAATGTCAGAGCGGATGCCCTATCTTGCTCCTTCTTATCTGAAGATGTGCCTGACACTCCGCAACACATGATTGAAACTGAGAGAGTCATTCTATCAACTACTCACCCAGTACCTGTGGGCAAAAAAATTGTGTCTATCAAGCTCTGGAAGAAAGTACTAAACTGGCTGGACATCCCGGTCAACGGAGAACCCTTTCAAAGCTTCAAAAATTCTACTGGTGGCCATCTATGAGAGAAGATGCCTTCACTTATGTAGCGGCCTGTACCAACTGTGCCAGACAAAAACCTCTGCCCAGATGGCCTTGGGGTCTGCTACAACCTTTATCCATATTGGATGAGCCCTGGAATCACATCGCCACGGACTTCATGGTGGACTTACCCCTCTCCAGGGGCAACAACACTATCTGGGTAACAGTGGACAGATTCTCAAAGATGGCTCACTTTGTGGCACTTCCTGGCTTACCATCTTCCAGTGAACTTGCAAAGCTTTTCATTAGCCACATATTCCGCCTGCACAGAATACCGAAGCACATCATCTCAGACAGTGGCGTACAATTCACAGCCAAATTCTGGAAGGCTCTTTGCAAGAAGTTTGATATCTGTTGCATCCGTCGGTCTCAGACGGCTTCGCCCGACATGCCTCACCTCTATTTTAGCCTTCTCCACCAGCCTCGGGAGAATGGCATCCGTAGTGTCTCCTTGCCGCAACCTCTGGCATCCCCGGAGCGGCTTTGGTGCGGCATCCCGCCATGTTGACCTGAGGCCTCCTAGGATGCGCGTGCACGCCTCACGTCTTTTAGCAGTGTTGGCGCGAACCTCTGGGACGTCCCCCTCGAGAGACGTCACTGCTTCCGACTACAAAAGGTTGCCCATTTGCTGACTCTCACTGAGTTAGCAACGGATTGGATTTGTTCCAGTCTGAAGCTGCTCTGCCTGCTTCTGCTGCTGCTGGAAGCTATCTACACCCTCTGGGGTTCTACTAACTTGGGTACCCGCTCCTCTGGGGACCTTTTCTTATTTCCAGGTGCCTATCCTGAATCCAGGTACTCGCTCCTCGAGGGCCTATGTGTCTACCCTGGTGCCTGCTACCAATTCTTCTAATTGCTGGAACACCACTTATCAGCTACAGAGAGTGAGTACAACTTCTCCCAGTCTGTTCATCTACATTGGGCCCTACACCACCATTGTAGAACGGGTCTCCTCTGCCAAGGATCACAGACTGATGCTACCTATCCTCTCTCTACTGCTCATTGGGAACTCTATCTAATCAGCTACCAGGGAGTGTGTTCTAACATCTGCCAGTCTGTCTCTCCTACAGTGCCTCACTGGATATCTGCATCGGGGCCTTATACCACCATTGTGGGATGGGTCTCCTCCGCTGAGGATCAGACTGCTGCTATCTAATCCACTCTCTACTGCCACCTCTGGTGAACCATAAAAGCTGCATAATAAAGATATATTCTCTGTGTGTGTGCATCTGAGTCTAGCCTGGTGCTACAGTTCCCTACAGGGCTCCTCCCCCTGGGAGATACTATCACTGTTGCCCCTAAGGATCCACCAAACCCCTCGATATCATGACACTCTGGAGACCACGGTTTATTTGCATGGTTTCCTCTGGAGGTTGGGAAGCCGCTGGTAGTGCCTTTAACTTGGGGCTCGTAGACCAGGGTGGTCATAGGGCAGGAGGTTGGAGAGCCTTTTCCTCCCGGTACCGTTCCCGGAGTCGGTGGTCTATGAGCCCGGCCAAAGATATCAATTCTTCCAAAGGCATAGGGATCTCTTGGGTGGCAAATTCATCTTTCAGGATTGGAGATAACCCCTCTAGATAGAGTGCCCGCAGGCAGTCCTCTAGGGGAGTCTTATGCCCACTTTCATTAGATCAGAGTTCATGGGAATAGAGGGAAACCCTCCCTGATTCGACACACACATACAGCCTAGTGCCTACAAATTAATATTTGAGTCTAATTTCAGTGTGTAGCATGTGGCTGTTTAAGATTTTACCCTTAGCTGCATTGTTTCTGTTAATTTCTTTGGTTTTGAATGTGTGAAGTATATCCTGTTTCTATTTCTTTTCTGTGCAGCACTTAATAAACATTGTGGTTAATTTTTTTACTATGGAATTAACTGTTATGAGTAGGTTGGTGATATCCAAGCTAAGTAACTATTTATTATTTATTATTATTATTTTAGATTATTGTATTGTGCTCAGTGTGATTTATATTCCTGCTCAGTGTGATTTCAATTTTGTGAATTTTGTTACTGAGCAGCACCCCTATACTTTTACAAAAATGGAGTGAGAGGAGTGGAGGCATTGTTGGTGCTACTGAAAATGATGAGTGGTGAGAAGGACTTTGATAGCAGTGCTACATACTGTAAATTTGTGCAACTGTTTTCTTGTTGCTCCACATAGCAGCACTATTCCACTACAAAACATAAGAACATAAGAAATGCCTTGCTGGGTCAGCCCAAGGTCCATCGAGTCCAGCATCCTGTCTCTGATAGTGGTCAATCCACATTAAGTATCTGGCAGATTCCATAAAATATATTTCCTATAACTCATTCCCAGGGATAGCAATAACTTAAAACAAAAATTACTAGTATTTCTGGAGCTGCTGCAAGTGCTATGAGATAATGGGTTGATTTTGAGCAAAACAAAAATGCAAACAAAAAGGTATCGATAAGCAATTCTTAAATTTATTCAATACATTTATTTAGTTTATTTATTTATTTATTTTTATATACCGACAGGTGAGGTAATCAAATTTGCAGATCATACAAAATTGTTCAGAGTAGTTAAATCACAAGCAGATTATGATAAATTGCAGGAAGACCTTGAGAGGCTGGAAAATTGGGCATCAAAATGGCAGATAAAATTTAATGTGGACAAGTGCAAGGTGATGTATATAGGAAAAAATAACCCATGCTATAGTTACACAATGTTAGGTTCCATATTAGGTGCTACTACCCAAGAAAGAGATCTAGGCGTCATAGTGGATAACACATTTAAATCGTCGGTTCAGTGTGCTGCGGCAGTCAAAAAAGCAAACAGAATGTTGAGAATTATTAGAAAGGGAATGGTGAATAAAACAGAAAATGTCATAATGCCTCTATATCGCTCCATGGTGAGACCGCACCTTGAATACTGTGTACAATTCTGGTCGCTGCATCTCAAAAAAGATATAATTGCGATGGAGAAGGTACAGAGAAGGGCGACCAAAATGATAAAGGAATGGAACAGCTCCCCTATGAGGAAAAACTAAAGAGGTTAGGACTTTTCAGCTTGGAGAAGAGATGGCTGAGGGGGGATATGATAGAGGTGTTAATATCATGAGAGGTCTAGAATGGGTAGATGTGAATTGGTTTTTTACTCTTTCGGATAATAGAAAGACTAGAAGGCACTCCATGAAGTTAGCATGTGGCACATTTAAAACTAATCGGAGAAAGTTCTTTTTCGCTCAACGCACAATTAAACTCTGGAATTTGTTGCCAGAAGATGTGGTTAGTGCAGTTAGTATAGATGTGTTTAAAAAAGGATTGGATAAGTTCTTGGAGGAGAAGTCCATTACCTGCTATTAATTAAGTTGACTTAGAAAATAGCCACTGCTATTACTAGCAACGGTAACATGGAATAGACTTAGTTTTTGGGTACTTGCCAGGTTCTTATGGCCTGGATTGGCCACTGTTGGAAACAGGATGCTGGGCTTGATGGACCCTTGGTCTGACCCAGTATAGCATGTTTTTATGTTCTTATGACATTAGATCCGAGATATCACATCGGTTTACAGCAAACGATTAGAAAAGATAAGACATATGCATCTTATTTCTTACAGAGTAACTTAGTAGACAGTATAAAACAGAATTAAATACCCTTATGTAATTATGCAGAATAACTTACTTACAATGCATACGTAAAAATATACAATCGGGTAGATTTTCAAAAAGCGCAATTTGGCGTACTTTTGTTGGCGCATCAGGCGCCAACAAAAGTACGCTGGATTTTAGTAGATACACGCGTAGCCACGCGTATCCGCTAAAATCCTGGATCGGCACGTGCAAGGTTACCGATTCCGTATAGCTGGCGCGCGCCGAGCCGCGCAGCTTACCTCCGTTCCCTCCGAGGCCGCTCCAAAATCGGAGCGGCCTCGGAGGGAACTTTCTTTTGCCCTCCCCTCACCTTCCCCTCTCTTCCCCTACCTAACCCACCCCCCCGGCCCTGTCTAAACCCCCCCTTACCTTTGTCGGGGGATTTACGCCTCCCGGAGGGAGATGTAAATCCCCGCGCGCCAGCGGGCCACTAGCGCATGGGGACGTGACCTGGGGGCGGGTCCGGAGGGCACGGCCATGCCCCCGGACCCGCCCCAAAAATGCCGCATGGATCGGGCCCGCCCCCGACACACCCCCGACATGCCCCCTCAGAAAACCCCGGGACTTACGTGAGTCCCGGGGCTCTGCGCGCGCCGGTAGGCCTATGTAAAATAGGCGCACCGGCTCGCAGGGCCCTGCTCGCGTAAATCCCGGCAGATTTATGCGAGCAGGGCTTTTAAAATCCGCCCCAATGTGTTTACATCATAAACAATATTCTTCCATTAAAAACTCACCCCGTTTTCCATATCTTCCCAAAACAATATTCCCTCCAAAAATTACAAATATTCCCTTTACAAAATTTACTATACAATTATCCCTGCTATTCAAATATTTTGAGCACACCATGACAGGAGTGAAACTTACTCATAAGCCAGGGTATGCTGAGTATGATTTCAGTCTCTCAAATTCACTGCTAATGCCTTATTAATACCTGCATGGTGTCAAAGAGAGCTTCATCCGGGAGTTGTAAGGTGTTATATTCACTTTTTGTCTGGGTAATTTAGTATTCATATTTTGAATGTAGCCACACAATCAATATTAGCCACATACCTCTATTAAATCAACATTATTTTCAATATAAATAAATGTCAAAATTACACTAGATGAATTAGACAAAAATAAGTAGCTATTAGGGCTATTACATATTATGATGCCAGCTGTTTTTGTGGAAAGTGTAAAGCTTTATATGTTATGAGTATACTAAAAGCAATCTGTACTGCAAAAGTCAGGAACTTATTAGGATTTGAGTAATATAATTGCTTCCCACTGGTTTCTGAACAGTGGAAAACCCATTTAAAATGTTACAACAAAGACTGGATCTGCCTTGCCTTATAGGGATCTGCCGCTGTGGGTGAAAGGTCTATAAACACAGCAGGAATAGTTACCAGACCTCCAGGTCAGACTCATTTAAACTGATTTCTAGATTAGCATAAGGATAAAATAGAAAGCAATTATCTACAAAGCTGTCTCCTTTTCTTTAAGTTAGTAAGACTACTATTGCCTGCATTACAAGGGATACAGGAGTTGGGGTTTTTTTAAACTAATTCAATGTATGTATGATGTTACTCTAAATTTTAATACATTAAATCTGCTAAAGGCAGTAAGGTAAAACAGTACTACAAAGCAAATAGGGATTATAATGATTAAAAAAATGTTTTTACTGTTAGTTAATTATCATAGCCTTCTAGAATACCTTATTCTGTATCATCTCAAGTCAAGGTGAACTCAAAAAATTGATGAACTTATGTTTTTAGTATATTTTCTTGGTTGTCTTTTGGAGGTAATGTCTTCAGTTAATTTATTTTAATCAACTGTGCTATTTTCTACTCCAAGACATTAAGGAGTGGATTCACTAATGCCGCAAGGCATAGTGAATCCTGGTGGTAATGGGGCCAGGGGGTGAAGCAGGGGGGGGGGGGGCGGTCCTGCACTAGCGTCGCGCCAAATAACTACACCATAACATGTGTAGTTAGTTATTCGGTGCGAAATAGGCAGCGATACATAAGCTTACCGTTTGCTGTCCGCGCTGCGCATGCAGAGTCGGCCCTGCTGCCGTCCCAAATCCTCCTCTTCTGGGGCCGACTCCGCCCTGATGTTGCTTTAGAAAATAACCCCCTAAGTTGATTAAAAATATTCTGCCTTAAGGTATCATATGACCAAGGTACCCAAAGGTACTGAAAATATTGATTTCAATGGGAATGAACAAAAATATCTTGAACAAAAATATCTAACTCTACCCAAGGGAAAAAAATAAGTTTTCTTCTTTCTGGTGAGATTCACTTTCTTCTGAGATTACTCCTCTGATCAGGAGCAAAATATGCAACTTAATTGGACAGTAACTTTCAAAAGGGCAAATGGATGCTCTTTGGTGTATATGCATTGGCGCGCACCCAGATACGTGTCCATTTTCTAACTCATGCACATATATGTGCGCATGTTATAAAACAGCCTATCCATGTGCACATGTATGCCCAAAGTTAAATGAGCATGCAAATGTGTGCGCAAAGCCCGCTTCTACCATGTACCCACACCATTGCCAGTTTCACCAGTTCATCCACTATTTCGCCCAGTTAACAGCTAAGTCCTCCAAACTTCCCTAATTTAATAACCTTCACATCCACCAGTTACCCTAGACCAATGATGGTGAACTCCAGGCCAGGTTTTCAGGATATCCACCATTAATATGCATGAGATAATTTGCATACAATGGAGGCAATGCATGCAAATCTCTCTCATGCATATTCATGGTGGATATCCTGAAAATCTGGCCTGTTTGTGGCACTCGAGGACTGGAGTTCGCCATCACTGCCCTAGACTCTTAAATCACCTTAGTTATGGCAAGATGTTTTTCTTTTTTTACTTACACTTCCTCCATAGCAAAACTAAACTTATTTGCCACTAGATCTAGGCATATGCCCAGGCATGTAAATATTTATGCATAAATCTCTTAGCCACTCTCCAAAATGCCCATGCCCCATACAGACCACACCCATACCCTGCCCCATTTTGAAAATATTTGAGATGTGCGCATAGCGAAAGATACGCACATATCTGGGTAGCTTTTAAAATTCAGTCACCATGCACCAACTTGTCGTTTGCACATATCTACCAATTGATGTGTTCGCTGGGTTTTTAAAATTCATCTTTAAACCTTATTCCAAAAAACTACACCAGCAATTTTCAATCAAAAAGCTAAGAAGAGGCACCGTACATACTTTTTAAACCATGTGCTTCAATACATTTTTTCCCCAATAGTTTCACAGTGCATTTCATGAAAATCAGTCCTGTTTAAAAGAGCTCTGTTATAACAAAAAGGCACTAGAAAATCTGAAAGAACCTCAGTAGAAAATAACAGACCTTATAGATTACTCAATGTCTAGATTGGCTAAGAGTGAATTTGAAAAGAAGTTGGCTGTAGAGGCAAAAACTCACAGTAAAAACTTTTTTAAATATATCCGAAGCAGAAAGCCTGTGAGGGAGTCAGTTGGACTGTTAGATGATCGAGGGGTTAAAGGGGCAATTAGAGAAGATAAGGCCATAGCGGAAAGATTAAATGATTTCTTTGCTTCGGTGTTTACTGAAGAGGATGTTGGGGAGGTACCCGTAATGGAGAAGGTTTTCATGGGTAATGATTCAGATGGACTGAATCAAATCACGGTGAACCTAGAAGATGTGGTAGGCCTGATTGACAAACTGAAGAGTAGTAAATCACCTGGACCGGATGGTATACACCCCAGAGTTCTGAAGGAACTAAAAAATGAAATTTCAGACCTATTAGTAAAAATTTGTAACTTATCATTAAAATCATCCATTGTACCTGAAGACTGGAGGATAGCAAATGAAACCCCAATATTTAAAAAGGGCTCCAGGGGCGATCCGGGAAACTACAGACTGGTTAGCCTGACTTCAGTGCCAGGAAAAATAGTGGAAAGTGTTCTAAACATCAAAATCACAGAACATATAGAAAGACATGGTTTAATGGAACAAAGTCAGCATGGCTTTACCCAGGGCAAGTCTTGCCTCACAAATCTGCTTCACTTTTTTGAAGGAGTTAATAAACATGTGGATAAAGGTGAACCGGTAGATATAGTATACTTGGATTTTCAGAAGGCGTTTGACAAAGTTCCTCATGAGAGGCTTCTAGGAAAAGTAAAAAGTCATGGGATAGGTGGCGATGTCCTTTCGTGGATTGCAAACTCGCTAAAAGACAGGAAACAGAGAGTAGGATTAAATGGGCAATTTTCTCAGTGGAAGGGAGTGGACAGTGGAGTGCCTCAGGGATCTGTATTGGGACCCTTACTGTTCAATTTATTTATAAATGATCTGGAAAGAAATACGACGAGTGAGATAATCAAATTTGCAGATGACACAAAATTGTTCAGAGTAGTTAAATCACAAGCAGATTGTGATAAATTGCAGGAAGACGTTGTGAGACTGGAAAATTGGGCATCCAAATGGCAGATGAAATTTAATGTGGATAAGTGCAAGGTGATGCATATAGGGAAAAATAACCCATGCTATAATTACACGATGTTGGGTTCCATATTAGGTGCTACAACCCAAGAAAGAGATCTAGGTGTCATAGTGGATAACACATTTAAATCGTCGGTTCAGTGTGCTGCGGCAGTCAAAAAAGCAAACAGAATGTTGGGAATTATTAGAAAAGGAATGATGAATAAAACGGAAAATGTCATAATGCCTCTGTATCGCTCCATGGTGAGACCGCACCTTGAATACTGTGTACAATTCTGGTCGCCGCATCTCAAAAAAGATATAATTGCGATGGAGAAGGTACAGAGAAGGGCTACCAAAATGATAAGGGGAATGGAACAACTCCCCTATGAAGAAAGACTAAAGAGGTTAGGACTTTTCAGCTTGGAGAAGAGACGACTGAGGGGGGATATGATAGAGGTGTTTAAAATCATGAGAGGTCTAGAACGGGTAGATGTGAATCGGTTATTTACTCTTTCGGATAGTAGAAAGACTAGGGGACACTCCATGAAGTTAGCATGGGGCACATTTAAAACTAATCGGAGAAAGTTCTTTTATACTCAACGCACAATTAAACTCTGGAATTTGTTGCCAGAGAATGTGGTTCGTGCAGTTAGTATAGCTGTGTTTAAAAAAGGATTGGATAAGTTCTTGGAGGAGAAGTCCATTACCTGCTATTAAGTTCACTTAGGGGGTAATTTTCAAAGGAGTTACGCGCATAAATGTAACTACTATTGTAGCAATTTTCAAAAGCCATTTACTCACGTAAAGTGCACTTATGCGAATAAATCCTATGGACGATTCAATAGCATATATTGTAGCAATTTTCAAAAGCCCACTTACTCGAGTAAAGTGCATTTACATGCGTAAAACCCAGATTTACGCAAGTAAATGCTTTTTAAAATCCGCCCCACAGAGAATAGCCACTGCCATTAGGAATGGTTACATGGAATAGACTTAGTTTTTGGGTACTTGCTAGGTTCTTATGTCCTGGATTGGCCACTGTTGGAAACAGGATGCTGGGCTTGATGGACCCTTGGTCTGACCCAGTATGGCATTTTCTTATGTTCTTATGTTCTTATTTCCAGTGGATTTATTCATAGACTACAAATTAAAATTCCTGTCTTGATGTCAAACACAATGGAAAATCAGAATTGTTTTTTGTTTTGCAAGAGGATAAATATGCTTTTCCTGGTTCTAGATTTATTTTTTCAATCTAAGGGGGTCATTTATCAAAATGCACTAAGGTGTTTTTGCATGTGTTAAGGGCCTATCGCATGCAAACACATCTTTAATGCATGCAATAGCACCATATCGTATGGTGTGATGCACATTTGAAAAAGAGGAGGAGTAGGTTGGGTTTGCCAGTCTGTGAAGTGCTATTGCACAGACTTAATGCTGATTTTAAGTACATCTTTTTCAGTAGTGTTAAGTTGGGTGATAGCTTGTGTTACAGGGTGTATTGCATTGTCTCCTGAAAGGCCTGTTTTAGTAGATTTGAAGCTCCTGGGGGAGCAGCCTAGCCATCTGGTGGGAGGGAGGGAGGGAGGGAGGGAGAGAGAGAGAGAGAGAGAGAACTGAGCCATAATGTCCTCTCCCTAGATAGGTATTTGTATTCCTATGGTAGGCCCACCTAGTAACTCGAGGTGAGGTTTAGGTATTAGTGTAGGGGGTTAGGGGGCACGTTGACATTCAGTGTGAGACGAACAAACTTAACAGTGGTCTCTTGTGAAGATTTGATGACCTCCGGATAGAGGAAACTCACCCAAAGATGTGATTTGGGCAATGTTCTCTCCACCTAGCTTGATGTTACCCAGGTGGAGAGTTCATCAAGCTAGGTTGAGAGAACCTTGCACAAATATCATCTTGGAGTAAATTTTCTCACTCCATAGGTCATCAAATCTTCACAAGAGACCACTGTTCTGTTCATAATTTTTACGTTGAATTTCAAAGTGGCCCCTAACCCCCTACACTAATACCTGTCTACACCCCCCCCCTTACCTTTGTCGGGGGATTTACGCCTCCCGGAGGGAAACGTAAATCCCCGTGCGCCAGCGGGCCTGCTGCGCGCCGGGCCGCGACCTGGGGGCGGGTACGGAGGGCGCGGCCACGCCCCCGGGCCGTAGCCACGCCCCCGTACCCGCCCCCAAAACGCTGCCGACACGCCCCCGGAACGCCGCGATGACCGGGCCCGCCCCCCGACACGCCCCCCTCGGAGAACCCCGGGACTTACGCGAGTCCCGGGGCTCTGCGCGCGCCGGGAGGCCTATGTAAAATAGGCTTCCCGGCGCGCAGGGCCCTGCTCGCGTAAATCCGCCCGGTTTTGGGCGGATTTACGCGAGCAGGGCTCTGAAAATCCGCCCCATAGGGGCGGATTTTCAGACGAGCGCGAACAGCCTACATTTGTTTGTGCTCCAGGCGCAAACAAAAGTACGCTGGATTTTAGTAGATACGCGCGTAGTCGCGCGTATCGGCTAAAATCCTGGATCGGCGCGCGCAAGGCTATCGATTTCGTATAGCCTGCGCGCGCCGAGCCGCGCAGCCTACCCCCGTTCCCTCCTAGGCCGCTCCGAAATCGGAGCGGCCTAGAAGGGAACTTTCCTTTGCCCTCCCCTCACCTTCCCCTCCCTTCCCCTACCTAACCCACCCGCCCGGCCCTGTCTAAACCCCCATCCTACCTTTGTCGGGGGATTTACGCCTCCCAGAGGGAGGCGTAAATCCCCGCGCGCCAGCGGGCCTCCTGCGCGCCGGGCCGCGACCTGGGGGCGGGTACGGAGGGCGCGGCCACACCCCCGGGCCGTAGCCACGCCCCCTTACCCGCCCCCAAAACGCTGCCGACACGCCCCCGCAACGCCGCGCGCTCCGGCCCCGCCCCCCGACACGCCTCCCGACACGCCCACTCCGAAAACCCCGGGACTTACGCGAGTCCTGGGGTTCTGCGCGCACCGGTGAGCCTATGTAAAATAGGCTCACCGGCGCGCAGGGCCCTGCTCGCGTAAATCCGCCCGGTTTTGGGCGGATTTACGCGAGCAGGGCTCTGAAAATCCGCCCCACAGTGTACAAGGGTAATTGACAGTAGCTCTCAAAGAGATGTTAACTTGGGAATTTTTCAGAAACGCACTCAGATCAGCACTTTCAATTGAAGCAAGAATCTCCATCCCTCTCTCTTCTTCACTGATATTCCAGCTCATGTCAGGCATGTAATAAGATCTAAGAAGATCAATAACTTTATTCTTTGAAATCTTCCCAAGTCCCATTCAAATATTTTTTAAACAAATCTTGTGGCAAAAACAATCTAATCTTAGGGAAATTCAAAAGACGCAAATTCCTGGACCTAGCCAAGTTCTCCAGAGATTCCAATTTATTATGTTGAATCAAAATGTCCTCAATATTAGCTGCACCAAAATTTTATAAAGAAGCTTTTTGAGTCATTATGAGGACATGTTATTCTCAACCTCTCCAACCCTCTGCTCAAGTTCTGCCAACCTAGATGGGGTACCCGTGGAAAAATTACCAAACCAAATTCTGAATATGTGACCACCTACCAAGTGTCTAGGATCATGTCAGTCAGTGAAACCAAAATATCTCCTACCTCCATACCCCCCAGACTATGAGATGGCACCAGGATCCTTCTCCATATGGGAGGCTCATTGGCAGATTAATTTCCAATTCTCATAAACCAAGGAAGAACCCTTTACCAAATAGCCCCTGTCACAAGAGAGGAGCAAAGGGTGGCCTGGGAGTGGGAGGTCACTCCCAAACCCCCCACTAGACCACCAGCTATTTTTGGTGAGTCCTGGGGGGGCAGGGGGACTCAATATTAAAATAAATGTGCAGGGTTGGGGTGGGTTGTGATTTTTTTTTTTATAAACCTTTAACTGCAGAAGAAGATTGTAGTGAACACCAGCTGAGTCTTGTCTATTTCTTCTCTGTTTCAGAGTTTGTGCATGTGCACTAGAATTCAGCATACATACACAGTGTGAAAGATCTTATTCAAACACTGTGAGAGTTACTGGGTGTAATATTATACTGTATTTTATTTATTTATTAAGTTATGTTACAATACTATTAGTCTGCATTCTTAGCAAACTGTTCATGGCGGATTACAACAAAACAGATAAAACAACCACAATCACATGATTACAAACATAAATGTTAAAAGCTTCTATAAACAAAAACAGATAAAGGTCAATGGATGCCAAAACTGGGAGATATGAGAATGTTGGGCTGGTGCATGCCGAGAAGATTTTAAAAGATACAAGCGTATCTCCCGCTGTACACACAAATGAAAAGTTCCAAAAAAGGGGTGGGATGTGGGCAAAGTCTAAATGGGTCATGGGCTTTCCTGGATTTCAACTTCAAATTTGTGCATAAATACTTGTGCACACAGGCATGTGCTGGGATTCTCTGCCACGTAAATTTACTTCTGCTATGGAGGACATGTCAGTAATAAAATAAATATGCATAGATAGATCAGCAGAGCTAACGGGGAGAAGGGAAGCTTTTAGACTAGAGGAGTTTGTAAGTCCAGCCTATAACTTGCCCTAGTCACCAAATAAGCATCCTTTAATGCCTGAACTTTCAGTTTCCTCCATGATCGCTCCTTCTGCCACATTATCCTTTTTAAATTAAGAAGATGACCAGTATACCAGGGACCCCATTTGCGATCAAGATTACACCTAATTGTCTTAACTGGAGCAAACCTATTAATCATAGAAGATGATAAACAGCCATTGAATCTGTCATAGTAATAACAGAATCTTCAATTACTTGATTTTTCACAAACTCCCACTCTACCCTACATCTCTTAATATCAATTTCCCCTCTAGTCTGATGAAAAACAGGAGTTGATGACTTTAAAGTTTACAAATCATAAACCAGATAAAACATAAAAGATATCAACACATGATCTGACCAAACAACTTCAACCAATTTCAAATTGGTTAAAGTATTATGAATTAAAACAGTATTAGGAACTAACAATAAATCTAAAATATGTCGAAGCTTAGGTGTTGGTGAGGTAACCAGCTGAGACAGACCAAGCATGTTAATAGTAGAAAGAAACTCCCTAGAAAGGAAACTCCCAATATTATCAACCTGGACGTTAAAATCCCCAACTGATAGTAAATTAGGAAAATGCAGATATAATGGAATAATGAATTCCAAAAAGGGTTCAAGGGCAGATCTTACCATGGTGGATGAAAGACCATCCTATAAATCCAAACCCCACTGGAAATAACTATAGTTTCACCCACACCACTTAATTAAAGTAACTAATTAATTAAAGTAGGCAAAACTGTCCTAAAAATAACTATTACTCCCCCACCTCTCTGTCTTTCTCTTGATGGATATACATAAAAGTAACAGGGGGGGCACATCTGGTTCAGAATAAAAACATCTGCATTCATGTGCCATGTATCAGAAATATAAAACAAATTTGGCTTTTTATCCAACCCTAGGAACAGCTCAGTGCCTCCTCATTAAGCTACAGCAGCAAAAGTAATAAAGTGCAGAAAAGTTAATCATCTAAAGTGCACCTTGCAAACCGCAAAGGTTATTCATTGCTGGCAATGTGCTCTTTTTGAAGGGATATGAGTTGCTGGAGAAGGATATTGTTGCTGTGTAGGTGGGATGACCAACCCTTGGTACACCTCAGTGCCAACATGTTAAGCTGTAGCAGCAAGATTAAAAAATGCAAGAAAGTCAATCATCTAAATTGCATGATGCATACCACAAAGGTTATTCTCTGCTGGCAATATGGTCTCACTGAAGGGCTGTGAGTCACTGGAAAATAATGTTGTTGCTGCATGGGTGGGGTGACCAACCCCAGAAACACCTCAGTGCCTCCTCATTATGCTGCAGTAGCAAGATTAATAAAGTGCAGAAAAGTCAAACACAAAAAGTACACAGTGCAAACCAGTAAGCTTATTCTCCACCAGCAGTGTCACTAGAGAATGATGATTTTGCTGCATGTTTGGGGTGACAAAACCTATGAACACCTCAGTACCTAAGACCATAAGTTATGCCATACTGGGTCAGACCAAAGGTCCATCAAGTCCAGTATTCTGTTTCCTACAGTGGCCAATCAAAATGACAAATACCTAGCAAGTACCCAAACATTAAATAAATCTCAACCTACTATTGCTTATTAATTAATAGCAGTTTATGGATTTTTCCTCCAGGAAATTATTCAAACCTTTTTCAAACCCAGTTACACTATCATAACCAGATCCTCTGGCAATGAATTCCAGAGCTTAACTATGCACTTCCGGTATCAGGGATATGGCACTGAGTGCAGGAAGATCACAACACTCCCGGTATCAGGGATAGGGCACTGCGTGCAGGAAGATCACAACACCCCTGGTATCAGGGATAGGGCACTGCATGCAGGAAGATTACGACACTCCCGGTATCAGGGATAGGGCACTGAGTGCAGGAAGATTACAATACCTCTGGTATCAGGGATAGGGCACTGAGGGAAGGAAGATCACAACACCCCCGGTATCAGGAATAGGGCACTGCTTGCAGGAAGATCACAACACTCCCGGTATCAGGGTTAGGGCACTGTGTGCAGGAAGATCACAACACTCCCAGTATCAGGGATATGGCACTGAGTGCAGGAAGATCACAACACCCCTGGTATCAGGGATAGGGCACTGCATGCAGGAAGATCACAACACCCCCGGTATCAGGGATAGGGCACTGCATGCAGGAAGATCACAACACTCCCGGTATCAGGGATACGGCACTGCATGCAGGAAGATCACAACACTCCCGGTATCAGGGATAGGGCACAAGTTCTTGTCACATTGACTGATCACATTACTTTTTTTGTCAAGCTACCAACTGTTTCCATTTCCCATCCCCCCAACCATTGCCTCAGTGGGAACCTTGGTAACATCAATAAATAAGAGGGCAGCCAGCCAATAGGAATACATATTCATTCCTAACTGACCTGAAAAGTGTCAATTTGTATCATTTTCTGTTAGTGCGCACTAACAATGGTTAGTGCGCACTAACCCGATTAACGATTTTTTAACAATAAATCGTTGGAATTCCTATTGTATCACGTTCTTTAACGATTTATGACGATTTTAAAATTATCGGACGATAATTTTAATCGTTGAAAATGATTCACATCCCTACACTTTACATATAGCTTATAATATTGAATCATGTATCTGAACAACTGCGGCACCCCCTGGTTAAAGTACAATCCATCTCGAATTTATTTATGTGCCTATTTGTAAACCGTTGTGATGGTATATCACTAAATGACAGTATAGAAAAAATTCTAAATAAATAAATAAAGCTGTTAATGTGTTGAAGGGCCCTTCTGTTATAAATCTGCTGCTCAGAGTTAGCAATGTTATTGAGCTCCTCCTTTAGAGGAGGGAGTTGGCAATCTGTTATGGATCTCCTCCTGAAGAGGGAAGAGTTAATAATCTCTTGTCAATCCCTGCTGCTAGGAGTAGCAATCTATAGGAACTGCTCCCCAGAGGTGGAGTTAGAATCTGTAATACCTTATCCCGCCACGGGGAGGCATTGACAATCTGTTATAAGTCCACCAGGGAGTTATCAATTGGTTATGGATCACCCTGCCAAGGGGAAGAGCTAACAACTGTAATACTCTGTAGGCGGAGTTAGTGTTCTGTAATGGGTTGGCTTCCCACAGAGTGGCAGTCGTATAATACCGCTCTAGTAGTGTAAGAAATGAACACTTGAGGTAAATTGGTGAATCCCTGGGCCGATGGCAGATGACAGTGCCCTCAAGAGGATGTCCTGAGAGGGACCATCGGATAGGCTGGAGTATGGAGACAAACACAGATAGTTCTTTATTAGACAGGAAGTAGAACCATCAGAGGTGGTAGTAGTGAGCTGATGTGCCCGGCAGGGCTGAAGTCCTTCTGATACTGGAATTGTGGTCTCTGGGTTGCTGAGCTATGGAGAGAGACTATAGATAGTGAGTAGCCAGGGTATGCTGGATACATAACCAGTAGTAGATGATACACTCACAATTGTAGATATCTATATTGGCTTCTATGCAACACAGAGTCTTCAGTATATTCAGGAACAGGAGCCGTAGGTGAATGCTGGTTCCTATATGCAGTCTGGAATGAGAACTCACAATATCTGTGTATGATATGGCTTATGGAGTAGAAGAGAGTCTTTGGAGGGTTTTAGGAACATAGGTCCTCGTGGAGCAAGTACCGGTCCCAACTGCAAACTATAATAGCAATGCACAGATATAGATATATGATAGCTTCTGATATAGAAGAGAGTTGAGAAGGGATTTAGGAACATGGGCCCTTGTGGAGTGAGTACCGTTTCCTATATGCAGTTTATAATAATGACTCACGATCTCCATACCTGCGATAATGTCTTCCAGAAGGGAGTCTTCGGTGATTAGGAATATAGGCCCTCATGGAGCGAGTACTGATTCCTATCTGTAATAGAGCTCACTGTGTTCACTTCTGCGATCACTTCCAGGTAGTAAGGAGTCTTCTGAGCATTCAGGGACGTAGGCCCTCGAGGAGCGAGTACTGGATCCCGTCTTAGCAATCTGAAATCAAGAAGAGAGAGCGGGGCCCCCGAGGAGTGGTGGAGGGGCCCCGCGGGGGTGGTGGAGGCAGATTAGTGGAGGATAAAGTGGGTCGGAATGATCCCCGCAATCAAACCCCTTGCTAACTCAACTCGTAGTTGCAAGCAAAGACCTTTTAAGGTGGAAGCGGATGATGTCACTACGGGAGGACACCCTCGAGGTTCGTGCCCTTGCTGGTACAAACTCTGGAGTGCGCGCACCCTTACATCATCAGAACATAGCGGATCCGCAGCGTCAGACCAGCCTGGAGATTCCAGGAAGTATGACGAGGAGAAGCCGTGGCAGCATCTGTCCGTCAGACCCGAAGGGAGTTGCCTCTAAGGTACAGAGGGTGGAGCAAGGGCGAGGCATGAAAGCAACACCTTCTGTCTTTTGATCATGTATATTCAGAAGTTTTGTTAAAAATGATTAGAAAACCCCATTTTTGGAGCCCAAAATAGGCTGCATTGCTTTCCCCATTAACTTTAATGGGAACCAAATGACTGAATAAAAGGCATAAATGAAAAAATATATATTTTGGCTGAAACAAACCAAATGAATGATTACAACCTACAAAATGAAATCCAAAACAAAGTTTTTGCCTCTGTACACCTCTTGCAATCAATGTCTGTAGGAGAAATAGGAATGGAGCCACCCATTGGTTTGACTCCTCTTTGAACAATTTTTATCCATTATTTTCAGGAATTATTTGTCTTCCATTGAAAGAGCAAGTTTATTGTCATCTTTTGTAATGTGGAATATTGTACTTCCAAATCCTGCAGCACAAGTCTCTAATATAGAAACAATCAAGTAGATGAGGGAAGCAAGAATGGGTTGTTTTCTGTAACCAGGCATATGTTTGCAGAAGAAGTGATTAGGATATGGCTTGAAAAAGATGTGTGTACTTATTCTAGCATGCTAGTAGTGAAGGCATTGACACTGTCTGGTTTGCAATGCATAGTCTCTCAATACAGATATCATCATTTAACACCTACCATATGACAAGTTTCTGAGTGTTGAAGAGGAGGTGCGTAGATAGAAGGCCATTCACTTTTTGCAAATCTTGATTATGCTCCTCATGTCCCTAAGCATTTTAATGAGAATGTGCAATATAGACTTCAGATAAGAAGGATACCATGCAGACTGTGATGAGGGAATTTAACTTTTATTGATTATTATTTGATTAAATTGTATTAGAGTAAGGAGAGGTAGCTGAATGCTTCCAACTACATTCTGCCTTCCAACCATTTGCCCTCTCCCATGCTCCTTCACCCCCATTGTCTTTGTAAATCCTTAACATATTCTGAGTGTATATGCTGAGTTATCCTCCTGTATGTCAATTATTCAAAGAACGTTGACCTGGCCAGTGATCTATTATTTTGATCATCAATGATTGCATTCATCATTACTGATATTTCAAGTTGTCCCTTAGGGTACTTAAACTAAGCATATTTTTAGGGAAGTGAATCGTTTTTTGACGATTTAAAATATTGTCCAATATATTTTAAATCGTCAAAAATCGTTAGAGGCGATATATAATAGGACTTCCCCCGATTTATCGTCAAAAATCATAAATCGGGGGAAGGGGGAGGGGAAGGGGGAGGGCGGAAAAACCGGCACACTAAAACAACCCTAAAACCCACCCCGACCCTTTAAAATAAATCCCCCACCCTCCCGAACCCCCCAAAATGTCTTAAATTACCTGGGGTCCAGTGGGGGGGGGGTCCCGGTGTGATCTTCCACTCTCGGGCCACGGGTGCGTTGATAGAAATGGCGCCGGCGCTACCTTTGCCCTGTCATATGACAGGGCAAAGGTAGCGCCGGTGCCATTTTGGTTCCTGTCCCCAGACGTCACGAGCGTAGGAGATCGCTCCCGGACCCCCGCTGGACCCCCAGGGACTTTTGGCCAGCTTGGGGGGGCCTCCTGACCCCCACAAGACTTGCCAAAAGTACAGCGGGGGTCCTGGAACGACCTCCTGCACTCAAATCGTGTTGCCATAATGAAAAATGGCGCCGGCCGTATGGCCATATGGCCATACGGCCGGCGCCATTTTGCAGTACGGCAAAATGGCCATACGGCCGGCGCCATTTTTCATTACGGCAACACGATTCGAGTGCAGGAGGTCGTTCCCGGACCCCCGCTGTACTTTTGGCAAGTCTTGTGGGGGTCAGGAGGCCCCCCCCCAAGCTGGCCAAAAGTCCCTTGGGGTCCAGCGGGGGTCTGGGAGTGATCTCCTACACTCGTGATGTCGGGGGACAGGAACCAAAATGGCGCCGGCGATAACTTTGCCCTGTCATATGACAGGGCAAAGGTAGCGCCGGCGCCATTTCTATCAACGCACCCGTGGCCCGAGAGTGGAAGATCACACAGGGACCCCCCACTGGACCCCAGGTAATTTACGACATTTTGGGGGGATTCGGGAGGGTGGCTTTTAGGGTTGTTTTAGTGTGCCGGTTTTCCCGCCCTCCCCCGATTTACGATTTACACGATATTTAAAAAAACAAAACCGCGACGATCCGATTCCCTCCCCCTCCCCAGCCAAAATCGATCGTTAAGACGATCGATCAAACGATTCACATCTCTACATATTTTATGGCAAAATCTTTCACTAGTTTTCCACAAACCCCAGTACATTTGGGAGTTACCTTGTTTAAACACAGGTGTAGAAACTTTAGGAGAGTTTCCAGCATCTAAATATAGAGCAGTGACATGCTTGTCACTGTCACAGTATGTATGTGTATTGTTTAATAGTTGTTTACAGTCTCTAAAGAGTGATTTATGGAAGAGTAGCATCTAAAATACATTCCATAATCTATGAGCAAGATTTTACTGAAGCTTTCATAAAATCAACTCTTGGGCACAGGGGAATATGGGCGGGTGAAGGACCACACTAGGCGCTACAACTTCCTGGAGTTCCCACGCAGGTGGAAAATATCATACTTTTAAGTTCCTTAGGGTTTTGTCTCTGTCTGGGCTTTTCTGCACAATAATCTAGTCTCAACTCTAAAAAGCTATTATTGAAAATAAATACAAATCTTTACTGAACTGATGGTAGAGAAAGAAAATAAAGTCCAACAATACACTAGAGGATAATAGTATGCCACACTGTACACAAAGTCCAAAATAGAAAAATAGATCTCAGTTTCATTCATGTACTTCTTCCCACAAAAGTATGCTCTTCATGAAAGGTACCCCTTCCAACTTGGACCCATCCAGTAGTACCTTTTGGTACTGAATATCTCATAATCTCTCTTCCTTTACTCAGTGTAGCCTCTGACTGGTAAATTTAGTCAATCAGCACCCCTGGAAATATTCTTGGGCAGGCTATTCTCTCTGGAACCTCCCAAGACAATCCTCTCCACTGCACTCTGACTCTGGAGAAATCCCTTCATTATGGGGCTCCTCTGATGCAAGTTTTTCACAAAACACTTCTCTTGTGAAATCTCTAGAACTCAGGACTCTATCCCTGCTGGACTCTGGAAATGTTTTCTTCCTTCAGGCACTCTGCCCAAAAGGATATCACTTCTTCAGTCCATGTCCCTGTGGAGGGACAGACCACCCAAGTGTCCTCAGAAAAGAAAGAAACCTGCTTCCTCAGCCCTGTACTAAAGCTGATGTTGAACATACTTGTGTCACAATGGCACAGGAGTTTTGTTAGATCTCAAATCCTTCCTTATGGGAAGTGATATACCTCTATCACACTAACACTACACTTACATCATGCTTAGGAGTAGGGTCTAGATGGAGACTTCTTACTAACACTGCTGGCAATTGGATCTGTTGAGGCCACTGATGCCATACCATTAAAGAAGAAATACTACCAGTAACAAGGCAAAACCTGGCACTCATCACATTACGTTCTACCAGACTTTTCTCTCTAACCCCCTCATTTATCAAAATGTGTTAAGGCGTTTTTGCATGAACCTGGAAGATATAGTAGGCCAGATTGGCAAACTAAAAGTAGCATATCACCTGGACCAGATGGTATTCAACCCAGGGTTCTGAAAGAAATACAAAATGAAGTTTCAGATATATTACTAGTAATTTGTAACCTATCATTAAAATTATCAATTGTGCTTGAAGACTGGAGGGTGGCCAATGTAACCCCAATATTTAAAAAGGGCTCTGGGGTAATCTGGGATTCTATAGATCAATGAGTCTGACGTCAGTACAGGAAAAATGTCATGGAAACTATTCTAAAGAAGAAAATCACATAACATATAAATAGAAATGTTTTAATGGGACACAGCTAGCATGGATTTGCACAAAGGAAGTCTTTCCTTGAAAATCTGCTACAGTTTTTGAAGGGGTTAATAAACATGTAGATAATGGTGAACTGGTAAATGTAGTATTTTTGGATTTTCAAAAGACATTTGATAAAGTCCCTCATGAGAGGCTTCAAAGAAAACTGAAATGTCATGAAATAGGAGGTGATGTCCTTTTGTGGTTTGCAAACTGGTTGAAAAACAGGAAACAGAGTCTAGGATTAAATGGTCAGTTTTCTCAGTGGAAAAAAGTTAACAGTGGAGTGTCTCAGGATCTGTACTTGTTCTGGTGCTTTTTAATATATTTTTAAGTGATCTGGATAGGAGTACGATGAGTGAAGAGTTCGTATTTAGAGATGACACAAAATCATTCAGAGTAATTAAATCATAAGTGAATTGTGATAAATTGCAGGAGGACCTTGTAAGACTGAAAGATTGGGCATCCAAATGGCAAGTGAAATTTAATGTGGATAAGTGCAAGGTGATGCATAAAGGGAAAAATATCCCATATTGTAGTTATACAATATTAGGAGTTACCACCGAGAAAACAGTTCTGGGTTTCATGGTGGATAATATTTGAAAATCATCAACCACTATGCCATGGTGGTCAAAAAAACAAACAGAAAGTTAGGAATTATTAAGAAGGGAATGTGAGTAAAATGGAGAATGTGATAATGCTTCTTTTTATCGCTCCATGATGAGCCCGCACCTTGAATATGGTGTGTAATTCTGGTTGTCGAATGTCAAAAAAATATATTGTTGCACTGGAAATGGTACAGAGAAGGGTGACCAAAATGATAAAGGGGATGGAATGGCTCCCCTATGAGGAAAGTCTAAATAAGTTGGGGTAGTCAGCTTGGAGAAGAGACAGCTGAGGGGGGATATGATAGAAGTCTATAAAATCTTGAAATGACTTGGACAGGTAAATGTGAATCTGTTATTTACGCTTTCAGATAATACAAGGATCAGGGACACTCCATGAGGTTAGCAAATAGCACATTTAAAAAACAAATATTGGAGAAAATTATTTTTCATTTAATGCACCATTAAGCACTGAAATTCATTGCCAGAGGATGTGGTTAAAGTAGTTAGTGAAGCTCAGTTTTAAAAAGGTAAGGATACGTTCTTGGAGGAGAAGTTCATAAACTGCTTTTAATGAAGCTGACTTAAATGGTAACTTTCAAACCAGCATGTGAGTGTACATTAGCGCATGTGTTCCAGCGCATGTCCAGAGACATGGCCATTTTAAAACTTACACACATATATGCGTGTATGTTAAAAAATAGCCTGGTCGCATGCACATGTGCACTAGGGGTGTGCATTCGGATTGACCGCATTAGTAAAACGCAACTCATATTTTTTTTTTACTTAAAAAATTGATTCGACATAAACGATCGGATTTCCCACATATCGAACATAGATATGTTCGATATGTGGGAAATCGCGATTGTTGAGCCAAAATAAAAATATAAACCCCCTCACCCTCCTTAATCCCCCCCCCCCGACTTACCACAACTCCCTGGTGATGGAGCGAGGAGTGAGGACGCCATTTCTGCAATCCTTGGCGAGAAGCATGTGACGTCGGCGGCACGTCGAGTGACGCCGGCGTCACGTGATTCCCGGCTCGTTCGCGCCGGACGGCTCGTTCGGCCCAAAAAGAACTTTTGGCCAGCTTGGGGGGGCCTCCTGACCCCCCCCAAGCTGGCCAAAAGAACTTGGCCAGCTTGAGGGGGTCAGGAGGCCCCCCCAAGCTGGCCAAAAGTTCTTTTTGGGCCGAACGAGCCGTCCGGCGCGAACTTGCCGGGAATCACGTGACGTCGCATCTGAGTGACGCGGCGCCACGTGATTCCCGGCTCGTTCGCGCCGGACGGCTCGTTCGGCCCAAAAGAACTTTTGGCCAGCTTGGGGGGGTCAGGAGGCCCCCCCAAGCTGGCCAAAAGTTCTTTTTGGGCCGAACGAGCCGTCCGGCGCGAACGAGCCGGGAATCACGTGACGCTGCGTCACTCGACGTGCCACCGACGTCACATGCTTCTCGCCAAGGATTGCAGAAATGACGTCCTCACTCCTCGCTCGATCACCAGGGAGTTGTGGTAAGTCTGGGGGGGGGATTAAGGAGGGTGAGGGGGTTTAAATTTTTTTTTTGCACATATGTACATATACCCAACTCATTGGATTTTTTTTATGTCCATATTGGCCGCAAGTGGGACCCCCTTTCGGACATAAAAAATATGAACATAAAATTTTGCTCTGCACATCCCTAATGTGCACCCAATTTTAAATAGGCAAGCCATAGGCGATTAAATCCCAATTCTACCGCATAAGTTGAGGAATTTTAAATTGGGTGCTCGTCCAGTCCATTGCCAGTTTTACCAATTTACCCAGTTAAGAACTAGATCCTCCAAACCTCCCTAGTTTGATAGTTTTTACTCCCTCCAGTTAGTTACCCCAGATCCTTTAAATCTATCAGAAATGGTTCTCTTTTTATATTTTTTTTAACTTACTCCTCATCCATAGCAGAAGTAAACTTATTTGGCAGGGGATCTGGGTGTGATCTGCATATCTCTTGGCCATGCCACAAAACACATATTCCTCAAACAGACCACGCCTATTCCACACTCCTTTCTGAAAACATATGAGATGTGCACGCAGCAGGCAATATGTTTGCATCTGGGAGGCTTTTCAAATATGTGGGCACACTTGAGTCCAACTTTTGCACATCTCTCTTGATTTCTGACACGTACTGGGCTTTTAAAATTCACATTTTAAGGAATAGAATAGTCACTGCTTATTACAGGCTTTATTATCATGGGATATTGTAATGTTTGTGTACTTGCCATGTACTTGTATCCTGGATTGGCCTTTGTTGGAAACAGGATGCTGGGCTTGATGGACCCTCGGTCTGACCTAGTATGGCAACTTCTTATATTCTTATGTTCTGTCTGTCTGGGTCTTCCTACTTACTGTTTGTAGTAGGGATGTGAATCGTTTTTTGACGATTTAAAATATCGTCCGATATATTTTAAATCGTCAAAAATCATTAGGGCCACGATACAATACCAATTCCCCCGATTTATCGTTAAAAAATCGTAAATCGGGGGAAGGGGGAGGGCAGGAACTTACTTACTTGCCCTAAACCAATGGCAGGAAAACCGGCACACTAAAACCCCCTAAAACCCACCCCCGACCCTTTAAATTAAATCCCCCACCCTCCCGAACCCCCCCCCCCAAATGCCTTAAATTACCTGGGGGTCCAGCGGCAGTCCGGAACGGGCTCCTGCAATTGAATTGTGTTGTCTTCAGCCGGAGCCATTTTGCAAAATGGCGGCCGCAAAATGGCGGTGGCCATAGACCAACACGATTCGACTGCAGGAGGTCGTTCCGGACCCCCGCTGGACTTTTGACAAGTCTTGTGGGGGTCAGGAGCCCCCCCCCCCCAAGCTGGCCAAAAGTCCCTGGGGGTCCAGCGGGAGTCCGGGAGCGATCTCCTGCCGCGAATCGTTTTCCATACGGAAAATGGCGCCGGAGGTCGACTGCAGGAGGTCATTCAGCGGCGGTCCGGAACCCCCGCTGAATGACCTCCTGCAGTCGATCTCATGCCGGCGCCATTTTCCGTACGGAAAACGATTCGCGGCAGGAGATCGCTCCCGGACCTCTGCTGGACCCCCAGGGACTTTTGGCCAGCTTGGGGGGCCTCCTGACCCCCACAAGACTTGCCAAAAGTCCAGCGGGGGTCCAGAATGACCTCCTGCAGTCGAATCGTGTTGGTCTATGGCTGCCGCCATTTTGCGGCCGCCATTTTGCAAAATGGCGCCGGCTGAAGACAACACAATTCAATTGCAGGAGCCCGTTCCGGACCGCCGCTGGACCCCCAGGTAATTTAAGGCATTTGGGGGGGGGGGGGGTTCGGGAGGGTGGGGGATTTAATTTAAAGAGTCGGGGGTGGGTTTTAGGGGGTTTTAGTGTGCCGGTTTTCCTGCCATTGGTTTAGGGCAAGTAAGTACTTCCCTCCCAAAGTTGATGAAGTATTAAGGCATTTGGGGTGGGGGATTTAATTTAAAGGGTCGGGGGTGGGTTTTAGGGGGTTTTAGTGTGCCAGCTCACGATTTTAACGATTTTCACGATATTTTAAACACCCAAACGGCAACAATACGATTCCCTCCCCCTCCCAGCCGAAATCGATCGTTAAGACGATCGAGGACACGATTCACATCTCTAGTTTGTAGTAGCAGGAAAGGTAGAGGGTGCAGACATTGTGCAGGACACTTCTGTCTTATCAAATTGCTATGAATGCATTTGTGTTTTCTTTCCTTTTTAGATGACTTTTCATTCCTGAATTGTTGCAATCTATTCACACCTTATGTTGCAATGTTTAACTTGAATCATTTGTTGCCTTTGCTAGGTAACAAATAAATTTTGAGAAGGATACAAAGAGTTGAAAGGACAGTTTTGTGCTGCTGAAATTCACACCTAAAAATAAGCTCTCCTAGCCACAGCTATTGCTGAAATTGACCAAGAGGTAAAGCTCCTCAAAGGTTGATGTGTCTAAGTTTCTGATAGTTTTTCTAAATGAAGAGGTTCATACTCTGTAATTTTCAGGACAGTTATAAAATTCTTTAAATCCTGTATTGGCAAGATAACAATGAATCAGATATGTATCAAAATCTGTCATGTGTGATGTTTCAGTCTGTGTACAATGATTTGTCTATAGAATACTGTTATGGGTTGTATTGTCCTCTCATTGCCAATGCCTAATGTGTCACCTTTAAATAATGAGGTAGGGTAAGAGTGATCAGATGCAAAGTAGGTGTCAAGTAGTACCATTACTTTAGGCAATCTTGTAGCTATGTCTTAAGTTCAAGTCATGTAGAGTGTTTTAATGTCAGTGTAATGGGCATCCCTTAATCTGTATGCATGTGAATATGTGGATCATTGTGGTGACTTTTATGCTTGGTAGAGCATGTATGGAGTTGATCTTCATCAGAATGTATCTTCTTCATGAGGAAACTGCATAGTTATCTCTTCTGATTCAGATTGGACCATATCTGACAATTCAGTCTAATACATAGTCTCTGGTACATTGAGCAGAATCCTTGGAACAACTTGACTAATTTGGTTCTTCTCACCTTCCTTCTTGTACTGAGTTTGTGTCAAAAGTCGAGGTCTAGCATTTCTACATTGGATTCCAATTCAGGTTTGTTTGTTTTTTTGGTGGCAGAAACAGCATTAGTTGATGCAGTAGACCTTTGCTTCTTCTCTTTGATTCTAGATATTTCCAACATTAGGCCCCCTTCTCACATACTATAAGAACATAAGAATTGCCGCACTGGGTCATACAGAGGGTTCAGAAAGCCCAGTATCCTGTTTGCAAGAGTGGTTAGTCCAGGTCACAAGTACCTGTCAAGATCCAAAACAGTAAATAGATCCCATGCTGCTATTATGTAGTGATAAGTAGTGACTATTCCCTAATGGAAAGATTTTAAGAGGCAACCCAGTGTGCACAAATTTACGCCCAGTTATATAACATGCACGCGCAGCCACATGCATGTTATAAAATCCAGGGTTGGTGCGCACAAGGGGGTGCACACTAGTGCACTTTGCGTGCGCCGGCCCTAGGGGAGCTTTGATGGCTTGCCCCATTCCATCCACCTCCCCACCTTCCCCTTCCTTCCACTACATAATCCACCCCACAGCCCTACCTAAACCCCCCCTAACCTTTGTTTTACAAGTGGCGCCTGCCTCCAGGCAGGCATAGGTTGCATGCGCCAGCCAAATGTCGGCACACAATCCCCCGGCCTAGTGGCCCTATGGAGGCCTCTGGCCAAAGCCACGGCCACGCCCCCACCCCCACCCCGGACCGCCCATGCCTCACCCCTTTTTTCAAGCCCCGGGACATACGCGCATCCCGAGGCTTTGCACGTATCACCGGGCCTATGCAAAATAGGCTCGGCACGCATAACCCCCCTACGTGCATAAATCCAGCTGGATTTACGTGTGCAGGGCTTTTAAAATCTGCCCCTAAGTCTACTTGGTTAATATCAGTTTATGGACTTCTTCAGAAACTTGTCCAAACCTTTTTTAAACCAGCTATGCTAACTGCCATAGCAACATCCTCCAGAATTGAATTTCAGAGCTTAATTGTGCATTGAATGAAAAAAATATTTTATCATAAATATTTGCTCATGCACGTGGGGCCACTACTACTGGTGGTGGCCATGATGGCCATGGTGGCCGTGTTTGCTTTAGATGTTCAGTAGGTTAACCACTTAGAATGTCCTGATGGAATACTATGACATAGTTTCCTGCAAGTGCTTAACTCGTTACTTTGCTTCTTTTAGTGTTTCTCATCAGGCTGTCATGTTCTTGATAAATGTGTTTCTGAAGATCCTGATCCTGCAAGCTTTTTTTTTGCATTGTTCTTTTTTAAGTAACATATTTTTCTGATTATAGTTGATAGTACTTGCAGCTGGATCTCGGTTAACTTATAGTTGCTGAGTCAAACATTTTATGTTCGCAGAATTGTCTTTGCTGCATAACAACCAGCCATGACATGAGTTTATCCCTTTATAAATGATTCTACAAACAACCTAGCTTATCTGAAACTGTGTCTTTACATAAAATGTTTCTACAAACCATGTGTTAAGTGCCCATCTAACCATAATTTGAATAGTCTTGCATGAGAAAAAAAAAGCTATGATTTCAGTCAATCACATTGTTCATCTTATATCACATTAATTTCCAAGAATAAAGCTGAGTGATGCAAAGTTAGGTCTTTAAGAAGAGGAACAAACAGGACCAGAAGGAGGAGAACAAGGACCAGGATCCACTTGCTGTGATGACCACCCTTCTGGACTGTACAGAACTGATGCCTTCCTGATTGCCCCTGAATTCCTCTTCTACATGCTGCTGGATGTATGCTTTTCTCCTAAAGATGAGCAACAAAGAAGCTGTCTCATTTCTTGAATGCCACAGATACTGATTTCAGAGAAACATGGACAAGATAAGTCTGACTTCTTTCTATTAAGGTCTAAGAGAGAATTTTAATCTACTCCAGGGATTAGTGAACATGTAAATATGTTTTAGCTATGCAAGACTTCAGTTAAGTAATACACATACACACTAGAGATGTGCATTCGTTTATCATGAATTAGGTAATTTCAATGAAATTTCAATGAAATTGCCTAATTCGTCATGGTTCGGGGGACGCGAACCACAAAATGGATTTTCCACGAACTTTGGGGAAAATTCATTTTTTGGGTTAGTGTGGGGGGGATGGCAGGTGCAATCTTGTACTCCTACCATGTGACAGGGGCTGACGAATGGCTCTGGTAGCCCCTGTGACATAGTAAGGTCAAAGGCTATCAGTACCATTTTGAATACTGGCAGCCGACGGCCCGAGTGCAGGAGATTACTCCAGGACCCCCACTGGACCACCAGGGACTTTTGGAAAGTCTTGGGGAGGGGGGTCATTTTGAATACTGGCAGCCAAAGGCCTGAAGGGAGAGACTGCTTGCGGGACCCCGCTGGACCACCAGGGCTTTTAGTAAGTCTTGGGGAGGGATCGGGATGGTGGGGGGTTGTAATACAGTAAATGTGAAGGGTTGGGGTGGTTTTTCTTCTGATTCTTATTTTTTTTAATTCATTTTTCTGGTTTTGGGTTTGGGTTCCAGCTTCGTTTTTGCCGAAAATCAATCCGTGGGAAAACAAGTTTTCTCATGAAGCGCCTGAACTGAAACCCAACCCTACCCAGAAAAATGAAGCTCATCTCTAATACACACACATATATACTGTTGCGCTGGAGGTGGACCCTTGGCCTGGTGCAGGATTGGTATGGCCCTCTACTCAGACCTGAAGAGCACCTGCCACCAGGAGGCGAAGCACAGGAAGAGAGAGTGGCTAGCTGGAGCTTCGCCAATAGCAACCCGGGGTTCCCTCAGGTTGAGCCCTTGGTTACCCGTGCCACCTGGTCTTAAGTGGACCTCACAGGGTCTCCTAGAGAGAATGTTCAGAGGAGTGCCCACCACATAAGAACATAAGAAAATGCCATACTGGGTCAGACCAAGGGTCCATCAAGCCCAGCATCCTGTTTCCAACAGTGGCCAATCCAGGCCATAAAAACCTGGCAAGTACCCAAAAACTAAGTCTATTCCATGTAACCTTTGCTAATGGCAGTGGCTATTCTCTAAGTGAACTTAATAGCAGGTAATGGACTTCTCCTCCAAGAACCTATCCAATCCTTTTTTAAACACAGCTATACTAACTGCACTAATCACATCCTCTGGCAACAAATTCCAGAGTTTAATTGCGCGTTGAGTAAAAAAGAACTTTTCCTGGCGTGTAGCCAGATGGACTCAGGACAAATGGGATAGTATCCGTGTGCTAGCAGTTGGAGATGGATCTGACGTCAGCACGGGGGCGTGTATATATCCCCACAGGAAGCGCAGCTGTTCAGTAATTTCCGTCTCCAAAGCAGTTTGGAGTGCCTGCACGCTGGTTCAGCGTGCTTTCCAAGACTACTTTCATTTTTGTTTTCTTCTCTTCTAGATTCTACTTTACCTTTCTTCAACACCTTTTTGAGCCCCGCGCTCCTCAGGGGCCGTTCTGGCCGTGCCCCCCAGTTGAGCTTCCCGGGGTGACTGCCGTGGTCCCCCGGAGGTGAAAGTCCTCGGTCCCGCCGAGGCCCTCGCTCCCGGCGTGGACGAGGTAGCGGGTGCAGTGCCTCAACCGCGGCGGTGAAAGGTATCGGCCCTTTCCCCTCGCAGCCGGAGACCGCCTGTGATCCTGCCCAGCAGCGCTGAAGATTTGGTAAGGCGTACGTCTCTTCACCCAGGTCTCCGCTATCTAGAGGACCGGCGGCGTGGCAAGCCGTGGAGGACGCCATTTGTGGCCTTACTCAGGTATTCCGCGCCTGTAATGGGTGCGGCTTTCTTTCCTCCTTGTTCTTGCTTATTGGCTGCCACTGTGAGTATGTGCCGCATATTGCTGCTGTATGTCTATTGACTGCCATTAGGTGTATCTTGCTACCTGCTTAGTATTGTGCGCCTATTCTGCTCGGCGCCTATTGCGGCCGCACACTGTTGCTATTGTGTGCCTGTTCTACTCAGCGCCTCTTGCTGCCACAGCCTGTTCCTATTGTGCGCCTGTTTTGCTCAGCGCCTATTGCTGCCGCTTACTATTGCTATTGTGCGCTTGTTTTGCTCAGCGCCTATTGCTGCCGCTTACTATTGCTATTGTGCGCTTGTTTTGCTCAGCGCCTATTGCTGCCGCTTGCCTTTGCTATTGTGCGCTTGCTCTATTCAGCGCCTATTGCTGCCGCATCCTATTGCTATTGTGCGCCTGTTCTAGCCTGCGCCTATTGCTGCCGCATAAGAAGCGCACGCTTGCTATATTTTGCTCATGGATCAGCTCGCAGCCGCGGCCGCAGCTGCGCCGCCGCTTGCCCTAGACGTTTCAGCTCTGGGCCTCTGCTCTGCATGCCACCTTCGTGCCACGCGCGGTACTGACCCCGACTCCCTGTGTACCCAATGTGCGGCGGCCAGGGGACCCTCCAGCCAGGACCAATCTCAGCCGCAGTTTTTTGACAGTTCACCTGCGGCTACCCCGGATTTGGGAGGCAGTCTCGACCGCTCAGGAATCCCGGGGGATCTTGTACCCCGGCGTTTTGAGGCTGCTTCCATTTCCTGGGTGGATCTTTTTCAGGGAATTCATGCCTTTGTCAAGATGCAGACGGCTTCGCGTCCTGCCCCTACGGTCCTTGCTGCGCCTGTTCTTCCGGCGGTTGCTGCGGTTCCTGCGGTGGTGGCGTCTACGGCGCATGCTGTGGCTGCCGCCATGATGGCAGCCTCTAGGGATCCTGTTCCTGGACCCTCGCAGCCTTCTCGGGAGCGGGACCTCCCATTATTGGACAGTCCCGATCACTCGGACCAGGAGGTTTCACCGGACGAGTCCGAACTCCCGGACGAGGGGGACCTCCCCCCGGGGATTGCGCCATATAGGACTATGCGGCGCTTTTTCCCTAAGGAGGACCTCTCGGACCTCGTGTCTCAGTGTCTGGCGGAGTTGGATATCACTGGACCCAGTGCTTCGATTCCTTCTGCGCAGAACCCCCTGCTGGAAGGTCTTCGTCCTACAGCCCGCCATTTTCCTTTCTTGCAGGCCGCTCAGCAACTCATTGATTTGGAATGGGCAGCACCGGCGGCCTCATTTCAAGGGGGCCGGGCCCTGAAAGGC
Organism: Rhinatrema bivittatum; assembly: GCF_901001135.1. Classification (NCBI taxonomy): domain Eukaryota; kingdom Metazoa; phylum Chordata; class Amphibia; order Gymnophiona; family Rhinatrematidae; genus Rhinatrema; species Rhinatrema bivittatum. Next base: position 612,071,364 of record NC_042616.1, read on the forward strand.
ATGTACCCATTGGCACCGGCTCTCCAGGACCTCCTGGCATGCCCTCAGGTGGACGCCTTAATTAGCGCTGTGGTCAAGCGCACTACCATTCCTGTGGAAGGGGGTATGGCCCTCAGGGAGCCCCATGACAGGCGGATGGACGCCATTCTGAAGCAAAATTTTGAGGTGGCAGCTCTTTCTTTGAGGATTGCGGCCTGTTCCACGGTGGTCACTCGTGCCTGCTTGTCTCAGGTCCGGAACAACGCTCCGGCGGCTGACATGGAGCCCGCTCTTTCCTTCCTCACCGATGCCGCATCGGATTTGGTTCGAACCACGGCTAAGGGGATCTCGTCTTCCGTGGCCGCCAGGAGACTCCTATGGATCCAGCCATGGTCCGCTGATACACCTTCAAAGTCTCGCCTCATCAAATTGCCTTTTCAGGGCTCGTTTCTGTTTGGCAGTAACCTTGATAAGCTAGTCGCTACCTGGGGTGCCTCTCCTGTGCCTCGCCTACCAGAAGACCGGTCCAGGAGGGGACAGTGCTCCGGTCCACGGCCCTCTAGGGGCAGGAGCTCACAGCGATTTGTTCCATATAGAGGGCGCTACCAGTCGCCGCGTCCTCCGGCCAGGAATCAGTCCTTTCGGTCCAGGCTGCGCAAACGGGGGAACGGGCCGGGCGGGGGTCCCGGTCACATCCCACAATGAGAATTTGCCGATTCATCTGGGGGACGAAGCCATAGGGGGCAGGTTGACCCTCTTCTACCCCAGATGGGTCGAGATCACGTCGGACCAGTGGGTCCTTGCAGTTATCCGAGAGGGGTATTATCTGGACTTTCATCATCTTCCTCCGGACAAGTTTGTGGAGTCTTCATGTTCCCCGCTCAAAAAGGCAGCATTGGAGGCCACCCTGACGAGGCTCCTGACCTTGAATGCCATCCTCCCAGTGCCTGCCTGGGAAGTGAATTCTGGACACTATTCCATTTATTTCATAGTACCCAAGAAAGGGGGCACTTTTCAGCCTGTGCTGGACCTCAAATCCCTCAATCGGTACTTACGGGTACCGAGGTTTCGCATGGAAACTCTGCGCTCCGTCAAAGCTGCAGTCCAGCCCGGAGAGTTCCTCACGGCATTAGACCTGTCCGAAGCCTGTCTTCATATTCCGATACATCCAGATCATCAGCGCTTCCCACGCTTCAAGGTTCTGGACCGCCACTTCCAGTTTCGAGCTCTCCCCTTCGGGTTGGCCACCTCCCCAAGGACATTCACCAAGGTGATCGTGGTTGTGGCGGCGGCACTCAGGCGGGACGGGATCTTGGTCCATCCCTACCTAGACGACTGGTTGATCAGGGCGAAATCCCGAGTGGAGAGCCTGCGGACAACCGTCAGGGTGATCGCCCTTCTGGAAAGCTTGGGCTGGGTCATCAACCTCAGCAAGAGCTGCCTACAGCCTTCCCAGTCCATAGAATATCTGGGGGTACGGTTCGACACTCGGGCGGACACGGTCAGTCTTACGACCAAGAGACAGTTGAAACTTCGGCAGCGTATCCAGTATCTGTTGGGAACCAGTCGGCCGTTAGCTTGGGATTATCTGCAAGTTCTGGGTCTCATGGCCTCCACTCTGGACGTGGTGCCTTGGTCACGAGCCCATATGAGACCACTACAGCATTCCCTGCTCTCTCGCTGGAGCCCCCATCACCGAGCCTATTCCATGCACCTCCCTCTACCGGTCCATGTTCGGACCCAGCTGCGGTGGTGGTTGCGGTCCAACCACCTGAGCAGGGGGTCGCGGATGTCCTCGCCCACGTGGATCTTGCTTACCACGGATGCCAGCCTAAGCGGCTCGGGAGCACATTGCGAAGAACTCACCGTGCAAGGGCGCTGGAACAGGGAGGAGTCCACATGGAACATCAATCGCCTGGAAGCCCGGGCAGTCAGACTGGCCTGCCTTCGTTTCGCTCCACGGCTGCGGCACAGAGCTGTCAGAGTGATGTCCGACAACGCCACCACGGTGGCCTACATCAACCGTCAGGGCGGAACCAGAAGCCGACAGGTATCTCTAAAATCGCCCCACTCATGGTTTGGGCAGAGGCGAATCTGCGGGACATCTCCGCCGTCCACATTGCCGGGAAGGACAATACCACAGCAGACTTCCTCAGCAGAGGAAGCCTGAATCCAGGCGAGTGGCAGCTGTCCCCCACAGCTTTTCAGATGATTGTCGATCACTGGGGGATCCCGGCCATGGATTTACTGGCAGACAAGTCCAATGCTCAGGTACCCAGATACTTCAGCCGCAGACGCGACCCGTGCTCGCACGGCATCGATGCTCTGGTCCAGCCGTGGCCTCCGGGGACTCTTCTATATGCCTTTCCCCCGTGGCCTCTACTGGGTGCCCTCATCCACAGGATTCGGTCACACCAGGGCCTAGTTCTTCTGGTGGCCCCGGACTGGCCAAGAAGACCCTGGTAAGCGGACCTCAGACGCCTGCTGGCAGGGGAGCCTCTCCCCCTGCCTCCTCTCCGGGACCTTCTACGTCAAGGTCCCATTCTGCACGAGGATCCGGCTCAGTTCTCTCTTACGGTCTGGCCATTGAGAGGGCTCGACTGAAGAAAAAGGGTTACTCGGGGCCTGTGATTACTACACTCCTCCGGGCTCGCAAGTTTTCCACATCCCTCACCTACGTACGGATCTGGAGGATTTTTGAAGCATGGTGCGACTCTCATGGCACCAGTCCACATGCCGCCACTATTCCTATTGTGTTGGATTTCCTGCAGGATGGGCTTCAGAAGGGTCTCTCCCTCAGCTCCATCAAGGTTCAGGTAGCGGCACTATCGTGCTATGGGCCCAGGAGAGGTGGCAAGACTATCGCCAAGCACCCTGATGTTTCTCGTTTCCTGCAAGGCGTCAAGCATATTCGTCCGCCACTAAAGTGGCCTATACCCTTATGGAACCTTAATCTGGTTCTGGATTTCCTTGCGGGATCCACCTTCCGACCCCTTCGGGGCTTGTCTCTACGGTCTCTAACCCTGAAGTTGGTATTAGGGATGTGAATTGTTTTAGGACGATTAAAATTATCGTCCGATAATTTTAATATCGTCTTAAACCGTTATGGAACACAATACAATAGAGATTCTAACGATTTATCGTTATAAATCGTTAGAATCGTGAGCCGGCACACTAAAACCCCCTAAAACCCACCCCCGACCCTTTAAATTAAATCCCCCACCCTCCCGAACCCCCCCCCCAAATGACTTAAATAACCTGCGGGTCCAGCGGCGGTCCGGAACGGCAGCGGTCCGGAACGGGCTCCTGCTACTGAATCTTGTTGTCTTCGGCCGGCGCCATTTTCCAAAATGGCACCGAAAAATGGCGGCGGCCATAGACGAACACGATTGGACGGCAGGAGGACCTTCCGGACCCCCGCTGGACTTTTGGCAAGTCTTGTGGGGGTCAGGAGGCCCCCCCCCAAGCTGGCCAAAAGTTCCTGGAGGTCCAGCGGGGGTCAGGGAGCAATTTCCCGCCACAAATCGTTTTCGTACGGAAAATGGCGCCGGCAGGAGATCGACTGCAGGAGGTCGTTCAGCGAGGGTTCCGGCGCCTCGCTGAACGACCTCCTGCAGTCGATCTCCTGCCGGCGCCATTTTCCGTACGAAAACGATTCGCGGCGGGAAATCGCTCCCTGACCCCCGCTGGACCTCCAGGAACTTTTAGCCAGCTTGAGGGGGGCCTCCTGACCCCCACAAGACTTGCCAAAAGTCCAGCGGGGGTCCGGAAGGACCTCCTGCCGTCCAATCGTGTTCGTCTATGGCCGCCGCCATTTTTCGGCGCCATTTTGGAAAATGGCGCCGGCCGAAGACAACAAGATTCAGTAGCAGGAGCCCGTTCCGGACCGCTGCCGTTCCGGACCGCCGCTGGACCCGCAGGTTATTTAAGTCATTTGGGGGGGGGTTCGGGAGGGTGGGGGATTTAATTTAAAGGGTCGGGGGTGGGTTTTAGGGGGTTTTAATGTGCCGGTTTTGCAATTTTACGTTTTTTCGATTTTTTACGATTTTTCACGATATTTTACCCCCCCAAACGGCAACAATACGATTCCCTCCCCCTCCCAGCCGAAATCGATCGTTAAGACGATCGAGGACACGATTCACATCTCTAGTTGGTATTCCTGCTGGCCGTATGCTCCGCACGCCGCATCTCTGAACTACAAGCGCTGTCCTGCCGTGATCCCTTTCTACGTATCTCTTCGGAGTCTATCCATCTTCGGACGGTTCCCTCCTTTCTCCTTAAAGTGGTTTCACAATTTCATCTTAACCAAACCATATCCTTGCCTACCACGGTAGGTTTGAAGAAATCTGAAGAAGGCCGTTTATTACGCCATCTCGACATCGGCAGATTGCTGCCCAGGTATCTGACGATGACTCAAGACCTGCGGAAGACAGACCATCTGTTCGTCCTACACAGCGGGAAGAAGCAAGGTGAAGCGGCCTCTCGGCCCACCATTGCCCGCTGGATTAAAGACGTTGTCAGAGCCGCCTACGTGGCGGCTGGGAAGGCTCCGCCTCTACAGGTTAAGGCTCATTCTACCAGAGCCCAAGTGGCGTCTTGGGCTGAATCCCGGATGCTGTCGCCGGCGGACATCTGTAAAGCGGCGACATGGTCCTCCCTCCATACCTTTTCTCGGTTCTACCGTCTGGATGTCCAGGCCAGGGAGGACTCGGCTTTTGCGAGGGCGGTACTGCATGGTCCTCAGGCAGCCTCCCGCCCAGGCGGGGTGTAAAGCTTTGGTACATCCCATTTGTCCTGAGTCCATCTGGCTACACGCCAGGAAATGTTGAGATTACTTACCTGGTAATCTTGTTTTCCTTAGTGTAGACAGATGGACTCAGCATCCCGCCCAGCTGCCTGTGTACATGGGTTTTCACTGATTCCAGGTAAGCCTTTGACCTTTGTTTTCCTAAGAGCGTACACTCTGCCAATATCCGGTTGGGACGGCTGGCGGTCTCCAGCCACTGTCAATCGGTCAGGGGAGGCCTGTTTTCACTTTTTTTTTCTTTACCTTTCATTGAGCGTCAGTACACACATCCATAACAGCTTTTGCAAGGAAGATTACTGAACAGCTGCGCTTCCTGTGGGGATATATACACGCCCCCGTGCTGACGTCAGATCCATCTCCAACTGCTAGCACGCGGATACTATCCCATTTGTCCTGAGTCCATCTGTCTACACTAAGGAAAACAAGATTACCAGGTAAGTAATCTCAACATTCTCCGATTAGTTTTAAATGTGCCCCATGCTAACTTCATGGAGTGCCCCCTAATCTTTCTACTATCCGAAAGAGTAAATAACCAATTCACATCTACCCGTTCTAGACCTCTCATGATTTTAAACACCTCTATCATATCCCCCCTCAGTCGTCTCTTCTCCAAGCTGAAAAGTCCTAACCTCTTTAGTGTTTCCTCATAGGGGAGTTGTTCCATTCCCCTTATCATTTTGGTAACCCTTCTCTGTACCTTCTTCATCGCAATTATATCTTTTTTGAGATGCGGCGACCAGAATTGTACACAATATTCAAGGTGCAGTCTCACCATGGAGCGATACAGAGGCATTATGACATTTTCCGTTTTATTCACCATTCCCTTTCTAATAATTCCCAACATTCTGTTTGCTTTTTTGACTGCCACAGCACACTGTACCGATGATTTCAATGTGTTATCCACTATGACACCTAGATCTCTTTCTTGGGTTGTAGCACCTAATATGGAACCCAACATTGTGTAATTATAGCATGGGTTATTTTTCCCTATATGCATCACCTTGCACTTATCCACATTAAATTTCATCTGCCATTTGGATGCCCAATTTTCCAGTCTCACAAGGTCTTCCTGCAATTTATCACAATCTGCTTTGTGATTTAACTACTCTGAACAATTTTGTGTCATCTGCAAATTTGATTATCTCACTCGTCGTATTTCTTTCCAGATCATTTATAAATATATTGGAAAGTAAGGGTCCCAATACAGATCCCTGAGGCACTCCACTGTCCACTACCTTCCACTGAGAAAACTGCCCATTTAATCCTACTCTCTGCTTCCTGTCTTTTAGCCAATTTGCAATCCACGAAAGGACATCACCACCTATCCCATGACTTTTTACTTTTCCTAGAAGCCTCTCATGAGGAACTTTGTCAAATGCCTTCTGAAAATCCAAGTATACTATATCTACCGGTTCACCTTTATCCACATGTTTATTAACTCCTTCAAAAAAGTGAAGCAGATTTGTGAGGTAAGACTTGCCCTGGGTAAAGCCATGCTGACTTTGTTCCTTTAAACCATGTCTTTCTATATGTTCTGTGATTTTGATGTTTAGAACACTTTCCACTATTTTTCCTGGCACTGAAGTCAGGCTATCCGGTCTGTAGTTTCCTGGATCGCCCCTGGAGCCCTTTTTAAATATTGGGGTTACATTTGCTATCCTCCAGTCTTCAGGTAAAATGGATGATTTTAATGATAAGTTACAAATTTTTACTAATAGGTCTGAAATTTCATTTTTTTTTAGTTCCTTCAGAACTCTGGGGGTGTATACCATCCGGTCCAGGTGATTTACTACTCTTCAGTTTGTCAATCAGGCCTACCACATCTTCTAGGTTCACCGTGTGTGGTTGATGTTCAGGCAGGAGTGTCCAGAGGTCACAGGAGGCCAGAAGAGAGTGTCCGAGTAGATTGTGAGGATCAGGGCCATAGAATCAGTCCAGAATGTTTAGCCAAAGCAGGGGTCAGTACCTGTAGCTAATCTGGGAGTAGTCAGGTCAGGCAGAGGTCAAGTTCCAGTCAGCAATCAAGAGTAGTCAGGGTCAGGCAGAGGTCAGGTCCGGGCAGCAATCAGGAGTAGTCAGAAGCAAGCAATGGTCAGTACCAAGATCAGTCCGAAGGGTACTACCAGGGATGAAGAGACAAAAGAATAGGAGACACTGGAATAGGAGACATAGGAGACACAGGAGATGCTGGAACAGGAGACGCTGGAACAAGAGATGCTGGAAGGCAAACTAGAGACACTGGAGTGTATGACTCGAATGAGGTGCTCATCGGACCTGGGCCCCGGCCACTGTGGAAATGGATGCCGGACAGAATGGTGGTCCCAGAGTGCGGTCGACTGGGAGTGGGTCCCAACGGGCAACTGGACAGGGAGCCATGAAATGGCCCGAATGTCAAGGGAAGGAAATGTGTCAGACCACTTCCTTTAAATGCAGCCTTTAATCAGGGAGTGCCGCAGAGGTGGTATCCACCCCTGGCCCTTTAAGAGGCTAGTCGGTCCACGTGTGCATGCCTAGTGGTGGGGCCGATGCCATGGATGATGCCGAGCCCCACCGTGAGGCCTGGACGGAAGCCTGAGTGTGGGGGAGTCGGGGATGCCACGAACTGGCTGCGGCTGCAGAGAGGGATAGCCTGGAGCTCGTGAATGGACCGGAAAGGTGAGCAGGCCCGGCCGCAGAGCAGACGCAGCCAGGAAGCTCAACAGTACCCCCCTTCTAGGCCTCCCTCTTACCGGCCTGAGCTTGTCAGGGTGAGTCCTGTGGAACTCAGCGAGGATGTCTTTGTCATATATGTGGTAGGAGGGCTCCCAGGAGTTCTCCTCCGGCCCGAAGCCCTCCCACAACAGAAGGTATTCCCAATGGCCTTTTCTATGTTGAATGTCAAGAACCTCCCTGACCTCGAGGACATCTTTGGGTTCAGCGCTGAGTTAGGTAGGAGCAGGAGACCATCGAGATGGCCAGGAAAAACTAGTGGTTTTAGTAAGGAGACATGGAATGTGTTGTGGATTCCCATGGAGGTGGGCAGCTGCAGCTGGTATGTCACTGCTCCTATTCGTCAGATAATTGGAAATGGTCCAGTGAACCTGGGAGCCAATCGTTGTGAAGGCAGACATAATTTAATGTGTTTTGTGCTGAGCCAAACTTTCTGGCCTCATCGGAACAGAGGTGCAGTGCACGGTGAGCATCAGTGAAGTGTTTGGCTTTCTTGGCAGCCTGACCCAGTCTCTCCTTGAACTGATTCCTGAGACAGTGAATCATCTGTGCTGTAGACTGGGCTGCAGGCGAGGGTACGGAAAGTGGCACTGGTAGAGGCAAGCATGGCTGGCGACTGAATACTACGGAGAAGGGAGAGACATCAGTGGAAGAGGTGACATAGGTATTGTGGGATAATTCGGCTCATGGCAATAGCTCGGCCCAGTTATCCTGCTGATCATTGATGTAGGATCTTAGGAATGTCTTTAGAGAATGGTTTGTCCTCTCGGCCTGGCCATTCACTTGAGGATGGTAGGCCGAAGTCAGATTCAGGGTAATATCAAATTTTGTACACAGAGACTTCCAGTACTGGAGCGAATTGTGGCCCACGATCGAAAACTATCTCATTGTGTAATCCATGTAGGTGGAACACATTATTCAGGAAGAGTTTTGCCAGTTCAAGAGCCAAAGGGAGGCTCTGTAGTGGAACGAAGTGGACTATTTTTGAAAAGCGGTTGATAATAACCCAGATGACCATGTTGCCCTTTGATGGGGTCAGATCGACGATGAAGCCAGTAGAGATGCTTGACCAGGGTTTGCTGGGAGCCAGAAGAGGTTGGAGAAGTCCCCAAGGATGACCAGTTGGAATATTTTGCTGTGCACAGATGGGACAGGAGTCCACATAACTGCAGAAGTCCTTAACCATCTAAGGCAACCAGTAATGTCTTATTAATATCTCAAGGGTCCGAGCCCATCTGGGATGACTGGCCAACTTTGAGTCATGGGCCCAGCGGAAGACGAGCCCTCCAAGATGGTATGGGACCACTGTCTTCCTGGCTGGCACCGTGTTGGTAACTGCAAGGGTTATGCAGGCTGGGTCAATTATGTGCCTAGGAGTTTCAGGTACATATTCTGGCGAGAGAGAGCGAGAGAGAGCAGCCGCTCAGGTGTTCTTGGCTGCAGGACAATAGCGGAGTTCAAAGTTAAAATGTTCAAAGAACAACGCCCAGCGGGCCTGTCTGGGGTTCAATAGCTGGGCTTCCTTTAAGTGTTCGAGGTTCTTGTGGTCTGCAAAGATCGTGAATTTATGCTGTGCTCCTTCTAACCAAGGGTGCTTGAAGTGCTAATTACACAGCTAAGAGTTCACGGTCTCCAATTGTGTAGTTTTGCTCTGCGGGAGAAAACTTGTGAGAGTAGAAGGAGCAGGGTACTAAGACCCCTTTAGAGGAATATTGGCTCAGGACCGCCACTGCTCCAATGGAGGAGGCATCAACTTTGATGACGAAGGGACAGTTAGGATCTGGGTGATGTAGACAAGGTCCAGTGCAGAAGGCTTCTTTCAAGGCATGGAAAGCAGATTGAGTTTTGGGACTCCAAACTTGAAGGTTACTACCTTTCTTAGTCATGGCTGTGAGTGGATCAGCTAGCATGGAGTAGTTAGCTATGAAGTTCCTGTAATAGTTTGTAAATCCAAGGAATCTTTGCAAGGCGCGGAGGCCTACTGTCTAGGGCCAATCTCAAATTCCTTGCAGTTTCTCAGGATCCATGGTGAAACCACGATTGGAGATAATGTAGCCCAGAAATGGAAGACGAGTCTCTTCGAAGATACATTTCTCTAATTTTGCATAGAGACAATTGTCTCTGAGACGTTGGAGAACTGTTTCAGCATGTGAGCGGTTGGACTTCAGGTCTTTGGAAAAGATCAGTATATCGTCTGGATATACCATGACAAATGAGTATGGTAAGTCCTGGAAGATCTCATTTATCAAACGCTGAAAGACCGCAGGGGCATTACAAAGTCTGAAAGGCATTACTATGTACTTGTAGTGGCCATCCTTAGTTTTGAAAGTGGTCTTACATATATCTTCTGGCTGGATCCGTACAAGATTGTATGCCCCTCTGAGATCTAGCTTTGTAAAGATCTGGGCTCCTTGTAGGTGATCAAATAGTTAGCTGAGTGGCAGAGGGTAGTGATCCTTGCGAGTCACAGCATTTAGCCCACAGTAGTCAATACAAGGACATAAACTGCCATCTTTCTTCTTCACAAAGAAGAATCCTGCTCCTGCCGGGGAATTGGAGGGTCTTATGAATCCTTTATTCAGATTCTCTTTAATGTACTCAGACATTGCTTGGGTTTCCGGTAATGAGAGAGGGTGGGTTCTGCCCTTGGGAGGCATAGTACCTGGTAGGAGCTCAATGGGACAATTGAACTCTTCGAGTGGAGGCAGGATGTCAGCATTTTGTTTGGAGAACAAATCTTTGAAATCAGAATACGGAGCAGGTAACCCGGTAAGAGTTGTAGAGTTCAGAACGGTGACCGCTGGAGACACCTCTCGCAGACAGTGGTTCTGTCACTGGGGTCCCCACTGGATTAACTGCAGGGATTGCCAGTCAAAGTCAGGTCCGTGTACCTGGAGCCAAGGAAGACCTAGGACTACTGGATGTGTAGAACACCAGAATGTATAGAGATATTTCTTCTTTATGGAGGGTTCTCACGGAGAGGCAGAAGGCTCTACCTGGATTGATGCAATGCGGAGAGGTACTTCCAGAGATTGAATCGGGATCTGGAATAGTGTGACAATATCATCCAGAATGAAGTTGCCACTCGCCTCAGTGTCCACAAGTGCGGTAGTGGCAAAGGAGCTTGATTCCCTGAAGAGGGACACAGGGAGTAGTAATTGGGGGCCAGTAACAGTAGCGCCCAAGCTCAGAACCCCTGCCAGGATCAGGCTCTGCAGTTTCCCAGACGCACAGGGCAGGATTGCAGGAGATGTCCGTAACCACCACAGTATTGGCAAAGGCCTTCTTTCTTGCATTGAAGGCGTTCTTCAGGAGACAAGCACCCACGATTGATCTGCTTCGGCTCCTCTTGTGGTGGAGGAGGTGCTGGAAAGACCATCAACTGGGGACTTGTAGCCCGGGCTGGGCATAAGGCAGGAGGCTGGGAGACCTTTATCTCCTTGTGTCGCTGACGAAGGCGATGGTCAATCTTACCAACCAGGGAAATCAGGTCATCCAGAGATGTCAGAATCTCACGAGCAGCCAGCTCATCCTTGAGAGCAGGAGACAAGCCATCCAGATAGATTGCCCATAGGCAGTCCTCTTGCCACCCCAGTTCTGTGGCTAGTGTCCTGAATTCTACTGTGAATTCGATGAGCTAATGCGAGCCTTGACAGAGGTGGAGAAGCTGGTGACCCACAACTGCCTGGCAGCCAGGGTCCTCGAAGGTCCGCTTGAAGATGGAGGATTTCATCAGAATGCTCCCAAAGCGGGGAAGCCCATGCTAGGGCTTTCCCCTCAAGGCGTGAGAGGATGAAGGTGATCTTGGTAGTTTCACTTGGAAACAGTGCAGGCTGTAATGTGAATTGCATAAAACATTGATTGAGGAAGCCTCAGCAGAGACGCAGATCTCCATTACAACAGGGTGGAGCTGGAAGGGCCAGGGATGCCCGTGGAGGCAGGGTTTGAGCCCAACCTCCTGAACTGACCATAACAGAATCCTCTAGTTGAGACCATAGTCTCTCCATAGATGAATTTAATGCTTGCAGGGTTTGTTGTTGCTCTTGGACATGAGCGGCTAGGCCAGGGATGGCCTGCAAGGTGGGAGACTCTACCGAGTCCATGTCCTTGGCAACCTGTTGCACTGGAGATGGACCCTTGGCCTGGTACAGGATTCGTACAGCCCTCCGGTCAGACCCGGAGAGCGCCTGCCACCAGGAGAAGGAGCACAGGATGAGACAGAGGCTAGCTGGAGCTTCACCAATAGCAACCCTGGGTTCCCTCAGGTTGAGCCCTTGGTTACCTGGGCCACCTGGTGTTAGGTGGGCCTTGCAGGGTCTCCTAGAGAGAAATATCAGAGGAGTGCCCACCACGAACAAGTGTGCGCGGTCGATGGTCAGGCAGGAGTGTCCATTAATCACAGGAGGCCAGAAGAAAGTGTCTGAGTGGATAGCGAGCATTAGGGCCAGAGTATCAGTCCAGAATGGTCAGCCGAAGCAGGGTTCAGTACCTGTAGTCAATCCGGGAGTAGTCAGGTCAGGCAGAGGTCAAGTTCCAGGCAGTGATCAAGAGTAGTCAGGTCAGGCAGACGTCAGGTCCGGGCAGCAATCAGGAGTAATCAGAAGCAAATGATGATCAGTACCGCGATTAGTCCGAAGGGTACTACCAGGGATGAAGAGACAAAGGAACAGGAGATGCTGGAACAGGAGACACAGGAGACGCTGGAACAGGAGCCGCTGGAAGGCAAACTAGAGACACCAGAGTGTACGTCCCGAACAAGGTGCTCACCTGGCCTGGACCCCGGCCACCACGGAAATGGATTCTGGATGGAACGGTGGTCCCAGGGTGTGGTCAACTGTGAGTGGGTCCCGACGGACAACTGGACAGGGGGCCATGGATGCCAAGGTGAGGAAGTGGTGTCAGACCACTTCCTTTAATGCAGCCATCAATCAGAGTGCACCGTGTAGCTGAGATCCACCCCTGGCCCTTTAAGAGGCTGGGCGGTCCGCGCGTGCATGCCTAGGGGTGGCCCGATTCCATGGAGGACACTGAGCCCTGCCGTGAGGCCTGGACAGAAGCCTGAGCATGGGGGAGCCGGGGACGCTGCAAACTGGCTGCAGCTGCTGAAAGGGATAGCTCAGAGCTCTTGGACGGATGGGAAAGTGAGCAGGCCCGGCCGTGGAACGAACGCGGCCGGGAAGCGCAACATATATGTGTGTGTGTGTGTCTGTGTGTGTGTTTGGTCTGCTCAAGCAATTCTTATATTAACCTGTTATGTTTAAAGGACAAAAGCCATTATTTAAAATTATTAAAATCACTAACATTGGATAAAGTGAATGAATACTTGTGCTGATTATAAATAATTCTTAATTTTCAGTACAGTAATTACTCCTATGAAACATGACTGTCAATTTATGTCTAGTACTTTCCTGTATTTGGTGAGATTAAGTTGGGGCATCAGAATCTATGGTGTCCATAGATAGAACGATGGCATCTGAAAGCTTAAATTCTAACTCAATTCCTTGCTTACAGGCTTTTAACAATGGTAGCAAACGTAAAAAGTTACTACCTTGCAGAAGAGATGAAGATGGACAGATTTGAGATGGCACTGGTTAATGTCCAGTTGTGTATCAGCATATTGATGATAGTTGACACTTGCAATTACAGTCTCAGGTAAATGAAAATGTAATAGCACTCAATAAGCAACATGCCTGAATTCCATGTTCCAGTCATGGCTATGGAAATTAGGGATGTGAATCGTTTTTTAATGATTAAAATTATCGTCCGATAATTTTAATATCGTCTTAAATCGTTATAGAACACGATACAATAGAAATTCTAACGATTTATCATTAAAAATCGTTAAATCGTGTTAGTGCGCATTAACGGGAGTTAGTGCGCACTAACTCCGAGTTAGTGCGCACTAACTGAAAATGATACAAATTGACACTTTCCAGGTCAGTAAAGGTCAGTTAGGAATGAATATGTGTTCCTATTGGCTGGCTGCCCTCTTATATATTGATGTTAACCAGGTTCCCACTGAGGTGATGGTTGGGGGGATGGGAAATGGAAATGGAAACTCAGGAACACTAACAGAAAATGATACAAATTATTGACACTATCCAGGTCAGTAAAGGTCAGTTAGGAATGAATATGTATTCCTATTGGCTGGCTGCCCTCTTATCTATTGATGTTACCAAGGTTACAACTGAGGTGATGGTTGGGGGGATGGGAAATGAAAACTGTTGATAGTTGACAAAAAAAGTAATGTGATCAGTCAATATGACTAGAACCTGTGCCCTATTCCTGATACCAGGGGTGTCAGGAATAGGGCACTCAGTGCCCTATCCCTGATACCAGTCTGAGACAGCTCCCTCCCTGCATTTCTAGTGAGAGGCTGGCTTCACAAACAGGGGGAGCTGCCTGACCCTCACTCCTGACTTCCCCCATGTCCCAGCTAGTGAATGGTGTGTGGGTGAGGGGGGGGGGGGAGGATGGTGAAGTCTGAGACAGCTCCCTCCCTGCATTACTAGTGAGAGGCTGGCTTCACAGACAGGGGGGAGCTGCCTGACCCTCACTCCTGACTTCCCCCATGTCCCAGCTAGTGAATGGTGTGTGGGTGAGGGGGGGGGGAGGATGGTGAAGTCTGAGACAGCTCCCTCCCTGCATTACTAGTGAGAGGCTGGCTTCACAGACAGGGGGGAGCTGCCTGATCCTCACTCCTGACTTCCCCCATGTCCCAGCTAGTGAATGGTGTGTGGGTGAGGGGGGGGGGAGGATGGTGAAGTCTGAGCAGCTCCCTCCCTGCATTACTAGTGAGAGGCTGGCTTCACAGACAGGGGGGAGCTGCCTGACCCTCACTCCTGACTTCCCCCATGTCCCAGCTAGTGAATGGTGTGTGGGTGAGGGGGGGGGGAGGATGGTAAAGTCTGAGACAGCTCCCTCCCTGCATTACTAGTGAGAGGCTGGCTTCACAGACAGGGGGGAGCTGCCTGACCCTCACTCCTCCGGGGTATTGTGATCTTCCTGCACACAGTGCCCTATCCCTGATACCAGGGGTGTTGTGATCTTCCTGCACACAGTGCCCTATCCCTGATACCAGGAGTGTTGTGATCTTCCTGCATGCAGTGCCCTATCCCTATTAATACCAGGAGTGTTGTGATCTTCCTGCACGCAGTGCCCTATCCCTAATACCAGGGGTGTTGTGATCTTCCTGCAAACAGTGCCCTATTCCTGATACCAGGAGTGTTGTCATCTTCCTGCATGCAGTGCCCTATCCCTGATACCGGGATGTGTGCAAGAAGATCCCAACACCCCCGGTATCAGGAATAGGGCACTGTGTGCAGGAAGATCACAACACCCCTGGTATTAGGGATAGGGCACTGTGTGCAGGAAGATCACAACACTCCTGGTATTAATAGGGATAGGGCACTGTGTACATGAAGATCACAACACCCCTGGTGCCAGGGATAGGGCACTGTGTGCAGGAAGATCACAACACCCCTGGTGTCAGGGTTAGGGCACTGTGTGCAGGAAGATCACAACACTCCTGGTATTAATAGGGATAGGGCACTGTGTGCAGGAAGATCACAACACCCCTGGTGCGAGGGTTAGGGCACTGTGTGCAGGAAGATCACAACACTCCTGGTATTAATAGGGATAGGGCACTGTGTGCAGGAAGATCACAACACCCCTGGTGCCAGGGTTAGGGCACTGTGTGCAGGAAGATCACAACACTCCTGGTATTAATAGGGATAGGACACTGTGTGCAGGAAGATCACAACAACCCTGGTGCCAGGGTTAGGGCACTGTGTGCAGGAAGATCACAACACTCCTGGTGTTAATAGGGATAGGGCACTGTGTGCAGGAAGATCACAACACCCCTGGTGCCAGGGTTAGGGCACTGTGTGCAGGAAGATCACAACACTCCTGGTATTAATAGGGATAGGGCACTGTGTGCAGGAAGATCACAACACCCCTGGTGCCAGGGTTAGGGCACTGTGTGCAGGAAGATCACAACACTCCTGGTATTAATAGGGATAGGGCACTGTGTGCAGGAAGATCACAACACCCCTGGTGCCAGGGTTAGGGCACTGTGTGCAGGAAGATCACAACACTCCTGGTATTAATAGGGATAGGGCACTGTGTGCAGGAAGATCACAACACTCCTGGTATTAATAGGGATAGGGCACTGTGTGCAGGAAGATCACAACACCCCTGGTATCAGGGTTAGGGCACAAGTTCTAGTCACATTGACTGATCACATTACTTGTTTTGTCAAGCTACCAACTGTTTCCATTTCCCATCCCCCATATACTGTCAGTGGGAAGCTTGGTAACATGAATAAATAAGAGGGCAGCCAATAGGAATACATATTCATTCCTAAACTGACCTTAACTGATCTGAAAAGTGTCAAATTGTATCATTTTCAGTTAGTGCGCACTAACTCCCAGTTAGTGCGCACTAACTCGAGTTAGTGCGCACTAATCGGAAAAAATGATTTTTAATGATTTCTTAACTAAAAAATCGTGCCTAACATGATTTTCTTGCCCTGCCACACGATTTCTATCGTTAAGACGATATGGAAAACGATTCACATCTCTAAAAATAGTCCTTACATTTGAGGAACATGAATTTATCATGGTTGAGTCCACTGAATAGCTGCCTTTTCATTAAACTAGTAGCTGATGTTTTTTTTTCCACTTTTCTTTCCTTGCCATATGTCATGCTGAGCAATGATACTAGTGCAGGGACCGGAGGGGGATAAGTCGGACAGCTGCTTAGGTGTGAGACCCAAGAGGTCATCAGCAGCAGGGCTATTTTTACTTATGGATACAGAAAGGGGCCCACTGAATGCACACTCTCTGCATCAATGACTCTATTCACCAATGCCCCAAATCTCCGGCAGCAGAGAATAGCCTTCTGCTTCATGCTTCAAACCCTCCTATCCCCTCTGAGGCAGCATACAGAGAACAAGAGAGGAACACAGATGAGCCTGAAGCAGACAGAGCAAAGCAGAGCCAAGAATAGCCACTGGACTCCCTAATCCAGCCCCAGTTGCAGGAGGGGAGGGCATGAGCCTGGAGCAGACACACATAGCACCGAATAGCCATTCAGTTTCCTAATTCACTTCCTCCTTTCCTCTTTCTCCACTTCCCTTCCTATCTGCAAGAAACAGGAGGGAAGGGGTGAAGATGAGGTGGGCAGCAGAACAAAGAAGAATTATTTTTTGTCTACATGCTTGTATTTCTAATTGGTGGTTATTGTTTTTAGTTAGTGTGTGTTCTGTGTATAACCAAGGTGAGGAATCCAACTAATAGAAGGTGCTCTGATATTTTAGGACACAGTGGAATATTTGCAGCATTGTTTTATTCACAAACAATTATTGCTGTTTAAGTTCTGGAAGTCATGCTGTTTTGGTATGACAGATTTGCTGTATAGATTCTGAGTGATTTTCTTGCAGAGGTTTTGAGTTATTTCTGGTAATAGAGGGAAACTGTGTCACTGTTACTGAAATGGCAATGTAATTTGAATTTTTTTTTCTGTGATGAATAGTGAGAGGAAATATCCTAATTGAGCCCAGCCACCCATTGTAGAGATTTCCTTCAACCAATGCAGTATAAAATTTAGGTATTTCTAGATTTTGCTTTTGCAGTCTACCGCCAAAAATCACAAATAATACATTATTCAGACAGTATGACATGATTTGTGAGACATATTTGCATTTTATGTGTATATATTATATATACAAGTATACTATGGCTGGCACTATCAGTAACTCCAAAATCTAGGGCCAATTATTTACATGCAATCTAATAAAAATTGACCCCCTTTTTCATCCAGATGTTATAATACAATCTTTATTTCCATTACTCATACATTTATATAATACCTCTTATGCTATATTCAAGTGTATAATTGGAATACTCCCTAAAACACCATTCATTAAAACCACACTCGCTTACTTACATACCTGTAAACACATACATGCATATCCATTCAAATAATTTGTACATGTCTTTTTGTTGTTGCATATAATTTCCACAATTTTCACACAAAGCCTTATCTATAAATCTACAGCAAATTAAAGTTTTTAATTTGGAATCCCTCCTAAATTTTATACTCTAAAAATGTATCCACAATGATCAATAGTCAATATTTATGACCACTGACCAAGAACAGTTTTCCAATAAAATGACAACATTATCTATTTCGGAGAATTGTTTGAACATTACAGGTATGGGAACATCACATTGTGGCCTCATCAAGGATTTAGCATCTATAGCTTTAATAAAATATGTTTTTACTAGGGATGTGAATCGGGCTTCAGACAATTGAAAATACCGTCGATATTTTCAAAATCGTCAGAAATCGGGGACTCTCCCAAAACGATAGGAAAACCCCACGATATTGATTGTGGGGCTTCCCTTATCGTTTTGGGGGAGGGCGGGAAAACGGCACACAAAAATAACCCCTAAACCCACCCCGACCCTTTAAAAGTAACCACTTAGCTTCCCCCACCCTCCCGACCCCCCCAAAACCTTTTTAAAGGTACCTGGTGGTCCAGTGGGGGTCCCGGGAGCGATCTCCCGTGATCTCCCACTCTGGGCCGTCCTCCGGCTACCGGGCCGTCCTTTGCCCTTACCTTGTGACAGGGTATCCGTGCCATTGGCCGGATCTTGTCACATGGTAGAAGCACTGGATGGCCAGTGCCATCTTGTGCTCCTACCATGTGACAGGGGCTGACCAATGGCACCGGTAGCCCCTGTGACAAGTAAGGGCAAGGCTATCGGCGCCACTTTGGTTCCTGGCACCCGACGGCATGCGTGCAGGAGATCGCTCCCGGACCCCCGCTGGACCCCCAGGGACTTTTGGCCAGCTTGGGGGGGGGCCTCCTGACCCCCACAAGACTTGCCAAAAGTCCAGCGGGGGTCCAGGAGCGACCTCCTGCACTCGGGCCGTATTGCCCTCAGGGCAAAGGCTAGCGCCGGTGCCATTTTGAATACTGGCAATACGGCCCGAGTGCAGGAGGTCACTCCCGGACCCCCGCTGGACTTTTGGCAAGTCTTGTGGGGGTCAGGAGGCCCCCCCAAGCTGGCCAAAAGTCCCTTGGGGACTCAAATGTATGACTCAAATGTATGATTTATAAGAGAGTGACTCAAATGTATGATTCATAAGAGAGTGACAGAGCACAAGAGTTGCTTGACTGTAAGTAAAACTCTAGTTGAAAATTGTATTCAATGCCAACCTGCTTGTGATGAGATTCAATGTTTAATCCTGGAGCTGGTTCATTTGGGATCTCAAGGCAGCAATAGATTGTTGCGATTAGCACAGCGGGAAACAATTTTTGATTTGCTATTTGAACATTGTACCCCTGCATGGATTAAATCTTGATAATGATTAGTCTGCATGGTTTTAACTTGACGACACATGCATATTATGGAATGCCTGCATTCTAAATTGTGATTGGCCACAATGGCCTTTACATTTACCTGTTTCTGTTTCACAGTGTCCATGTCATCCATTTGAGACAAAAAAACCCAATAGCACTATATGATACTTGAGGGATTTTACAGAAATGACATTAATATATAGAAAACATATCACCTCTTAATGAAATTCACTTTGAAATTTTTTTTGAAAAAATTAGCAAATACTGATCCCACACAAAAGGGGTATGTTGAATATTTATGATTGAAAAAAAACTTTCTCCACAATATCAAGAGCCAAAAAATGTTTTTATAGGATGGTAGGAACGTTTCATATATGTATAATGCAACACCACCCAGGTGTAATTCAGTGTGTTTAATCATTAACGTTCCCCCTTCCATCCATATTTTTTTATGTAAAATGTACCAAATTTGTGCAATAATATCTTATTGTTTAAAACTTGAAAAATGCTGAATAAACATGAATCGCTATGCAAAATATCAACAGTGTCCCGACTTATCTGTATGATGCTAAATGGCCCGACGAGGCCCCGTTTCAAATCCCAAAGGATCTTTTCTCAAGGGATGTTAGCTATATTGCCAGTAGTCAGGTAAATCTCTGTGCTCTTCCTCGAGTAACTGCTTATTCCTTACAACAGACTGCAAAGTCCTGCACTCTTTCTCGAGTGACTGCTTCTTCTTTACTCCTTACAACAGACCCTGAAGTCCTGTCTCGCACTGCGAAAAGTAAATCCTCAGCCTTTCTTGCGAGTGATCCTCTGCTAAAGCCTTCAAGCAGCAGAAAGGCTGAGGATTTACTTTTCGCAGTGCGAGACAGGACTTCAGGGTCTGTTATAAGGAGTAAAGAAGAAGCAGTCACTCGAGAAAGAGTGCAGGACTTTGCGGTCTGTTGTAAGGAATAAGCAGTTATTCGAGGAAGAGCACAGAGATTTACCTGACTACTGGCAATATAGCTAACATCCCTCGAGAAAAGATCCTTTGGGATTTGAAACGGGGCCTCGTCGGGCCATTTAACATCATACAGATAAGTCGTGACACTGTTGATATTTTGCATAGCGATTCATAAGTTTATTCAGCATTTTTCAAGTTTTAAACAATAAGATATTATTGCACAAATTTGGCACATTTCACATAAAAAAATATAATGGATGGAAGAGGGAACATTAATGATTAAACACACTGAATAACACCTGGGTGGTGTTGAATTATACATATATGAAACGTTCCTACCATCCTATAAAACATTTTTTTGGCTCTTGATATTGTGGAGAAAGTTTTTCCAATCATATAAATATTCAACATACCCCTTTTGTGTGGGATCAGTATTGTTTGCTAATTTTTTCAAAAAGATTTTTTCAAAGTGAATTTCATTAAGAGGTGATATGTTTTCTATATATTAGATCCATTTGAGACAGACATCCATGGTGATGAAGATGGTCTGCAGTATACTTATGGACTTGGGCCTTAGATGCAGTGGATTTTTCACAAAACGCGATCACATCAGGATTACTCTGGCCTAAAATTGAAGCCTTCTGTGATTGGAAAGTAATGCTTGTTTTTATGTGTTTTGAAAAATGATACAATAAAAAATACACTCATATTGACTTTGGACCTATGATTACAATGTTGCTAGCAGATTATGGTTTTAATCAGTTAAGCCATTATTGGCTGTGAGAATATTGGCCCTAAGCAAGTTTTTTATGGCAGTGATTCCTATTTCATTTGTGCTGCAAAGGGTAAAAAGCTATTTATTTATTCTTTGTGGAATGCTAGAATTTTTTGTTTTGAACTTTGCATTCTATTACGACTGGCTAATTGGTTTTGGTGTAAATATATTTATGCCAGAGGACTCTAAGTGCCGAATGAAAATAAGTTAATAGGTAATATGCCTTAGTTTTTCAACTGGTTTATAGACAGAGCAGACAGTGTTAAAGGAGTGTGTATGGTTTCTCTTCCTCCTGCATATCCCAAATTACTTTTGTGCAGCCATGTTGCATACTTTTTAGCCAATAGGAATACGCAAATATACATTAATCCTCCAGATCCCCAGATCACCAGGGGTGAACCAAACCCATGGTGTTTAGCAGCAGGATGGATGAAAGGCTTTTATTTGAACAAATATGTTCATAATTCAGCATCTTGATCCCTTTTTTGTTGTTACTGTAAATAGTAGCACTGCAACCGTGGCAAATAAAATGACTAGATGTATTTCATATGCTCACATTCATAGAAGACAGAGCAGATGAAAAACCACAAAAAAAAAAAACAAACAAACAAAAAACAAAAAAACAAAGGGCCCTCAAAGGGAAAGAAAAGATAAATTATCCTAAAGAAATCCATACATTTTCTATACAAAAGCCATAAATACCAATTTGCCCTTTTATGTCAGCTATTTTGGCTATATATCAGAGAAGAGAGAAAGGAGAATCATTCAGAAACACTGTTCCAAAGACACAGTACAACAGGACCAAGTGCAGGCTGGTCCATAGTGATAACTGCAAGCGCTGGTAATTAATTACCGTGCTGCGCTGAATGCTTCCCTCTTTGACAAGAAAGGAGCTACATATACCAGTGTATCTTGTTAAGTAAAAGTTAAAATCAGGGGAGAGTTATTGAACTTCCTCTCAGTTGCAATGTGCCCTATCCAGACTTCATGTAATGTAATGTGAATGATAATGACGGACAAGGTGGTTCTGTTCTGCAAAGAAAGGCAATCAATGATGCAATATTCTAATCAACAGATGTGCATCTTTCCCAGCCTCAGCAGGGTTCCATAAATAATGAATTATTTCAGTCCTTGTGGCAGAAGAGGTCGGCATGTTTTACAACCCTACAGAGCCCAATTAAAGCATGCAGTACCCATTAGAAGGGAACTAAAGGGCTGACAGGCATAATTGGGAGTACATCCAGTTAATATGTGCATACGGTCACACACATAGTTATGGGATGACCTACACTTTCGCTATAGACCCTCATTTTGCAAATGCACATGCCTACTGGCTCACATATCAAAGCAAGCTGAAATTCTGTACCTTTGCTGAGGTTTAGAGTCTTGGTATCAGATTTGGAGGAAATGCACTGGATGGTTTAAAAAAAATGCACATTTTTCCAAAACTAAGAAAACTAAGCAGAAGAGATTTTGATAAAATAGATAGTTTTATAAAGTTTTTTATGTGTTTTAGAAAAAAAATGTCTTGCTTGTACCATATTAAAGAAATGTTAAAGGAAAAATTGTGGTTTGAGCATGCTCAGTCAAGCTTTGCATCAATTTTTTTGAAGTCCTTAAGCAAAAACCAGGGGCAGTTCTATCATGAGACAGGGTGAAGCGATGGCCTCAGGCGGCAAAATTTTAGAGGGACAAAAGGTTCCCCTTAAAACACACCTGTGGTTGCTGCCTCACTCTGCATCTACACCCAGACAGACAAAAAAATCATCAACCGCCCAAACAAATAATGGCATGCCTGTGGGGATCCTGGGCCCTGTGGGCAGAAAGACAAACTTAGCGAAAGGGGTGCAGCCAGGAGTATGAATTGCCCTTGGGGATCCCAAGCCCCGCAGACAGAAAGACATTAGTGACAGCCGCATTGGATTATGATGTGCCCGACGGGATCCCAAGCCGGTAGCACTGAATTATGACATGCCCGTGAGGATTCCAGACCCCACAGACAGGAGGAAAGAGACATGGTGATTGAGGTGAAAGGGAAGAGGTAAGGTGTGAGCGGGGGAGCACTAAGTGAGAGAGAATAGTATGGTGGGAAGTGGTTAAGTGAATAATATGGTATGGAAGCGAGGAAAAGGAGGCTGAGAGAGGAAGAATGTGCAGTAAGCAACAAGAGGGAGGATGTGAATGATTGCATATGTGTGTGAGCATCTGAGAGAGTATGAACAAGCATGTGTGTGTGAGCATGTGAGAAAGTTTGAGGAAGAATGTGTGTGAGCATGTGAAAGAGTTGGAGTGTGTGTGTGTGTGTGTGTTTAAGATATGAGAGAGTTTGAGTGAGCATGTGTATTTGAATATGTATTTGAATAATACCGTTAAAGCACATTTAAATAAGATCAATTGGTATCAGAGGAAGAAGCTTTTCTTCCCTTCCATGTATTCAAATGCACATACCCTGCATGCACTATCTCCAATATATGCAAATATATCTCATGTATATTCATGGTGATGTCCTGATAATCAGACCTGTTTGAAGCACTCCAGGCCTGGAGTTGCCTACATTTATCCTGTGCCATTCCCCATGCACAGGCACTTGCCCCTCACACAGAAACAGAATTTCACCCACACACTCCCCATGCACAATAATATCATTTCTCTGGCAAATACACTCACAAAGGGGTGAATTTTAAAATAAGTTATGCATGTAAAGTTAGCATATAAGTACCTAAGTAGCTTGTACTCATGCTCATATTATTTAATATACCTCAAGCATATGTGTGCATTTCCGCTTTTTTGCATGCATTTCTGCATTAAGTAAAACAGTGGCAGTCTAAGGGCAATCTGGATTGGGGCCGAAAGATACACATGGAAGTTGCTAGTTTATCCTTATGCGAGTACATATGGTAATTAATTTGTCAATGTTACACCTGCCAGTTATCTTGTGCAATTGATATCAGACACATTTCAAGTATTGGATGGGTGGGAAGTCTAGGTGAATTGGTGGAAGTTCAGGCTGAAGAAATGGGAGGGTCTCAATGACCTGGAGAAGGACTGGGTGAACTGGTGGAGAAATTAGAAAATTGGTGATGCCAATTACATGTGCATGTTTTAAAATATACTAACTTACGCATGTAAATCAAGGTTTTATGCAAGTTGTATTTTTTTTCACACATGTAAATCAAGGTTTTATGCAAGTTGTATTTTTTTTCACACATAAAATATGCACATGCATGATTATAAACTAGGCAGGAAAAATACACTTGTTCAATTCATTGAAATACATGATTTCAGTACATTGCAGGTGTTCACATATAAGTATACATACATGCACATGCTGGAGTTTAGAAATGCTTCTATTTTATAATGCGTGTACCTGATAGGCACAGGTCATAAAATTCTGTAGTAGTTCTCCGTGCAGCCATGTACTTGCATATTTGTGTCAACCCAGAGTTCTTTGCAAGCTATCCTCCCATTCTCCCATAAATATGCATACTTTCCCCCATCTCCTCAACACATATTCACATACATGCCCCACATCTTTATCTACATATCACAAACTTACCACACACACAATCCCCCCATAACCCCCAATCCTCACCCAAACAGAAACACTTCCCCCCCATAAATACAAAAATTTACACTCACCCATTCCAGTAAACATACTCATATGCCTAGAATATATGAAATCACCTGCCTAGTACACACTTATTCGTCATTCAGTTTTTTCCCCCAAATTTTGTTTTGTGTATTGTTTATTTTCTTTCTTTAGTTTAAAAAAATAAACATAAAAAAAAACACAAAAAAAGGAAATAAAAAAGAAGCAGGTATCCTGAGGACTCCCAGGCCACCTACCCATCCCTCCCACTTAGAAAAATACCAGGGCCAGGATCCTCCCCGCCCCCACTTTCCCAGTCTAGTTGGGACCCACAGACGAGGCCTAGGCCCAAGCCAAAGTTTTGGCTTTGGGTATACCTAGGCTGTGGTAAGTCACCATGACTTTGGCCTAGGCCCTATGTAGGGCCCAGACTAGGAGGCCAAGTCTCGATACCTAGGCCTGGGCCTAGGCCAGGGCCCAGACAAAGCCCGATGTAGGGTTCTGGTCCAGAGACCAGGTCCCATCACTAAGGATTAGGCCCAGACATAGGTTGGATGCCAAGTCCCGGACCAGAGACTGAATCCCAATGTCTGGGCCTCATCCTGCACCGATGCCCGATGACAAGGCCTGACTCAGAGACCAAGTCCCAAATTTTTGGCCTGGGCCCAGACCGAGGCCCAAAACTGGGGCCTGATCTGGAGGCTGGGTCCTGACACTTGGGCCCAAGCCCAATGTCAGGGCCTGGTTCAGAGACCAGGTCTCAATGCTGGGGCCTCATACCAGGTTCAGGCCCAGACCCAGCACCCAGGTCTCAGAGATCTTCCAATGTCGTCTTTCTTCTTTCTTCACTGTTGAAATGATGCCATCAGCTTGGGAGGCAAAAGATCCTCCCATTAGAGGGCAGCATTTTGATGTACAGAATTTTGATATACAGCTCTGGCATCTTCCGAGGTGACAGTGTCATTTCAACAGCGAAGAAAAAAGAAAGATGTAGGAAGATGACCTCTGAAACTTGGGTACCAGGTCTGGGCCTGACCCTGGGCTGAGGCCTCAGCATAGGGACCTGGCCTCCAGGTTTGGCCCCCATGGTCAGTTCTGGTTCCAGGCCGAATCCCTGGCATCAGGCCTGCACCACGACTAGATCCCCTTTGAATCAGGTAAGAAGGGACAATTTTTTGGGGCCATGCTCAGGTCTAGGCTGCAGCTGCTGCATCAGGCTGTGGTGTATGTCTAGGCGAAGCCCTGGCATCAAGCCCAGGCTCTAGCATTGCACTCTGGTGTAGGCCCAGGTCCTTGCTTTGGGCCTCGGCCTATTTTCTAGGCAAGGTTCTGGTCTCAGGCCTAGGCCTAGGCCTAACGGATCACTTTTTTTTCTGGTTTTCAAAATGAAACATGAAAATCAACAAAATTTCATCAGATTTTCAATCATTTGGCTTTGAGAATGAAATGAAATGAAATAGGACATTTTGTCTCATTTCTTATCTCATTTCTCCTGAAAGGAGGAAAAGAGGTAGAGCAGTGAAAATTGGTGTAAAAGAAAAAAAACCAACAATGGTTCACATCCTATCTATCACAAAGGAGCTACCAGGTGTCAATCAACGACACCCTCTCAAAGAAAATAAACTTTGATACTGGAGTTCCCCAAGGCTCCGCACTATCGGCGACACTCTTCAACATTTATCTTCTCCCGATATGCCACTTCCTCTCAAACCTTAAACTGACTCACTTCATATATGCTGGAAGACACCTACAAAAAAACAGCCAACTACTTCACCAAAATAAAGCAATTACTAACCAACATGAGACTTATCCTAAACATTGATAAGACAGAAATAATCATGCTGGATAGAAAGAATAACCCTACACACATACCACCACTCAACATATCGAATCAAAAATCAGCAATCTCCCCTATCACCCATGCCCGCAACTTAGGAGTAATAATTGACAAGGAACTATCATTCAAGAACCACATCTCCGCAAAAATCAAAGACGGATATCACAAACTTCTAACCCTACGACACCTTAAACCTTTCCTTTCCCCCAATGACTTCAGAACAGTCCTCCAACTACTCATCTTCTCCAACCTGGATTACTGCAACTCCCTGCTTTTCAACTTACCTCTCACCACCATCCGATCACTCCAAATCCTTCAAAATACAGCTGCCAGAATGAAAAAATACGATCACATTACTCCGACTCTTATATCACTACACTGGCTCCCAATAAAATACAGGATAGACTATAAAATACTATCCATAATACACAAAATAATATATGAAAAACAAACAAATTGGCTAAGTGCATCCATAAAACTACACTCAGCAAACCAAAATCTCCGTTCAGCTAACAAAGGTTTATTAAAAATTCTACCCGCTCGTCACAAACTTACCTCAACTCGGAAGAGAACCATATCCCTAGGAAGTCCCGAACTATGGAACTGCCTCCTTACCAGACTGAGAACACAACAAAATTTAAAAACCTTCAAAATAGAACTAAAAACTTGGATGTTCACCAAAACCTACCAAAACACCCTATGACTCTTTGATACATCTTCCCTCCCTATCGACCCATATAAACATGCAGACCCAATCCAAAACACATAATTTAACCTGTACAATTTACAACCAAGCTATGTTTATAATGAATAAGATAAATATGTTAACAAGCATATGAATTTTTGAACACTCTGTTAAACATCGAAACTGTAAACCGTTGTGACAGCGAAACCGAGTGACGGTATATAAAACTCGATAAACAAATAATTAAATAAAACTGTGGGTTGAGATATGTCAGTGCCTTATCAGGGGTTAGGGAGAAATAGATTTTAGTTGATATTTAGAGTTGGGTTTGGATATGGGAAGTTTTAATTTTTTATGTATTTTATGTGGTATTTTGTTGTGAACTATCTTAATCTGCTTTGTAAGTTTGGTATGTGTGGTATATAAACATTAATTGAAATGAAATCCCTTATATAGATATGTCTTCCTTCCAGAGAGAAGAAATGAAGCAGCATACTTTTGACATACATAGATGCATTTTAAATAGGCATTTTTAGTTCACATTGTTTATTGAATTATGGAAAACAAAACTATATAAAATACAATAGATAACAATAAAATGCTAGGAAGGTACCACATCTGAGACAAGACAATAACATGAAAAGTACAATCAAAATGAGAAGAAAAACAACACTGGATCCCACATCTTTTTACACACCAATCAACCATGGTAAGTTCAGATTTTGCGTACTTGCACACATTATTCCACCACATATTAATATCCAAGCCAATGAAGAAGAACCAATATTAAAGCAATTGACAACAAAAAATCCAAAAGCTTATTTTCTCTACTAAAAAATAATAGACCAGATTTTAAAAGGGTTATGTGTGTAAATTCTCTGGATATACGCGCATAACCGGCCTTACACGCACCGGGCCTATTTTAAAAAGGCCCGGGGACACGCATAAAGCCCCGGGATGCATGTAAGCCCCGGGGCTTTACAAACGGGGCAGTCTGGAGGTGGGGCGGTCCGGGGGCGGGGCCAGAGCCCTCCGACATAGCAGCCATTGCCGCTGTGTCGGAGGATCGTGTTCTGGCAGGGTGCCGGCATGCACAACTTGCACCTGCCCAGAGGCAGAAGGTACAACAAGAGTCAGGGGAGGGTTAGAGTAGGGCTGGGGGGGGGGGGGAATAGGGGAAGGGGTGGGAAGGGAAGGTTAGGGGGAAGGGAACGGAGGAAGGCAGCGTGGCTCGGCTTGCGGAAGGTGCACAATTTTGCACCCCCTTACGCACGCCAGGTAGCGTATGCACATGTAGGCCGCACGTGCTTCTTTTAAAATCTACCCCAATGTTTGCATTGCCAAAGATTTCCAAATAACAATTCTAAAAGATAAAGGTTCTAGAAAATGGAAAATGCTATAGATAGGGTCCCACACTCACTTCCAAAATAAAGATAAATTAGAACAGATGAAAAGCATATGAGACAGAGAACCCACTTCCTTATTGCAATACCAGCATTTAACATTATCATTACACTTTACCTTTGCAACTTTAAATGGATTCCATAACACCCTATGGGCAATAAAATGTAAAGATTGAGTGATCAAAGCTGCAAGGAGACACAAATAGATTTATTCCAGGATTTAAGTCAAGATTTAGGGTACAGTTCCAGGTCAAGACCTTTTTTCCAGACTTTCTCCATACAAACACTGCTGGAAGGAACCAGAGCTTCTATCAGGAAAACTAGGTGTCACCTACAGTGTCAAAGTTTGGGGAATGGCAAAATACCACCAGCATGAAGCCCAGAATGATGCTTTGCTAGAACCAATATGACAAAAAGAGAATGCTGTGGAGGGAGTGCTTGTGCTAGAGGTAAGTTAAGGGAGGGCAGTACATTACTGAAGGTTCACCTGGGGTGCCAAATACTCTTACACTGGCCCTGAAAGGAACAAAGGATTTAAAGACTTTGTAAAAATCCATTAACTTGTTTAGTAAAGAAAGAAATACAGAAAAAGACTTCTTGAACATCCAAATATTCACATAGCTCCTGTAAATCCAATTTTGATTGGATGTTTGTGGGTCATTTGGTACAGGGGACCAATTGGAAGTCCTTTTGGCAGCTTCAGAATGAGTTTGGTATTTTAGACTCCCAATATTTTAGTTGGTTGCAACTAAAACATTGTTTTGTACCAGAATTTGAAAAAAAAAATCAGCTTTATATTAATTTTAACACTGAGATTATTCCAGATAGGTCTTTGTTTGGAAATAGAACCTGAGATATTCACTAACTGTTTCATAAAATAAAATGCATCTAATGTTGTTCAGAAAAACAAAACATTCTGTAATACAGAAGGTGGACACATAACAGGAAGAAGGCTAAGAGGAATATGTTTTGCCAAAGTCTCTAAGAGTGGTCAAGCTAGTTTTATGTTGGTATCATAGCTTCACATAACCGCAGGCTACCTTGTTGGAGTAAAAAAAAACTTTATGGTACAGGGCAAAATCTTGAAAATTAATCCCTCCCCTATTGTAACAATTTTAACCAATTCAAGGCAATTCTGGATGGTTTAGATTTCTAGAAGAATGTAGTAAGTATTCATTATAATGATTTGTAGATATTTGATTTAAAAGCAATTGCATCAAGTTAAGGACATATGTCAATTTTGTAACAATTATCATCTTTATAGCATCCAATCTACTGCTTCAAGATAAATATAATTGGGGACCATGTTATGGCCAAACCATTCACTGTAGCCATAAGTTTTGCAGTATTGTTAACTATTGTTTCTTCCAACATAGTCCCAAGCCAAACCCCAAGATATGATATATCAGTAGTAGCCCACTGAAAAGGAAAATCAGATGTTGGTTCTAGCAGCATACTTATTAAGAGGCATGACATTAGAAAATTACCCAATAATCAAGGGTGGAATGGAATAGATAGAAAGAAACAGTATCATGTCATTAGTAGAGAGAGAGAATTTAGATTCAGCATGGCTATACCTGATACCTCTAATCTCCCTTGCAGATCAAATAGCAATCACACAGGGATCTAAAGTAAGATTAAAAAGTAATGAAGAGAGAGAGCACTCTTGTCTTGTTCCTCTTTGCAATTGAATCGCATCAGAACAAATTCATTAACAAAATCCATTTTGAAGGGTCTGAAAAGCAGAATATAAAATCAGATAAATAAATAAATAAATAAATAAATAAATAAATAGTCTGGCCACAGGGGAAGCATACAACAATTTAACGTTAATAAATGTGAGGCCAAACCCAAACCAATTCAACACAAAAAATAAATACTCCCATTCCATCCTGTCAAAAGTCCTTTCTACAAGGCCAACAGGGGATTAGCAAGGAGATAACAATGGAGCCTAGCATTGTCAAGGGTTGTTCTTCCAGGCATGAATCCATTTTGATCTTTATGGAAGACCAGCCGGACCCCGTGTCCGGCTGGGCGGCGTAATGTGGGCGCAGGCCCACTTCGGAGGCGAGGCGCGTGTGGTCGGGGAGGGGGGGGGGGGGGGAAGGTGGAATAGATGAGGTGAAACAACGTGGGGACACGAGTAGGGCTGCAACGTGGAGTACGCGACGGGGGGGGAGGGGGGGGGACTGAAGGCGCGTGTCATAGGGTCGTGGAATGCAGTGATTGGCTTTAGGTGCATGGGGGGGGGCAGAAGGAGTAAGCGTGGAGGGCTGGGATAGGCGGAGAGAAAATTCAAACTGCTGGTTAAGCAGTTTTAGTAACGAGGGCTTCAGTCGGTAGCTGGCGAGCGAGAGGGGGTCAGAAGGTTCGCGCGATCTTAACATACCTTTTGTTGCTGGTTTCTGTGTGATTGTTCGTTGGGGACTGTTCGGAGATCGCAGGCAGTTTTTGCAGCTGTAAACTACAAGTGGCTCGTGTGCTGACTGCAGCATGGATGGCAGGAGGCCCGATTGGGAGGAGGAGGAACTCGATGGTGGTGTGGCTGCGTTCCTGGAGTCAGAGGAAGCCGCATGGGTGCCAGGGGAGGAGGCAGCAGGCGACGGTGTGCTGATCCCAGAATGGGTGAGCGACTTTGGCATTGCAGAGCGGGGAGGAGCACGATCGATAGCTCGGGGGGCGGATAGAGGAGGTGTGGAGATTGAAAGGGAGGGACCGTTGCTGTTAATTGAGAGGTCTGCAGAGCTGGGTGTGGTGAGGGGGAGGGGCGGTAGAGCTGTGAGGCCCCGGGCTAAGGGGAAGTCTGGAAAGGCAGCTCCTAAGAGCTGTGAGCCCATTCTAGCTGCAGAAATGATTTCTGATGCTGCAGAGCGCTTTCCTGGCCCTGATGAAGGTTCATTTGGTGAGAGTGCTGGGACTATGGGAGCTTTATACAACACTAGGTTTCGTGGTCGGGGGGGTAAGGGAGCGATGGTAGGGCGGTTAAGTGGAGCGGAGGAGCGCAGGGCAAGGGGTGCCTGTAGCATGTTGGGGAGGGGCATGGCTGTGAGAGAGGAGAGGGTGAGTAATACGTTATTGGTTCCAGAACCGGCAAGGGGGATGTTGGGGGGGGTACGCAGGCACTGCATGGGGCAAAGAGGGAATCGTAGATTGACTGGGGGTTCTTGCCGGCGTTTGAATGGAGGGGGGAGAATCGGGAGGGGAAGAGATGACCTTGGTAGAGGGAGGTCTGTGGACAGGGGATGTGCGAGCAGTTTTGGGGAGTTTGGGGGGTTGGAGGTGGAGAGAAATTGGGATATTGCGCCGGCTCCTGTTCCGTCTCCTACTCCTGCTGTTTTTCCACAGGGGAATTTGGCAGAGGATGATGGTGAAATACCTGGCCCATCTCAATGGGAGGCTTGGTGCAATGACGCGCCAGTGACGGCAGGCAGGGGTCGGCGAGAGCAGTTATACATGGATGATGTGCTGCCTGTGGAGCCTGAGCAGACTGGTGAGTTTATTATTTTCCCTAGACAGGACAGAGGTGGAGCTGCATGGGTGAGGGGGGCAGAAGAGAGGGAGGGGGGGAAGCAGGATGGCAAGGACGCAGGTGGCAGCGAAGTGTTACCAAGTGTTAAGGAAGGGGGGGGTGGATAGGAAACGGGGGTCTTCAAAGTCTGGGAAGTCTAAGAAAAAGAGAAAGAGGGGGCGCTCTAGTTCATCGGATTCGTCCTCGTCGTCGTCGTCCTCTTCGTCATCTTCTGATACCTCTTCGGATTCGGGAGCAGCGGTTCAGGGGGGAGCAGTCGGAGGGGCCACAGTACGTGGTGCCCCGGCTTTGGTGGCTTTTACGGAGTTATGGGAGGAGGTTCCGCGTTCCATTCGTAGACGAATTAGGCGTAGGCAGTTCATTGATATTTTCCAGCTGCTGGAGGGCAGGCGTGGTAAGCGTAAGGATAAGAAGAAGAGGAATAAGAGAGATCAATTTGTAGGGGCCCCGATTAAGGTGGCACGAAATATTCATAATTGGACAAGGGCTTTTCTGCGGCTAGCAAGTGTAGTGGGGAAGAAAGATCCGTCACAGTATGGGGCGTTGTTATCTTATGCAGATGCAATATTAGCGGCCAGTAAGACTTACGAAGGTTGGTCCTGGCTTAATTATGATGAGCGATTCCGGGATCGTATGGAAGAAAATAAGTTTATATCGTGGGGTACTCAGGATGTTGGACTCTGGCTAACGCAGATGGCCGCAAAACCGTCCTCAGGTAGTATGGGGCAGGGGTTAGTGGCTGGTACTGGGCCTGGGAGGTCCTTTCGGAGGGACTTGCCCGGCAGTAGTGTTGGAAAGGGGGGCGCGGGGCGCAGTGATGTGTGTTGGAGATTTAATCGCTCCACGTGTATTTTCCCGGACTGTAAGTTCCGGCATGCTTGTTCCGTGTGTGGAGCAGGTCACCCAGTGTCCAAGTGTTCGAAGCGTCAAGGGGACGGACCGGCCACAGCACAACCTGCAAAAGGCGCCAGTAGACCGGGTCTTTGAGCGAGCACATACACCTATCTGTTTAACCGCGATGTTGCCATGGTTACGGCTGTACCCGCGTATAAAGGTGGCGGAGTTGTTAGATCAGGGTTTTCGTTATGGTTTTAAAATACCGTTTCAAGGACAGGGGGAAGTTGGGGGTGGGGTCAATTGCCCGTCGGTTCGGCGTATGATAGCAGTGGTAAGGGAAAAATTGCTGGGGGAAATAGGACTGGGCCGTATTGCAGGTCCCTTTAATGTGATTCCGTTCCGTGATTTGGTCCTATCGCCTTTAGCTGTGATTCCAAAAAAGGATCCGGGCAAGTTTAGATTAATTCATAATTTGTCTTTCCCCGAAGGGAGGTCTGTGAATGATGGTATCCCGAGGGAATTATGCACGGTGCGATACGCATCTTTTGACTCCGCAGTGCGAATAGTTCGGCAGTGTGGCCCAGGGGCTTTAATGGCGAAAGCGGACATAGAAGCGGCATTTCGTTTGTTGCCGGTTCATCCTGATAGTTTTCACCTGTTAGGGTTCCGCTTTCAGCAGCAGTTTTACTTTGATAAGTGTATGCCTATGGGTTGTTCTATAGCATGCTCTTATTTTGAAGCCTTCAGTACATTTGTGCACTGGGTGGTACAGAAGAGGTCGGGATCGAGACTCGTGGTCCATTATTTGGATGATTTTCTATTTGTGGGAAGGGCTGGTTCGGGTGATTGTCTCAGTTTGATGAATTGTTTCCAAGAGGTGGCCAATGACTTCGGGATTCCTCTTTCGGTCAGTAAAACGGAGGGACCTAGTACTTCATTGGTATTTTTGGGAATTGAGCTGGATTCGGTAACTATGGTATCGCGGTTACCGGAGGATAAGGTTCAGCTGTTAAGGGACTTGGTGCGTGGGGCAGTTGGTCGGCCTAAGTTGTCTTTACGAGAGTTACAGTCACTCGTTGGTAGTCTAAATTTCGCCTGTCGGGTGATTCCTATGGGCAGAGTGTTTTTGCGCAGGTTATCACATGCTATGTCCGGTTTAAGAAAACCGCATCATCGTGTGCGAAATTCTTGTTTTTTGCGGGAAGATCTGAGACTTTGGGATAGGTTTTTGGAGGATTTTAATGGGGAGGCGTTGTGGCAATCTAATCCGCGGTCAAATTATGATTTGGAGCTGTTCACCGACGCAGCGGGTTCGTTAGGTTTCGGGGCTTATTTTCGAGGGGATTGGTGTGCAGCAGGTTGGCCGGAGGACTGGATTACGTCTGGAGTTACAAAAAATATAGCTTTCTTGGAATTATTTCCAATTGTAGTGGCAGTGAATATTTGGGGCGCTCAGTTGGCAGGAAAGAGAGTGGTGTTTTGGAGCGATAATCAGGGGGTGGTTGAGGTCATAAATAAGAGATCGGCGCATTGCATCAGAGTGTCAGAGTTATTGCGCGAGCTGATTTTGCGTTATATGTCCTTAAATATAACAGTATGGGCTCGACACGTGCCTGGAGTTTCTAACAGTGTGGCTGACTCTCTTTCTCGTTTCAAGTGGGACTTGTTTCGAGAACTCGCCCCAGAAGCGGAGTCGTGCGGAACCCCGGTGCCGTCTTTCCTTTGGAAATTTGGTTCCCAGAGTCCTGGAAAATGCTGCGAGATTCATTAGCGCCCTCCACGTGGACAGGTTATGTAGGGGGGGCCCGACGAGTCTCAGCGTTTTTGTGTTCCTTGGGCTGGGCGGGGGGTCCGATCTCGGATATGGCATTGATACGTTTCATTGAGCGTGCTCGGGCGAGTGGGTGTTCGCAGGCTGCGGTAGGCCGCCAGCTGGCGGGGTTTTCCTTTTTTATGAAGGCGCATGGTTGGGGCTTTCCTTTGGGTCGTTTTATAGTTCGGCGTCTGTTGAGGGGTTGGTCGCGGACAACGCAGAGCAGAATTGATCAGCGTTTGCCCATTACACATGATATTTTGATGCTGTTATGGGAGGCGTTGTCTGCAGTGTGCTTTTCCCCTTATGAGACACTATTGTTTCGAGTTGCTTTCGTATTCGCGTTTTTCGGGGCCTTTAGGATTAGTGAGTTGGTGGCTCGATCAGCCTCCAGTACTGATTACCCAGGGATTTTGGCGCGGAATGTGGTAGTCACGAACAGAGCAGTATTGATAGTAATTCCGCGATCTAAGACGGATCAGAGGGGTCGTGGAGCCTCCGTGTTGTTATCCAGGGTTCCAGGTTTGACGTCCTGCCCGGTTAGAAATGCAGCTGAGTATTGTAGGGTGCGGCCGGAGGGAGCATTGCAATTTCTAGTGCACGAGAACCGGAGGCCATTAACCAAGTATCAATTCGAGACGGTACTGCGCGCAGCATTGTATGCTGTCGGTTTGGAGGGGCGCAGGTTTGGAACACATTCGTTCCTCATTGGGGCCGCTACATCGGCGGCAATGGCGGGTGTGCCTGGAGGGGTCATACAGAGGATAGGCCGGTGGCGTTCCGGGGCCTATAAGAGTTATGTTCGCCCAGATTCTGGGCATGAGTGATCTTTGCTAACTCTAGTTTCTTTGCAGGTGCTGCGTCTGAGCCCATGACAGTTTGGATCATTGGTCATTCGTTTACTTACTGGGGTCACAGACACGCCTGCGGCCATCCTTACGGCCCTCACTTGGACTTACAACGAAGGGGGGTTCGGGTTATCTGGCTTGGCCGGAGGGGTATACTGTGGTACGAACTTGTTCCTTTTGTTAAGAAGGAGCGGGAGCGTCGGGCAGCTCCTCGGGTCTTGGTAGTCCATTTGGGGGGTAACGACTGGGGTAAGATGTCGGGCAAGCACTTCATTAGCAATGTCCGTAAGGACTTAATGACTATATCTATTTTACTGCCGACGACGATCTTATGCTGGTCTGATATTGTGGTGAGGCCTGCTGAATTGGATAACATCAGATGGAAACGGTGTAGATCCAAGGCAAACCAGCAAATCGGTGCTTGGTTGGAGCGCTTGGGTGGTCGGCATATTAAGTATGCCTGGTCATGGGGTAAGGTAACAGGTTTGTTCCGAGATGATGGGGTTCACCTGTCTTTTCTAGGATTAGACTTGTTCCTGAACTCCATTCAGGAGGTCTTAGAGGAGTTATTTCCTCTATAAAGCGAGGCCGCATCTTTGGGGGTCACAGGGCATTATATGCCTGTGCCTGTGGCGGTTGGTCCGAGCCATAACTGTTCAATTTTGTTGTTCAAGTTATTTGGATTTTGGTAAAGCCGACGGTGGTTGACAACTGAGGGCTGTTGTCAGGGTTTGGCTCCTTGCCGGATGAGGCGGGGGCCGCTTGGCCAGACTCCTTGCAAGTTGGAGGCGGGAGTACACCTGGGTTGGCTCCTTGCAGGAGAGTGTGGCGGGAGTCGGAACCTGGCGTGTTGGGGCCAAAGAGTGTAACAGAGAGGCTGGTTAGGCTATCCTGCCGGAAGGTGGCGGATAGTCTGGTGGGGGGTGAGCAATACCAAAGTCCTAGTTGTTTGTGTTAATGTGTGGATATAAGCTCGGACCACTGAATGATTAAAGCTGCGGCCTTGTTTTACCCACAATAAAATGTGTCTGTGATTATTGGATTGTAAGGGGGTGGTTGCGAGCGAGTGAGGTCCTGCATGCCCACATTATGGAAGACCAGCCGGACCCCGTGTCCGGCTGGGCGGCGTAATGTGGGCGCAGGCCCACTTCGGAGGCGAGGCGCGTGTGGTCGGGGAGGGGGGGGGGGAAGGTGGAATAGACGAGGTGAAACAACGTGGGGACGCGAGTAGGGCTGCAACGTGGAGTACGCGACGGGGGGGGGGAGGGTGGGGGACTGAAGGCGCGTGTCATAGGGTCGTGGAATGCAGTGATTGGCTTTAGGTGCATGGGGGGAGCAGAAGGAGTAAGCGTGGAGGGCTGGGATAGGTGGAGAGAAAATTCAAACTGCTGGTTAAGCAGTTTTAGTAACGAGGGCTTCAGTCGGTAGCTGGCGAGCGAGAGGGGGTCAGAAGGTTCGCGCGACCCTCCCACCCACCCTTAGTTCTAGGCGATTGTTGTTGGGGAATTGCGGTTTTGTTTGGGGGATTTGTCGCAGCGGGGGCGGTTGGTCCGAGCCATAACTGTTCAATTTTGTTGTTCAAGTTATTTGGATTTTGGTAAAGCCGACGGTGGTTGACAACTGAGGGCTGTTGTCAGGGTTTGGCTCCTTGCCGGATGAGGCGGGGGCCGCTTGGCCAGACTCCTTGCAAGTTGGAGGCGGGAGTACACCTGGGTTGGCTCCTTGCAGGAGAGTGTGGCGGGAGTCGGAACCTGGCGTGTTGGGGCCAAAGAGTGTAACAGAGAGGCTGGTTAGGCTATCCTGCCGGAAGGTGGCGGATAGTCTGGTGGGGGGTGAGCAATACCAAAGTCCTAGTTGTTTGTGTTAATGTGTGGTTATAAGCTCGGACCACTGAATGATTAAAGCTGCG
This sequence comes from Rhinatrema bivittatum, assembly GCF_901001135.1. Taxonomy (NCBI): domain Eukaryota; kingdom Metazoa; phylum Chordata; class Amphibia; order Gymnophiona; family Rhinatrematidae; genus Rhinatrema; species Rhinatrema bivittatum. The sequence goes on from NC_042616.1 coordinate 612,108,404, forward strand.
GCCTTGTTTTACCCACAATAAAATGTGTCTGTGATTATTGGATTGTAAGGGGGTGGTTGCGAGCGAGTGAGGTCCTGCATGCCCACATTATGTACCGCAAAGCCAATCACCTTTATCAATATCTGTGTTAAAATATTTGCATATATTTTATAGTCCAAGTTAATAAGATAAATAGGGTTATAATTCTGCATATATATGGATCTTTATCCAGTTTTCTAGCATAAAAAATCCATTTGCAGAACCAGCCTGCAGAAATCCATTATATAGGACTTGAAACTTTGGAGCTAATTCCTTAATAATGGCCAAGTAGAATTCCATTGAGAACCCATCTTGACCTGGATATTTATTAAGTGACAGAGGTTTAATAGTTATAGTTATTTCTTCTTCAGTAATATCCAAATCTATAAGACCCTGATCTCTTCCAGAAAGAAAAAGATGCTCTACTGGGTCCCAAAATTGTCCCAACTGGTCATATGAAATGAAAGTCTTAAATGAATAACATTGAGAGTAATAATTTTTAAACTGACATAAAATACCCTGATTTTTGGACAAAGTAGATCCCTCGAAAGAGCTTATGACATTAATCCTTTGTCAACTTTTCTTAGCCATTAAATACTGAGTGAACAGATGTCCAAATTTAATATTTTCAGTATAAAACCTTGATTGTTGATTAAATAACAAACACCTGCCCACTGATTAAGAAAAGTATATTTAAATTTCAGCTTCTAGAGTTGCAGAAGTAACTTATATTGCATAGACTGTAACCTCTCTTGACTCTAAAGTCCTAATATCATTTTCAAAATAAACTAATTCTTTATTTCTCTCCTTAGATTTCCTTGCTGTATAACTGATAATGACCCCCCTACCCCTTATGAGAGCTTTAAAAGCATTCCAGCAGACAGTTATATTATAGGGATCAATTAAATTACAAGAAAATTAATCCTTGCATGAATCTTTAATGAGTTGTAAGAAATCATCTTTAGCAAGCAATCTTCCATTAAATCTCTAAGAGGGTTGTGGTGTAAGAGAGTCTCCCTCAGAAATACATAAGAAAATCACAACAGGGTTGGAGATCAGAATATTATCTATATTAGTATTAAGTATATGAGGAACTAAGGAATTAGAGACCAAAAAAAAATAATTCTAGAATATAATTAATGAGGGGGAGATTAAAAAGTAAACTCACAATCTGAAGGGTGCTGTAGATGTTAGGGGTCTGACAAACCAAGCTTAGAAATCAAAGAATGAAAAACTGACCATGACCTTGTTGAGGATGTGGACCCTTGAGCCGGAGCAAGAGATGATGACCGCCGAGGGACAACCCTCAATGGAACTCGTCTCCGAGAGGTGGTGTAGGCGAAGAGAAGGACTCACGAGGACTGGTTCCAGGGGATCAGGTGGGATGGCCCTTCAAGGAGTGGATAGCATATGAACGTGGGAGAGCCCTCAAGGGGCGGGTACTCAGAGCGTTCACCCAGCGAGACAGGAACCAATCTTCACGAAGAAGCAGAATGGAGTCTGGGCAGAAGATCCAGGGCAGGCAGCGAAGAGGCAAAACAGAGTCCAGGCAGAAGATCCGGGGCAAGCAGCGAAGATGTGGAACGAAGATACAGGCCAAAGGTCAGGATGGGCAGCAGACAAGCGGAGTCGAGGAGACGAGCCAAGGTCAAACCTGGAGATCAAGCTGAGGACTGGGTACAGGGATGAAGGCATGAACTTCGGAGGCAAAGCAGGAACACTGAGGCAAGGAACACTGAGGCACGACAGGAGCACAGCCCAGGAGCAACAGAGGAGATCTGTTGTGAAGGCAATGAGAAAGTGCAGCCGTGTGGCTTAAATATCCCTCTTGGCAGATGTCATCTTCCGGGGCTGGGTTGATTCTCCCGCTGCAGCCCCTTTAAGAGGCAGGGCCTCCCATGCGTGCACATCAGGGGTGTCACCAACGCTGGCTGGGAGAAAGACCTGCCGTGGAGAGAAGGCTGTCTCGCCGGAGGGACACAGGAGGTAGGGGGGACTGGATGGTCATGGCCAGGTGCCTCAAGAGTATCCCCCCTCTAATGCCCCCTCTTAGAAGGACCAGGCTTGCCAGGATGTGTACGATGGAAGTGCTGAAGTAAGGACTTGTCCAGGATGTTAGATGAGGGTTCCCATGAGTTTTCTTCAGCACCAAAACCTTCCCAGGCAATTAAATACTCCCAACATCTATGGTGTCGTCGAATATCTAGGACCTCCCAGACTTGGTTGACTGGGTCATCATCCAAAACTACCTCTGGAGGCTTGGGTGGCGTGGTATGGTAGGAAGATTGCACCAAAGATTTTAACAGGGACATGTGGAAGGAATTGTGTATCCGGAGACTGGAGGGCAGTCTTAGATGATAGGTCACAGGACCTAGGCGTTCAGAAATCAAAAAAGGACCAATGTATCTAGGTGCCAGCCACATAGATGGGACCCAAAGGTGGATGTGGGGGGTGCTGAGCCAAACTTGATCCCCCGGGTTAAAGAGAGGGGCTGGACGGAGGTGTTTATCAGATGTGCGTTTGGCGGTGTCGGCAGCTTTAATCAGGTTGGCATTGGTGATCTCCCATAGGTTGTGCATCTGATCAGCTGTGAGTTGGGCTGCGGGAGAAGGTACAGACAGAGGTAGTGGTAGTGGAGGTTTAGGGTGCCTTCCGTAGACCACTTGAAATGGAGACGACCCCGTGGCAGAATGGACGTGAGAGTTGTGTGAAAACTCTTCTCAGGGCAAGAGTGAAGACCAATCATCTTGGTGGCTTCCTACGAAGGAACGAAGAAAGGTCTTCAATCCCCGGTTAAGTTGCTTGGCTTGTCCGTTTCCCTGTGGGTGAAAGGCAGTGGTAAAGTCCAAGTGTATTCCAAACTTCCTGTACAGGGCTCGCCAGTACTTTGCCATAAACTGGGGGCCGCGATCGGATGCAATATGCATGGGAAGGCCATGCAGTCGAAATATGTGCAAGGTGAAGAGTTGTGCCAACTCTGGAGCTGATGGTAACTTTGGTAAGTGAACGAAGTGTGCCTCCTTAGAAATCTGTCGATCACGACCCAGATCAAGTGATTGCCAAAGGAAGTAGGCAGGTCCACCACAAAATCCGTGGAGATGTGTGTCCAAGGTTCCTGAGGGGCCAGGAAAGGCTGGAGTAACCCCCAAGGCAGACCAGACAAGGGCTTTTGCTGCGCACAAGTCGGGCAGGAATCCACATAGGATCTCATGTCCTGGCCATCCGAGGTCACCAGTAATATCTGGATAAAAGTTCCAGAATTCAAGCTCTGCCTGAGTGTCCTGCAGTGACGGAGTCATGTGTCCAAGCAAGTACTTTTGGTTGCTGGCAAAGGGGAACTACTGTCTTCCCTTGTTGTATGGTGTCGGTAGCCGCTAGTTGGACTCTGGCAGGATCCAAGATGTAGTGGGTTACTTCCAGTGCACATTCAGCTTTGTGCAGCCTGGAAAGTGCATCTGCTTGTGCATTTTTATCTGCAGGACTGTAACGTAGCATGAAGTCGAATCGACTGAAGAACAGTGACCAGCGAGCCTGGAGCGGATTCAATTGTTGAGCCTTACTGAGGAACTCAAGGTTCTTATGGTCGGTGTAAACTGTCACGGGGTGTTGTGCCCCCTCTAGCCATTGTCTCCATTCTTCAAAAGCCAACTTAATGGCTAACAGTTCCTTGTCTCCAATTCCATAATTCTTTTCCGCAGGGGAAAACTTGTGGGAGAAGAAAGAGCAGGGCAGAAGTGTCCCTTGAGTAGAGCATTGGCTGAGTACCGCCCCTACTGCGAAGTCCGAGGCGTCTACTTCCACAATGAATGGATGAGCTGGATCGGGGTGGTGAAGACACGGCTCTTGTAAAAATGCCCTCTTTAAATCGTTGAAGGCTTGGATGGCTTCATCTGGTCATTATTTAGTATTAACTCCCTTCTTCGTTAACGTCATTAGGGGTGCTACTATACGTGAGTAATGGGGAATGAGATTCCTGTAAAAATTGGCAAAGCCAAGAAACCTTTGCAATGAATGAAGTCCCACCGGTTGCGGCCACTCCCAAATGCTGGTTAACTTTTTTGGGTCCATACAGAAGCCAGTGGTGGATATGATGAAGCCCATGAATGGCAGGGATTCCTGTTCAAAGAGTAATTTCTCTAATTTAGCAAATAGATGGTGTTCTCTTAGACGTTGGAGGGCCCAACAAACAACAAACATACATGTGATGTGTACTCAAGTCCTTGGAATAAATTAGGACATCATCAAGGTAGACAATTACCCCCTTATGTAGCATAACCTGGAATATCTCGTTCATTAAATTTTGGAACACAGCGGGTGTGTTGCATAGTTTTTATTTTATTTTATTTATTTTAACACTTTTTTATACCGGCATTCGTAGGACACATCATGTCGGTTTACAGTCAACTGAGAAAGGAAATTACAATGAACAAGGGAGGGGCTAACTGGGTAATATAGTCCAAATGGCATTACAATGGTAATAGTCCAAATGGCATTACAAGATATTCGTAATGACCATCACGTGTGTTAAATACCATCTTCCACTCATCTCCGGGCTTTAGTCAGACCAGATTGTAGGCCCCACGTAAGCCCAATTTAGAGAATACCTTGGCTCCATGGAGGCAGTCCTGTAGTTCGGGAATCAAAGGAAGTGGATAACAATCCATTCGAGTGATCACATTGAGTCCCCTGTAATCAATACAGTGTCTTAGAGAACCGTCCTTCTTGGTTACAAAGAAGAAGCCAGCTCCTGCTGCAGAAGAAGATGGGCGAATAAAACCCCGATGAGGTTTTCTTTTATGTACTTGGACATCGCCTGCATCTCGGGTAGGGAAAGCAGATACACACGTCCACGGGGCGGAACTGTACCGGGTAGTAGGTCAATGGCGCAGTCTAAGGCCCAATGCTCCGGAAGGGTCTCTGCCTCCTCCTTGGAAAACACATCAGCGAAGTTACTGTACTGAGGTGGTAACTGAACGGTAGAGCTAGCCAGCACCAACCGTGGATGAGGTCTAGGTTGAAGGCAGGAAGAAAAGCAATCCATCCCCCAGGCTGTAATTTGCAGGATTTTCCAATCAATGGTGGGTGAATGCTTTTGAAGCCAAGGAAGCCCTAGGACCATGGGGTGAATGGACTTCTTGAGAATAAAGGACACCTCCTCCTTGTGGATAACCCCGGTTTGAAGTGTTATAGGAGCAGTGCAAAGAGTGACCCATCATGGGAGAGAGTCTCCTTAGATGGAGGAGATTGGATAGGATGAAGTTCCCGCCGGAACCAGAGTCAATAAGAGCTAGCTTTGTAAAGGACCCTCCGGAGAATTGCTGTGTAACGGGAACCATACATGGAGGAGCGGGATTGATACAGCCTAGGGTCAGCCCCTCTGTAACACCTAGGCCCAAGAGTTTCCCGGATATTCAGGACATTGGGCCAATAGGTGTCCCTTACCACCGAAGAAGAGACATAAGCCGAGTCTCCTTCGACGCTGTTTATCTTCAGCTGTTAGGTGGCTACAGCCTAGCTGCATAGGCTCCTCCCTGCATTCTGGTGAAGCCCCAGGAGTTGTTGGAGTGGCCACTGGGTGAGAAAAGGTTGGGGCCAAGGAAACTGAGTGACGAGCTGGCTTAAATTCCTTAGCAATTTGTTGTAATCATCGATCGATCCGACCTGCCAGTTCATTGAGTGCCTCGAGGTCATCTGGGAGCTCCCATGTGGCTAACTCATCCTTGATGCGGGGGGACAACCCCTCCAGGAAGATACCACACAGGCTGTCCTTATGCCATCCTAGTTCGGATGCCAAGGTATGAAACTCCTATGCAAAGTTGACCAGGGTGAGTGAGCCTTAGCGGAGGTTAAGCAGTTCAGAGGTGGCAGTAGACTGGCAACCCGGCTCATCGAATACTTGACGGAACGTCCGGACGAACTGAGGTAGGTCTCCCAGAATGGAATCTCCTCGCTCTCAAAGCGGAGATGTCCAGGCTAGGGCTTTACCATCCAGTAAGGAGAGGAAGAAGGATGTCTTAACTCAGTCTGTGGGAAACTGCTGTTCCTGTAGGGAGAACCTTATGAAGCAGTGATTCAGGAACCCTCAGCACTGCTTGGATTCTCCGGTAAATCGAGGTGGAGTTAGGCATATGGTTCACAGGGGTCGGAGCTACTGGAACCGCCGGGGGAAGGGCAGCAGCCCCGTGTCCAGCGGCGGAATCCAGGTGAGTTACCAGACATTCTACTGTGGCGGACAGGGTTTGCTGCTGCTGCAGTAGTCATTAAGCCAGGCCCGGAATAGCCTGGAGGCTAGACAAGTCCACCGGGTCCATGGCCTTCGCAAACTGTTGAGGATGTGGACCCTTGAGCCGGAGCGAGAGACGATGACCGCCGAGGAACAACCCTCAATGGAACATCTCCAGGAGGTGGCGTGGGTGAAGAGACGGACTCACAAAAACTGGTTGCAGGGGATCAGGCAGGATGGCCCTCCGAGGAGCTTATAGCCTATGAATGCGGGAGAGCCCCCGAGGAGCAGGTACTCAGAGCATTCACCCAGTGAGACAGGAACCGATCTTCTCGAAGAGGCAGAATAGAGTCCAAGCAGAAGATCTGGGGCAGGCAGCGAAGATGCAAAATGGAGTCCAGGCAGAAGATCCGTGGCAAGCAGCGAAGATGTGGAACGAAGATACAGGCCAAAGGTCAGGACGGGCAGCAGACAAGCGGAGTCGAGGAGATGAACCGAGGTCAAACCTGGAGATCAAGCCGAGGACTGGGTACAGGGAGGAAGGCAGGAATTTCGGAGGCAAGGCAGGAACACTGAGGCAAGGAACACTGAGGCATGACAGCAGCACTAAGGCACGACAGGAGGACAGCCCAGGAGCAACAGAGGAGATCTGTTGCGAAGGCAATGAGAGAGTGCAGTTGCGGGGTTTAGATACCCCTCTTGGCAGACGTCATCTTCCGGGGCCGGGTTGATTCTCCCGCCACGGCCCCTTTAAGAGGCAGGGCCTCCTGCACGCACGCACGCATGCATGCACGGGCGTCAGGGGAGGCCCCCAGGCTGGCTGGGAGGAAGATGCTGCTTGATGAGCTGCGCGGGCCAGCGTTCGTGGCCTACCGCGGAGGGAGGGCCATCTCGCCGGAGGGACACAGGAAGTAGGGGGGACTGGCCGGTTGCGGCCTGGCGCCGTAACAGACCTTGTTTTCCTTATCCAAATTGTAGATTTTCTATCAAGAATAATATCAAAGGGAGGTTAAATTCATCCCCCAAAATAGAAGGTAAATCCCTTTGGTCAGCAACTATTAAAGTTAAATGTTTAAAAAATTCAGGATCATCCGCAAGTAGGGGCATAAATATTTAACAAAACCAATTTAAGCCTGGAGTTTTCTTTTGTGACTTTAACCCATCTCCCAGCACTTTCAGATTCTTGTGCAAGTGTTTTAACACCTAAGGACTTCCTAATGAATATCGTTATACCATTCTTTTTCCCTATTGCTGGGGGAAACATCATTACCTCAAATCCCATTATAGATAATTTCAATGTCTCCTTATAATCCAAATGAGTTTCTTGTCAGCCTGTGAGGATATAATAAAACATTTTTCCTCTTGATTGGATTATTAATTCCTTTTACATTCAAAGAAATATACGTAATATCTGTAGCCATAGCCACACGAAAACTAACATCAGAAATAGGAATAACAAAATAATAAATAGACATAAGAACCCATACAACCCTGATAAATAAGACATGGTATTTGATCTCACCAATAGATTGAAAATGAAATAGTCTAGTCCTGATAATCAATATGAGAAAACAACACAGAATCATTATAACAGTTATAAAGAAGTATATCTGAGTCCCAATATACATCCCACAGAAGCATCTAGAAAATAAAAAAATGATCTGTGATCTCCTGCAGCCAAAACAAATACCAAGCAGTAAAGCCATCTAACTGTACCAGGAGTAGCAATGTAGCTTACCCAGCAATTTTCTCTGAAGTTAGACTGCATACACAACAATTTTTTGTGTGTGTAACTTTTTATAAGCCAAATTTAAATTTCTGCACTATGAGGCAGTATAATGCAAATTATATAGGGATTTTTTTTGCACACTATCAAGTAAATTTTAAAAGGAATGTGCGGGTGCCCATAAACACACCATATTTTCTAAAGTACATGTGTAGCATTTAAAATACTTTTGCTGTATGCATTTCTACAGCGAGAGAGAGAGAGAGAGAGAGAGAGAGAGAGAGAGAGAGAGAGAGAGAGAGAGAGAGAGAGAGAGAGAGAGAGAGAGAGTGAGAACAAGCACCTCTGTATAGAGTTTGTCTGATACTCTCTATATAAGCCCCACTCTAGAGGGGCACCTTGAATTGTGGTGGATTTTCAGGAGGTGGGTTGGTGTTAGGGGGGATGATTTAACAGACACATTCAGAGGTATTCATAGTAAAATTGACATCAGTAAAGAATTATAGCCTTTATAAGTGATGAAAAGGAGTAGATTTGTACAATGCAGCTAGCACCTCACGGGCGGATTTTAAATGCCCTGCTCGCGTAAATCCGCCCGGATTTACGCGAGCAGGGCCCTCGCGCGCCGGCGCGCCTATTTTGCATAGGCCGCCGGCACGCGCAGAGCCCCGGGACGCTCGTAAGTCCTGGGGTTTTTTTTAAGGGGGCGTGTTGGGGGCGTGTCGGGGGCGGGGCCGAATGACATGGCGTTTCGGGGGCGGGACCGGGGGTGTGGCGCTGGCCCGGTGGCGTGGTTGAGGCCTCCGGACCAGCCCCCGGGTCGGATGACGGCGCGCCAGCAATCCGCTGGCGCGCGTAGATTTACGTCTGCTTCTAGCAGGCGTAAATCGAGGGACAAAGGTAAGGGGGGGGTTTAGATAGGGCTGGGGGGTGGGTTAGGTAGGGGAAGGGAGGGGAAGGTGAGGGGAGGGCAAAAGAAAGTTCCCTCCGAGGCCGCTCCGATTTCGGAGCGGCCTCGGAGGGAACGGAGGCAGGCTGCGCGGCTCGGCGCGCGCAGGCTGCCCAAAATTGGCAGCGTTGCGTGCGCCGATCCAGGATTTTATAAGATATGCGCGGCTATGACCATATCTTATAAAATCCAGCATACTTTAGTTTGCGCCTGCTGGCGCCTGCTTGCGCCTGCTTGCGCCAGATGACGCCGGCCATCCAGTGCTCCTACCATGTGACAGGGACCGGCCAATGGCACGGATACCCTGTCACATGGTAAGGGCAAAGGGCCATCAGCGCCATCTTTATGAGTGGTAGCCAATGGTCCGAGAGAGGGAGATCGCTCCCCGCGCCCCCCCCCCGGACCACCAGGTAATTTTAAAAGGTTTTGGGGGGAGGCTAAGGGGGTCGGTTTACAGGGTCAGGTGGGTTTTTTTTTAATCGGGCCATCAGCGCCATTTATATTAGTGGCAGCCAAAATGGCACTGATGGCCCAAGAGCGGGAGATCGCACCGGGACCCCCCCCCCACACTGGACCACCAGGTAATTTAACATTTTGGGGGGGTTCGGGAGGGTGGGGGAGGGTAAGGGATTGGTTTTAAAGGGTCGGGGTGGGTTTAGGGGTTGTTTTGGTGTGCCGGTTTTCCCGCCCTCCCCCCAAATAATTCCCGTGCCCGATTTAATGATTTTTGACGATAAATCAGGGGAATTTCTATTGTATCGCGCACTCTAACGATTTTTGACGATTTAAAAAATATCGACGATTTTTTTAAATCGTCAAAAACGGATTCACATCCCTACTAAATAGACTCCCTGTATCCATGCTAAGCATGCTCACTCAACTGCCCAACTTTATTGAAGAAGCATACATAACCAGAAAAAGGCAACCACACACCTCAGAAAGAGGATGAAAGAGAATATAAAAAGGTTAATACATGAATCCTATAGCCCCCATTGCCAAGCTCCCACAATATAAAAGAGCAATGCAAAAAAGAAAAGGGAGGTGACACAAGAATAAAAAAGAAAACTTCCCCTAAATCTGTTTGCAGTACAAAGTAGTCCAAATCACTGCCCAGATGTCCAGCCCTGGATGAAAAGTCCAGCAATAATTGTCCTAAGATAAACAGACACTCTCACAGGACAGACCAGAACAGACCAGGAACATATGCCAGAATTATCTTCCAGAACTCCAGTATTCATTTAACTTCCATATGGATACCAACTAATTCCTCAGTATATGCCTTTAAATCCTCAGGATTCTGTAAGTTTTTAGAAACATTGTTTAATGTGATTCTTATCCTAGTAGGGCAATATAGGCTGTATCGGACATTCAGAGCTTTAAGGTCCGCTGCATTGCCAAAAATGGTTTACTTTGCTAAACAGGCACTTTGTTCAAATCAGGAAAAATCAGAATCATTATGCTCTTGATCTTTAGTGAGGCTTTCAGATGACCTCTTTGCAATATTTCCAAGGCTGGGGGTACTGCAGCAGATGTAGTACAAAAGGCCTAGAAAACATAATGTCCTGATGTAGAGACAAAGGAGAGTGATGAGTTCTCTCTATATTAAATAGCACATCAAACTGTATGTCTAAGACAGTGGTCCCCAAACCTGTCCTGGAGGGCCACCAGCCAGTCGGGTTTTTGGGATATCCACAATGAATATGCATGAGAGAAAATGTGCATGTTATGGAGGCAGTGCATGCAAATTTTCTCTCATGCATATTCATTGAGGATATCCCAAAAACCTGACTGGCTGGTGGCCCTCCAGGCAGGTTTGGGGACCACTGGTCTAAGATTTTCACCAAAAAAGATTGTAAAAGAAAAAACCCCACAGGATCATTATCATGTTTAGGGACACCAAAGATTCAGATGTTGTTACACCAAATTCATTTATTAAGGTTTTCAAAATCATTGCCAGATTTTCCTTTCTTCCTCCTTGCCTTGCTTTGTGGCCTTCCAGCTTTCTTGCTTTTTGTCTTGCCTTGTGGCTTTTGGGCCTTCTTATGCCTTGCCTTGTCTCATGGCCTCTGGGCCATGAGACAAGGCCTTGTTCCTAGTGCCTTGCCTTGTGGCCTCTTTCCTTCTTGTTTCTAGCCTTGTGGCATCTTCTTTCTCCTAGTGGTCTTTGGTCCTGTTGCCTAGTGGCCTACCAGCATTCAGTCTTGTTGCCTTCAGGCTTATATGTTCTCTGTTCTGGGTTACCCTTGTCTGCCTTGTGTAAGTCTTGCCCTAGTCTGCCTTGTTAGTCTTGTCCTGGTCTTGTCTTATCACAACCTGTCCGGTCCTGTCTATTTTAGTATCAAGTCCAGCTCCCTATTTGTTCCAATATCCTGGCTCTTTCCCGTATTATTCTTGCTCAGTACCCTGTTTCTTGGCTGTGGTGACTACATTGCCTTGTCTCTGTCAGTTGCAGCCCCAGAGCTTATTCTATGTCTACCCCCAGAACCAAGATTTACCTATTTCAGCCAATACCATGCCTTGCCTAACCTGCACTCTGTGTCTAAGCTTTGCTCCAGACTATCCAGCCTTTTGCCAGTCTGACCAGCCTTGGTCCTATCTGCATAGACTCACTGTGTACTGCCACCACAGAGACCTACTGGCACCCAGAAACCAAGGGCTCAACCTGCGGAAGAGGAGGCTGGCTAGGCAGAAGACCAGCTCTAGTCTTGCTCAGCATCAAGCCTCATAGTCCAGTACCACTCCTCGAGCGATGTACCCCTGGCAAAGAGATCATGACGTACATTTGTTGACTGTTTACTTTCAGAGGGTGACACTCCAGATCTCACATGAACATAAAAGCTTTACAGCAAGCAAGCCAAACATTTATAGTTATTGGTTTACTTTGTAAGAAGCAGGCTTTTCCTACCAGTTCTAGGAGTTTCTCCTCTTTTGATTCCTGGTTCTCCTCAGCCAGGCTTGGTTCTATGGGTTGGGGATGTAGTTAGCTTAGGCTTGGTTTCCTTGACTCCATGCCTCATGACTCCTCAGCTTTTACCCATCTGTCCCAGGCTTCCACACTTCCTGCTTCCTGCCCATCTGTTTTAAACCTTAGAACTCCCCTGGTGAGTAAGCAGGTTTCTATTTAAGGTGGACCCATCTAATTCCTGTTAAAGGTTTCTTTTTCTACCCATTTGCCCTTTACATATCCTGCATCTCAACTCCACATTCTATCAGGGAGTGCTTGCCTTTCTTACCTTTCACCCCCGAGAAAAATTCTAGAACTTTCCCCAGTGAGTATTCATAGAAGGGCTTTATAAGCAGTCAACTTATCTGTTGTATTTTTAGACCTTAGGCTGTGGCAGGATAGGCACAACCTACAGGCCCTGCAGGTGCCCACCATCAGCAGGCAGACTCTGAAAAAGCAGAGATCCAGCTTTGCTTCACCTACACCAGCCCTCATTCCCCTCATGTTCAGCCTTTGGATGCAGAGCCTGGCAGGTCTTAGGTGGGGTCTCCGCTGTAGACTGAACAGGAGGTCCTTGTATAGCAGGGTCGTAGGCAGGTGGAGGTCAGGCATAGCTGAGAGCAGACAGTGGTCAATGGTAGGAAATGGTTAGACATAATGCAGGAGCAGGTAGTGGTCAGTGGCAGGCAGCGGCCAAGCGTAGTTCAAGGTCAGACAGTGGTTGGTGGCAGGCAACAGTCAAACATAATCCAAAGTCAGGTTGAGGTTAATCCAGGTATCTATCCAAAGGGAAGAAGGAATGGATAGGAAAGACAGGACAGGCAAGGAGAAGCACAGAAGGCAAGGAACACTAAAGGCCACATAGGACCTGAAGACAAGATGTTGAAGATAAAGGCTGGGCTGAAGGCAAGATGCTGAGGACAAAACCGAGCTGAAGATGAGATGCTGTAGCAAAATGTTCTAGACAGGAGTAGTTGGGCCTGTTGTTAAGGCTTTGAATCCAGGGACTAGTGAGCCCTTTATAGGGCTTAGGCCCTGATGTCATCATCTGGCACCACAGGGCTTTTCCCACCACTGGCCCTTTAAGAGGGCCAAGGTTTGGTGTGTGTGTATCAAAGAAGTAGAATGTCAACAGGAGTCAGTGGCACTGGCCATATGGAATGTTGGTGGCGTCTTGCTACAAGCCCCTAGTTGAGGAGGTGAGTGCAGCAGTCCATGGCTTGTGGACTACCAAATATAACAGTACCCCCCTATTAAGCTTCCTCCCTGAGGCTTTGGGTTTCTGGAGCAACTGACGATGAATGTCTCTGAGGAGGCTACGGTCCAGGATGTTGAAGGCTGGCTCCCAGGAATTTTCTTCCAAACCATAGGTCTTCCATGAAAGGAGATATTCAATCATTTTGCCCCTACAGTGAGAGTATGATACCTCATTGACTTCATACACGGTATCCACCTTGATGGCCAAATACTTCACGAGGTGCCCTAGCTCCATAACAATACCACTGGCGTGAATAGTGATACATGGAAAACACTGTGAATCTTTAATGTCAGTGGTAATTTTAGTTGTTAAGTGATGGGTCCTTTTTGCTGGAGTACAGGAAAAGGTAATATGAAATGTGTAATCATAGGCATAAATGCTGAGTAGTCAGCCAGACCTTTTCTCCAATTCTAAGCCTGGGATCTGGTTTCTAATTGGCATCCGTCATCTTCTTGGCTTGTACAGCATCTCTTTCAATCAGGTGATTGGTCTGTTCCCATATTTCATGCAGTTCCTTGGCAAAGAGTTGAGCTGCTGGTGAAGGCACTGTCACAGGAAGTAGCAGGGGCGGTAGTGGTTGTTTCCCATAGACCAGCTGTAAAGGGAGAAACTCCGGTGGCTGCATTCATATGACTATTGGGAGAGAACGTGGCCCATGGCAGAATATTAGCCTAGTTGTGCTGGCATTTGTTAACATATGAGCAGAGAAAGGTCTTGAAGTGTGATTGGTGCACTCCTCTTGTCCATTACCTTGAAGGTCTTAGGCTGTGGTGTAATGAAGAGTAATGCCAAACTTCCTGCAGAGGAAGTGCCAATAGTGCACAGTGAACTGGACTCCTCTAATATGTGTTTGGATAAGCCATGCAGGTGAAAGACATGGAGAGTGAAGATACATTCCAGTTCAGGTGTGAACCAGATACCCAGTAGGGGAACAAAATGTGCCATATTAGAGAATTGGTCTATCACCATCCAAATCATGATGGCACTAAATGAGACTGGGAGGTTCACGTTAAAGTCTGTGGACAGGTAGGAACAGGGTTTCCTGGGGGCTGGCAATGACTGTAAAGGCCCTCAGGGTCAGCCATGCAGTGCTTTTTTCTGTGCACAAGTGGGGCATGAGTCAACATAGTCCTTAACATCTTGCTTCATTTTGAGCCACTAATAGTGTCGCTGAAGTAATTCAAGGTTTCTTGTCCATGCAAGGTGGCCTGCAATATGTGTGTCATGGGCCCATTTTAACACTTTCTCAAGGGGTTTGGAGGGTACGACCATCTATCCTGGAGGGACGATTACTGTAGTGGTCAATAATATCGTGGCGGGATTGTTGATGTGTCTGGGAGGTTCTGGAACAATCCTCCATCTGGAAAGAGTGAGAGAGGCATCTGCCCATTGATTCTTGCAATTTGAAATTGAAGCAAGAAAAAAAAAAATTAAAAAAGGACCAATAGGCCTGTCTTGCATTAAGCTGCTGAGCTTGATGAAGATGCTCGAGATTCTTGTGGTGTGAATATACTGTAACTGAGTGATGAGCTCCTTCAAGTAGGTGGTGCCATTCTTTGAGAGCTAATTTAACAGCCAGAAGCTCTCAGTCACCAATACTGCAATTATGTTTCTATGTTTCTATGCGTAGCTGGAAAAAACGTCTTAGAAAAGAAGGAACATGGCCGGAGGACTTCCTCTGGAATGTGTTGACTAAGGACCTTCCCTATGCCCAGTGAAGCAGCATTGACTTCTAGAATGAAAGGTCATGTAGGATAAAAATGATGCAGGTAAGGCTCATCTTTGAAAGCATTCTTCAAGTTCTGAAATGCCTCTAGAACTTCAGGTAGCCAGTCTTTGGTATTGGCACCCTTGCGGATGAGGGCGATGAGTGGAGTTGCCATGGATGAGTAAATTGGGATAAACTGGCAATAGTAATTGGCAAATTCCAAGAATCTTTGCAGCACTTGGAGCTCCTCAGGATGAGGCCAGTCCCTGATGGCCTTTACTTTGGCAGGATGCAAGAGGAATCCATCACAAGAAACTATGTAACCCAGAAAAGGAAGTTCCTCTTGTTCAAAAAGACATTTTTCCAACTTGGCATAGAGGTCGCTCTCTCATAGATGTTGGAGAATGAAAAAAGAGATGGGGTAGACCTATATGCATGGTGGGATGTTTCCTGGGACAAGTTCAGTGCTTCAATCGTAAGGGTGGTGTGGTGGCAGAATCTCAGCCTTCTTCTTTAAAAAAAGTCTTGATGATACACATACTGCAAAAGCAGACCCGGACAGACTGTAGCCACGGTCAGAGAATGAGGAGGTTTAATATGTACCAATCAAGTATCTGAACATGTATGGCCCCACTGAGCAAGTTGCAGGGTAGCCTAGTTGAAGTGGGGTTGATGCCACTGGAGCCAGGGTAGCCTCACAATAATAGGATGTATGTCCCTGTAGACCACATGCAGACTAAGCCTTTACAGATTTAGGAGGCCAGTGCATAAGGTCATGGGTGCCATAATTAGAGTTACTTGATCTGGAAGAGGGTTTCCATAGATGGAAGAGATAACCAGTAGCGAGGTCATCCAGAGTGTGGGAATTAAAAGTTGCTTGATGAGTTCTTTCAGGATGAAATTCTCTCAAGAGCCAGAATCCACAAAAGCCTGTTTGGAGAAGAGTGTGGAACCCAGCTCCAGGGTAACAGGAATCAGTAGTTGGCAAGTGGGAACACTTCAGCACTCTAGGTGTTGAGGTTTCCTGACCTCAATGGACATTTAGCCAACAAACGTCCTCATCCAGCACAATATAAACAAAGGTCCTGCTGTCAGCAATGAAGCCTCTTCTCTGGGGCTAAGCAGCAACAACACAGTTGCATGGCTCTTCTGACAATAGTGAGGTGGATGGAAGAGCAGTCAGGGGCAAAAGAGGGTTCTTGAATCTAGGTGCCAAAACAGTTTTCCTTCATGCTGGCCGGGTCTCATGAACCTTTTATTGTAGCTGGTGGCAATTTTTCCCAGTCAGGGCTATGCAAGTGCCTCTAATTAGGTAGGAAGATCTCAGGCAGTGAGCTCATCCTTTATCTTAGGCAGGAGACTTCAAGGAAAGTAGCGGTCAGATTGTGTTTGCACCAATTTAATTCAGTTTCTAGTGTCTGAAAATCTATGGCATATTATATCAAGGTTCGGGAGCCTTGGCAAAGGTGGAATAGGTTGGACGTCATTGTTGCTGCATGGCCAGGCTCATCTAAGACCACTCTGAATTGTTCAATTAATTTTTGCAGCTTGAGCAGAAAGGAATCTGCCCATTCCAAGAAGGGAGATGCCTAAGCCAGGGATGAGTCATCCAGTAGGGAGAGTGGTGCAGTTGGAAATGTAAATGGCATTGATTAAGGAATCTTCAACATCACTCAGGAGCTCTGGTGTATGGAAGTGGAGCTGGTAAATGTGGATGTTAAAGCGATGGCTGCTGTGCAACCGCCTCACCACCAGGAGTCCTTCAAGAGCAGGCTCTCCTGGCTGGCCCAATCCATCTGCTCTATGTCCTGGATGTTTCTTTATAGCCCTGCCTACCCTAGACTCTAGGGCTTCGGCATCGAGCTCGTTGGGCTCCCTGCTCTAGCCTTGCCTTGCTGTGTGTGGCCTTCGGGCCTTCTGCCTTGCCTTGCCTTGCTGCATGTGTGTGGCCTTCGGGCTTTCTGCCTTGCCTTGCCTTGCTGCATGTGTGTGTGGCCTTCGGGCCTTCTGTCTTGTCTTGCCTTGCTGCATGTGTGTGGCCTTCGGGCCTTCTGCCTTGCCTTGCCTTGCCTTACTGTGTGCGTGTGGCCTTCGTGCCTTCTGCCTTGCCTTGCCTTACTGTGTGCGTGTGGCCTTCATGCCTTCTGCCTTGCCTTGCCTTGCCTTACTGTGTGCGTGTGGCCTTCGGGTCTCCTGACTTGCTGTGTGTGTGTGGCCTTTGGGACTTCTGCCTTGCCTTGCTGTGTGTGTGTGGCCTTCGGGTCTCTTGCCTTACTGTGTGTGTGTGGTCTTCGGGTCTCCTGCCTTGCTGTGTGTGTGGCCTTTCGGTCTTCGGCCTTGCCTTGCCTTGCTGTGTGTGTGTGGCCTTCGGGTCTCCTGCCTTGCTGTGTGTGCGTGACATTCGGGCCCTCTGCCTTGCCGTGTGTGTGTGGCCTTTGGGCCCTCTGCCTTGTCGTGTGTGTGTGTGGCCTTCGGGCTCTCTGTCTTGCTATAAGGTTCTTGTGACCCTGCCTGTACTTTGACTCTGTTGCCTGCCGCCTGCCTTGACCCTGCCTGGACTTTGACTCTGTTGCCTGCCGCCTGCCTTGACCCTGCCTGGACCTTGACTTTGTTCCCAGCCAGTACTCTGCTCCATATATCACAGCCATCGCCAAGCTCCATACACTCCTGCCACATCACATTCCTTCCCAGCCATCATCAGAGACCTTCCAGCTATCCCTGTCTCTCTCCACCAGGAGTAACTCCTGAAGTTGGTGTTCACTACACCGGATCACTGCCCAAACGTAAGAGTGGAAATGGATGATTGGTGGCTCCAAGAGGCAATGGTGCTGGTGCAGATGGAGATGGCACTATAGCACTTGTCAGAGTGTTCAGGTGGATAGAAAACTGATCCATGGAGGTGGTCAGAAGTCCCAAGGTTTGCTGCTGCTCGTGTAGCCTGTGGGTAAGACCTAGAATGGCGTGCAAAGAGGTCAAACCCGCCAAGTCCATGGCCTTGGCAACCTGTTGCATTTGTGGACCCTTAGGCTGAGGCAGGATTGACACAACCTGCAGGGAGAAGGTTTGTAGGTTCCCACCATCAGCAGGCAGACCCAAATGAAGCAGAGACTCAGCTGGAGTTCTGCCTATACCACTTTTCATTCCCCTTGGGTTGAGCCTTTGGGTGTCAGGGCCAGAAGGTCTTAGATGGGATCCCCGCTGTAAACTGAAGAGGAGGTCCTTAGATAGCAGGGTTTATTTATTTATTTATTTATTTATAGATTTTTCTATACCGGGATACGTAAGTAACATCACCTCGGTTTACATTCAAACAGTAATTCAGCATTGCGCTTTACAATATAACATAGTAACTGAACAAATACAATACAATGTATAACTTTGTATTAATAGAATATAAGCAATATATGAGAGACTGTGGAAATTAGGAAGAGTAGTTGAGGTTCAATTCGTTAATAGTAGGCTTTTTTAAACAACCAGGTTTTAAGGTTTTGTTTACATTTTTTGTGACAAAGTTCTTGGCGTAATTCAGAGGGTTGTTGGCAGGCAGAGGTCAGGCATATCTGGGAGCAGACAGTGGTTGATTGCAGGCAGCAGTCAAGTGTAGTTTGAGGTCAAGCAGTGGTCAATGGCAGGCAGCAGTCAAACATAATCAGAGGTAAGGACAAGGTCAAGCTAGGTATCCATCCAAAGAAATTAAGGGATGGATAGGAAGGGTGAGGCAGTCAAGGAGAAGCACAGAAAGCAAGGAACACTGAAGACCACACAGTACCTGAAGACAAGACACTGAAGACAAAGGCTGGGCTGAAGATGATACGCTGAAGACAAGATGCTGTAGCAACATGCTGTACAAAGGAGTAGTGGAACATGTTGCTGAAGTGTTGAATCCAGGGACTTAGTGAGCCCTTTATAGGGCTGAGGCCATGATGTCATCATCTGGTGCTGTGAGGCTTTTCCTGCCACTGTCCCTTCAAGAGGGCTGGGGTTCGGCATGCTCACACCTAGAAAGTGTGGCACCTATAAAATGGGGCGGCACCTGCCATGGGAGGGCAGCGGCATCTCGGGGCATGTCAGGAGCTAGCAGGGAACCCCAGGCTGAAGAAGTGAGTGCAGCAGTCTGTGGCTTATGGACCGCCAAACATAACAAGTCATGGGATAGGTGGCGAAGTCCTTTCGTGGATTACAAACTGGCTAAAAGACAGGAAACAGAGATTAGGATTAAATGGACAATTTTCACAGTGGCTGGGAGTGGGCAGTGGAGTGCCTCGGGGATCTGTATTGGGACCCATGCTTTTCAATATATTTATAAATGATCTGGAAAGAAACATGACGAGTGAGGTAATCAAATTTGCAGATGATACAAAATTGTTCAGAGTAGTTAAATCACAAGCAGATTGTGATAAATTGCAGGAAAACCTTATGAGACTGGAAAATTGGGCATCGAAAGGCAGATGAAATTTAATGTGGATAAGTACAAGGTGAATCATATATGGAAAAATAACCAATGCTATAGTTACACAATGTTAGGTTCCATATTAGGAGCTACTACCCAAGAAAGAGATCTAGGCATCATAGTGGATAATAGAGGTGTGAATCGTGTGATTGATCGTCTTAACAATCGATTTTGGCTGGGGGGGGAGGGAAATCTGATCGTCGTGTTTTGTTTTGTTTTTAAATCGTTAAAAATCGTAAATCGGGGGAGGGCGGGAAAACCGGCACACCAAAACAACCCTAAAACCCACCCCGACCCTTTAAAATAAATCCCCCATCCTCCCGAACCCCCGGAAAATATTTTAAATTACCTTGGGTCCAGTGGGGGGGTCCCGGCATGATCTCCCGCTCTCTAGCCACGGCTGCGTTGAGAAATGACGCCGGTGGCCCTTTGCCCTTATCATGTGACAGGGCAAAGGTAGCGCCGGCGCCATTTTGGTTCCTGGCTCCCGACGTCACGCGTGCAGGAGATCGCTCCCGGACCCCGCTGGACCCCCAGGAACTTTTGGCCAGCCTGGGGGGGCCTCCTGACCCCCACAAGACTTGCCAAAAGTCCAGCGGGGGTCCGGGAGCGATCTCCTGCACACAGGCCGTATTGCCAATATTCAAAATGGCGCCGGCGCGACCTTTGCCCTCACTATGTCATACAGGCCGACATCACCCGTATGACATAGTGAGGGCAAAGGTAGCGCCGGCGCCATTTTGAATATTGACAATACGGCCTGCGTGCAGGAGGTCGCTCCCGGACCCCCGCTGGACTTTTGGCAAGTCTTGTGGGGGTCAGGAGGACCCCCAAGCTGGCCAAAAGTCCCTGGGGGTCCAGCGGGGGTCCAGGAGCTATCTCCTGCACGCGTGGCGCCGGCGCTACCTTTGCCCTGTCACATGATAAGGGCAAAGGGCCTCCGGCGCCATTTCTCAATGCAGCTGTGGCCAGAGAGCGGGAGATCGCGCCGGGACTCCCCCACTGGACCCCAGGTAATTTAAACCATTTTGGGGGGGTTCGGGAGGGTGGGAGATTTGTTTTAACGGGTCGGGGTGGGTTTTAGGGTTGTTTTGGTGTGCCGGTTTTCCCGCGCCCTATTTAACGATACAATACAAATGCCCCTGACAATAAATCGGGGGCATTTGTATTGTATGATGCACTCTAACGATTTTGGACGATTTTAAAATTATCTGACGATAATTTTAATCGTTCAAAAACGATTCACATCCCTAGTGGATAACATGACAAAATCATCGGTTCAGTGTGCTGCAGCAGTCAAAAAAGCAAACAAAATGTTGGGAATTATTAGGAAGGAATGGTGAATAAAACGTACTCCCTACAGACCCATGTAAACATGTAGATCTAATCCATAGCACGTACAGGTCAACAACCGAACTATCCTAATACGCCTACTATAACTATGCTAACAAGCACATTAATTTTTGAACTCCCTGTTAAACTTTGAACTTTGTAAACTGCTGTGATGGCAAAACCGAATGACGGTATATAAAACTCGACGAATAAAGGAAGAAAGAAAGAAAGAAAGAAATAGCATGTCATAATGCCTCTGTATCGCTCCATGGTGAGAGCACACTTTGAATACTGTGTACAATTCTGGTCGCTGCATCTCAAAAAAGATATAGTTGCAATGGAGAAGGTAGAGAGAAGGGCAACCAAAATGATAAAGGGAATTGAACAGCTCCCTTATGAGGAAAAACTAAAGAGGCTAGGACTTTTCAGCTTGGAGAAGAGATGGTTGAGGGGGGATATGATAGAGGTGTTTAAAATCATGAGAGGTCTAGAACGGGTAGATGTGAATCGGTTATTTACTCTTTCGGATAGTAGAAAGACTAGGGGACACTTCATGAAGTTAGCATGGGGCACATTTAAAACTATTCGGAGAAAGTTCTTTTTTACTCAACGCACAATTAAGCTCTGGAATTTGTTGCCAGGGGATGTGGTTAGTACAGTTAGTGTAGCTGTGTTTAAAAAAGGATTGGATAAGTTCTTGGAGGAGAAGTCCATTACCTGCTATTAATTAAGTTGACAGAAAATAGCCACTGCTATTACTAGCAGCAGTAACATGGAATAGACTTAGTTTTTGGGTACTTGCCAGGTTCTTATGGCCTGGATTGGCCACTGTTGGAAACAGGATGCTGGGCTTGATGGACCCTTGGTCTGACCCAGTATGGCATGTTCTTATGTTCTTTTATTTACACTGTACCAACTGGACTCTTCCATGTGGCTTTTCACAGGTTTTTTAAAGATTCACCAGCCTGTTTTTCCTATTCTTACTGGTGTCTTATGTTCTAATCAACTGCTCCATCCTCCTTACTATACTTCCCTCTGTATATCTGTAAGAAACACTTATGTTTTGCAGATGTCTTAGCTTCCCTTCAGCTGCTTTGGCTCTGGTTATGGGCCTTCATTAGAACCTGTATTTTCCCTTATCACTTAAGATCTGGATCACTGCAGACCTATCTCCTGCCCGGTTTGGTACCCCCTGCAGTTCTTTAGTGTACCTGGTTATCCTAAGGGTTCCCATCATTAATTTCCCCTCTGTGGGTATTTTAGCTCCTTTTCTTTTCCTATCTCCTTTTCCAACTTTGGCTCCTCCCAGGCTGGCTTCCACATTACCAGTCCTTTTGATGGAATTATTGATACCAGTGCCTCAATTTTATCTTCTAAGAGGGATCTGATGCTGGAGCTATCTTATCTTGGTACTTTTCCTTTTTAGAGCATTGTAGGTATGACCTGGAGCTCTTCTTGATGATCTTTAGCTTCTGCTACACCCTCCAGCTCAATCTGTATTTGCTTGTTCTTCTCTGTAACCTTTCCTGATTCTCTGTGACCTTCTTCAATGCTTGCCTCAGGGACTGATTTATGTCCTTGTTTGTTCCACTGATCTTATTCCTACCCAGTTCCTCAGCTCTATTTCCACTGCAGTTATCCCTTCTATCTGCCACATCCTCAATCTATCATTGTCCACTGCTACCGTTCCGGCTACCTACAAACATGCTGTGATTATTCCACTCCATAGAAAACCTTTATTGGATCCTGCCAATCCTGCCAACTATCATCCCATCTCTCTCCTTATTTTTGCCTCTAAACTATTTAAATGTGCTGTTCACCACTGCTGACTTGACTTTCTTGCATCTCAAGCCATTCTTGATCTACTCCAGTCTGGTTTTTGCCCTCTACATTCAACTTAAACAGCCCTTGCCAAAGTCTCCAATGACTAGTTTATGCCAAAGCCAAAGGCCTTTACTCAGTCCTTATCCTCCTTGACATATCTGTTGCTTTTGGCACTGTCAATCACCATTTATTCCTTGATTCACTGTCTTCACTTGGATTTCAGGATTCTGTCCTGTCTTGGTTCTCTTCTTTCTTCTCCCATCGTACTTTTAGTGTTTCCTCTAATGGATCCTCCATTAGGGATGTGCAGAGGGATGACATACGTTGCCGAATGCAATGTATCTGCCCCCCGTATTTGTCGGGGGGCAGATATGTTGCATTTGGCAAGGGGGGCCCCCGATAGGTTCATGCATTCATTCTTATTCATTTCCCGGCTAAAATTGAATTAATTACAACCCCCACCCTTCTGACACCCCCTTGCTTCTACCATTTGATGGGGCCGACCAAATGCACCGGTAGCCCCCGTGACATAGTAAGGTCAAAGGCTATCGGCACCATTTTGAATACCGGTAGCCGACGGCGTGAGTGCAGGAGATGGCTCCCGGACCCCTTGCTGGACCACCAGGGAGTTTTGGTCTAAGGGGGGGGGGGGGTCACGAGGGTGGGGGGTTTGTTAAACTCACTCCTTTAGATGGCTGAATAATTCGGTGAAGATTCGTTATATTCGTGGGGAATCACGATACTTTTCGCTTCTCCACGAATACAACGAATATGGCCCTATACATTGCGGATTACCTATACATTGGAAATGAATGCACACCTCTATCCTCCATTACTGCCAACCTACTGTCAACTGGTGTGCCTCAGGATTCTGTCCTGGGCTCTTTTCTCTTCTACCTGTATACTAATTCCCTTTGAATTCTGATTTACTCTCATTGCTTTCAATTCCATTTTTATGCTGATGACTCTAGATTTACCTGTCTGTACCAAACATTTAATCAGAAATCCAGTCTCACATCTCAGCTTGCCTGTCTAACATTGCTGCCTAGATATCCCACTACTGCAACATTGAAATGGCTAAGACAGAGATTCTTCTCTTTCTCCAAAGCCCACCTCCCCTTTTCCTCCTTTATTTCTATGGATAACATAGTTCCTTCAACCCATAACCTAGGAGACATCTTCATTTTCACTCTCTTCTCTACACATATTCATAACTCTGATAACACATACCATTTCTTTCTCTATAACATCACCAAAATGTATCCCTTATTTTCTGAAAACACTACCAGAACCCTTATCCACTCATCTCCTCCCACTTAGATTATTGTAACCTGCTCCTCACAGGTCTTCCAGTGAGCCATCTCTCTCCACTATAATCTATCCTAAATTCAGCTGTGTGACTTATCTTTTCCCAAAAATTAATAACTCACAATATCCTTCACTTGAAGTAACTGCATTTAGTCCCTATCTGTTACCACATACATAGTAGTCAAGTCCCAACTTCAGACTGGCAGCCCTGGTGCTGCCTTGGATGAAGAAGGTCTCATGATGGGAGAGCATCATCCAGGTGCAGCAGGAAAAGATCCTGTAGCAAGGACCTGCTCTCCAGGTGATGCCTTGTCCTTTCACACTGAGGATCTCTCCCCAAGGCCTACTGCCCAGGAGGGAAGGGTTAGGTCGGCCATCATAGTTGGTGATTCAATTATTAGGAATGTAGATAGCTGGGTGGCTGGTGGGCGTGAGGATTGCCTGGTAACATGCCTACCTGGTGCGAAGGTGGCAGACCTCACACGTCACCTAGATAGGATTTTAGATAGTGCTGGGGAGGAGCTGGCTGTCATGGTACATGTGGGCACCAACAACATAGGAAAATGTGGGAGGGAAGATCTGGAAGCCAAATTTAGGCTTTTAGGTAGAAAGCTTAAATCCAGAACCTCCAGGGTAGCATTCTCTGAAATGCTCCCTGTTCCACGCACAGGTCAGCAGAAAAAGGCAGAGCTCCGGAGTCTCAATGCATGGATGAGACGATGGTGCAAGGGATTCAGTTTTGATAGGAACTGGGGAACCTTTTGGGGAAGGGGGAGTCTCTTCCGAAGGGATGGGCTCCATCTTAACCAGGGTGGAACCAGACTGCTGGCACTAACCTTTAAAAAGGAGATAGAGCAGCTTTTAAACTAGAACAAAGGGGAAAGCCGACAGTCGCTCAGCAGCGCATGGTTCAGAGCGAGGTATCTTCAAAGGTTACTAATGATGCATTAGAATTAGGGCATCCTGACAGTGAGGTTCCAATAATTAGAAAAATAGTCCAAGTGCCTGTAACTAAAAACTCACCTGAGCTAAAATATTCTAACTTATCCCTATCAATTAAAAAGCAGAATGAAAATACAAACAAAAAACAAACTTTGAAATGTTTGTATGCTAATGCCAGAAGTCTAAGAAGTAAGATGGGAGAATTAGAATGTATAGCATTGAATGATGACATAAACTTAATTGGCATCTCAGAGACATGGTGGAAAGAGGATAACCAATGGGACAGTGTTATACCGGGGTACAAATTATATCGCAATGACAGAGAGGAGCACCCGGGAGGAGGTGTGGCACTTTATGTCCGGGATGGCATAGAGTCCAACAGGATAAACATCCTGCATGAGACTAAATACAAAATTGAATCTTTATGGGTAGAAATCCCTTGTATGTCGGGGAAGACTATAGTGATAGGAGTATACTACCATCCACCTGGTCAAGATGGTGAGACGGACAGTGAAATGCTAAGAGAAATTAGGGAAGCTAACCAAATTGGTAGTGCAGTAATAATGGGAGACTTCAATTACCGCAGGTAAACACGTTGTACAGAAATACTTAAATTTTTTTCAATGTGTGAATTTTTTTGAAATAATTTTTTAATATTTTTTAATTATATTTAGGACCATCATAACACCCGTGTCTGCATGCATGTTATGCCTGTAATTTCAGCCACTCCAGGTCATTTTTAATCATTGGTCCAACACTGGAAATATCTTTATCACTTTTTTTCAGTATTTTTTTCTCTAAGAATGCTTCAATAAAATATGTGGAATAGGTACTTCCCTTTTTTTGGCACTGTCACGCTGCCACATAGATCCAGTCCAGGTACTTTCCTTTTTGCTGGCGCTACCGCGCTGCCGCACAGAACTGATTCACTTCCCTGTTTTTGGCGCTGCCACGCTGCCGCACATGTATGATCCAGGTATTTCCTTTTTGCTGGCGCTACCACACTGCCGAATAAGTCCAGTCCGACGTACGTTTCGCAGGGCTGCTGCTTCAGGGACTAAGATAGACAGGTATACTTGGAACAGTGTCATTATCGATAGTGTACTTTTTCAGCTCCACATATGTGTCCAAAACCTATAGTGTACTTAATACTTTGCTTCTACGAGAATGAAATTTAACATATTTTAGCACACAAAAACTTTAAAAACAATGGTGCACATTCCGGGGCTTTCTGCAAACAAACTCGCAACTCACCAAGTTTTACCACCATGTCCTCTTGTATGTACCGGGAAATACCTGGATCATACTTGTGCTTGGATTAGACTTCCTGAGGTTGTATGTTATATTCTAGCTCTCACATGAACACAAAAGCTTTACAGCAAGCAATCCAAAAGGTTCTAGTTATTGGTTTACTTTTAAGCATCAGGGCTTTCTTAACAGTTCTAGGAGCTTCACTTGGTTGGACTCTCTTGTTTGGATATCTGGCTCTGTACAGCCATCCTTACTTCTCTGGGCTTGGAGACACAGTTAGCAAGGGCTTGGCTCCCTTGACTCCTTGATTCAGGACTACTCAGCTTCTCCCTCTCTGTCCCAGGCTGCCACATTTCCTGCTTCCTTCACATCTGGTTGAAGCAATGGAACTTCCCCGATGAGTCAGCAAGTTTCTATTTAAATTGGACCTATCTAGTTCTGGTTAAGGTTGTCTTTCTCCACCCCTTTATCCCATACAATCCTAAACTTTTTAGCGTGCCCCATCAAAGTAGAAATCTGCTCAGAGATCACGGCAGCTTTAATTTCTAACTCCTCCATTTTCTTCTCCAAAGTTATTATTTGTTTCTTGAATTCTACCAGGTCCAACTGAATTGCCAACATCATGGCAGAGTTATTTGTTTGACCAACTCCTTGACCTAGAGCAGTTCATTCAGCAAAGAATGAAGAGCGATATCAGCATTTTTACCTGCCGCCATCTTGATCAGAAAAGGGGGATTGTAGAGCATTTGATTCCAAATTGCAGTACAGAGGATACAGATTTAAATCTGTAATACAGATTTGCAGATTTAAGTGTAGCCATATGTCATAAACAGGGTAATTTCTGGAGATGAAAAAGAAATAAAGTACAAATGGGAGATCCAATAATCTAGCAAACAAATTTGCTAGATGTTTACCGGTGGCCCTTACCCCAAAGCAGGTTTTTTAGACTCTAAAACACATTTATGTCAAAAAATTATAAAGGGAGTAAATGAAAGCTTTGAAAAAAGGCTTAAACCTGCATACCAATGCACAAGGATCACTATATGACATGTACTGATTCTATAATGGCATATATATTTTAATCCAGATTTGGTGAAGTAAGAAACCACTGAAAAGGAGACATTCTTGAATGATCAAGTAGCAGTATTTATTCAAATTCACTTGATGCTGCTAGTTTGTGAGGTGTTGAATATTGCACTAGGGCTAATATGTTATATTTCACTTTTCCCACATATAAGTATGTTTTTAAACATTGTGGCTATGATGATATGCTATTGTTGTTTGCTATAAGAGGCAGTATGTTTCTGCTCTGAATGATATAACCACACAGATAAAAGCCCTAATTTTTTTTTAAACTTTATTTCTAAATTAAATATAAAAACCAAAAAACACATAGAATTGCGGAAACCTTAGCTACTATATTGAATATCTATAAATACATACAAATAATTTTTCCCAGTTATTTTTTGTTGACTAGATTAGCTTAGCCAGTAGTTTTTGTAACAATTTCTTTTGTGATGCTTATTGTATGGCCAGTTTTTGAAAGAGATGATCTTCAATGTTTCATTTATAGGATATATAGAAGCCTTTTGCTTTTGGCATCTTTTCCATTCTTGTCACAGATGTCATCAATCGCATGTTCAAGGTAATCAGTAGAGAAGTCAACAGCAGCAGAGGCACCGATCCTGCCCGTTTCAGCCAGATGCTCATCTGGTCCGTCTGTTTTCCCCCTGCCTCTGCACATCATGAAAAACAACCAGAGGATCTGAGGTGACACTGCAATTAACCTTGTAAATGACTCCTTTCAAAATGTAAACTGGGGCTTGCTTTCACAATTTTCTCAGTTAGGAATACTATATCCTAGTCATTTTGGACTTAATTTTCAAGAGGATGCCTATCTGCAAAGTTATGGGTGTATTTTTAAGCTCACACAAAAGTGGTTGATTTTCAAACACAAGGTACTTGTCTAAACTGAATTTGCAAAATTGGGTTAGGCAAGTTAACAAACCAGAACATCTATGCATGAAACTTTCAAAAATGTAAACTGCATCTATTCCATGCCTCCAGAACACTTCCTGGAATGCATCATTTATCTTTTTTTTTTTTTTTAATGCAGTCATGTTTGTATCTATTATGAAAGTGCACATGTACTTTCAGGTGGCTGAAAAGTCATGTATTTTATTTATTCATTTAACTATAGAATATATATTATGCAAAATCCATAGCAAATATTCAGAGCATATGTAGCACATACATTGACTGACTCAATGTACCCACACATATGGCTTGTTTTCACATTTTAACTGTTTTTCCCTGTTAAACATAATTACAACTTTGAACTTGTAGCCCTTTTGTGACTCTCCATTTAATCTGTGGTCACTGATCTATACTGGGAGAGTTTTGGTACCATTGTTTTTTGCTCTAGACCACATTGACTT
This sequence comes from Rhinatrema bivittatum, assembly GCF_901001135.1. Lineage (NCBI taxonomy): Eukaryota > Metazoa > Chordata > Amphibia > Gymnophiona > Rhinatrematidae > Rhinatrema > Rhinatrema bivittatum. The sequence goes on from NC_042616.1 coordinate 612,136,775, forward strand.
TTTCACTAATGTTTGGGATACCAGAAACATTTTCACTCTGTGTTCATATTTATTATCTATTAACATTAGGAGCCAATGTTAAAAGAATCTAGGCAGTTAATAAGAAGTTAATGTAGTGCAGTGTCCTCAACACAGTCCTTGAGGATCATACAACCAATCTGGTTTTCAAGATGTCCACAATGAATATACATTCAACAAAGGCAGTACTTGTATCTTATGCATAATTATTGTGGATATTCTGAAAACCAGACTGGTTAGGGGATCCCCAAGGACTAGGTTTATGATAACTGATCTAGTAAAGCCCAGGTAGCTAGATTTAAATATTCAAAGAGTGGGTGATACTGGAGGATGATTGAGCTAGGAAAAGGAATTTAGGGGTCAACATTTAAAGACATTTAGGCCTGGATTTATCAAAATGCACTAAATATCACATGAGAAAGGAAAAGGGGTGTGTTTTATAATAATAACCTATTCCTTGCAAAGTACACTATCTTAGTGCTTCATATAGGTATTACCACAGAGTGCAATAACTTTTTCATGCTTTGCAATAAGTTCTGATAATATTAGGTATTTTTTTTTAATATAGTGTTATTATAGTAATTTTAAGCTGTTTTTTTAATGTTTGTAATATTTTTAACTGTTTTTGCTTTTAATATGTACACCGATATGATATCCTTTCTTGAATACCGATATATAAAAGTGAACTAAATAAAATACCACTATTGTTGCAATTCCTACCTACAATGAGAGTGAGAGAGAGAGAGACAGAGAGACTAGCTGTAAGGCCCTCATAGTACTTAGGTATTGTTCACTGGGGAGGGTGTCTCCAAGTAAAAGTCCCTCCAGGGGACCTTTCCTCCCTGTGATTACCTCCTGAGGGCCCTTTCCTCTCGGGTTGTAGTATTGGTGATCAATAAAATTCCTCAGTCAAGTAACTAAGCAATTACCTTTTATTAAGTAAAAGTAGGAAATAAGAAGCAGATAAGAATGCGAGAAATACAGTCAGTTCTCGGGAGTAGTTTGAGACAGTAGCAATAATGACTTGCCTCAGTAGCTACTCAAATTATACATGACTTATAGCTTTGTTATATAGCAAAGTGTTTTACTTTTTTTTTTTTTTTTTTCAACAGGACTTCCATATAAGAGATGGAAAAATACTAAATCTTCTCTAAAACTATGGCTAATTTTAAAGGTTGCCAAGTGTCTTATTTGAGATATACTTTTTCTGTTCACTGGCTTCTTGGCCTTGGGCTGCTCATGTTTCTCACAGAAATACCTGTTTTCACTTGTGCTGCATTCTTGTTGAAGTCTTTTTATTATTTATTATTTAATCCAGTCTATCTTCAGTATTAATACCTCTATATGAGGCCCACCTAGTTACTCGAGGTAAGGTTTAGGTAGGAGTGTAGGGGTTATGGGGCCACTTGGACATTCAGAGTGAGATATACAAACAGAACAGTATACTCTTGTGAAGATTTGATGTCCTTCGCAGTGAGGAAACTCACCCAAAGATGAGATTTGTACAATGTTCTCTCAACCTAGCTTGATGGACTCTCCATGATGTCAGGGAAAGGTAGATGAGTGATTGGGACTAGCAGAGGAGGCACTTCAAAAGGCAGTGCCAATCCCCCATTAAAGTTAAAAAGGTTGCTGTTCCAATCTAAAATCTCTGCAGGGACAGGCAGTTCCATCTAGAACTGACTGAAATATAAAGATGATGCACCGCCGCCACCTGTTTCTGACCCTGTAGTTTTGGAGGTGAGGGAAGGGGAGGCTGAGTCATGCAAGACAAAAGGGTGAGACCCAAAAGCAGCAGTGTGACAGCAGACTCAACTTAGCATTGAAAATGTAGAGCAGGCACGTTTTGCTTCTGATTCCGATGAAGAATCATCTTGTGTGGATTCTCATCATCAGAAATGGAAGAAGTAATAGCTGAAGAAGGTTTAGGAAGATTAGTTAGTTCTGTCTTAGCCTCCACTTCAGTGCTGCAGGAGAGAGATGAAACGGATGATGATGAGGAGGAAGAGCAGTCAGCGCAGGCTCAAAGTGTGACTGATGCCCCTGGCATTGCTTCTCAGGGTGCACCCACTACTTCAACTCTAGTCCAGCATCCACCCCGAAGGCTATAGAGAACTGATCATGAAAGAAACCTGAGATCTGGAGCCAATTTAAAGTGACGGATGACCCGTGTTTTGCTCAGTGTAATTACTGTGCCAGGGCTATTAGCAGAAGCAAGCAAATGGGACATCTAACTAATTGTGGCATGATGCATCATATGCAGAAGCAACACCCAACAGTACAGCCATCTGGGGATGGTGGTAGTACCAGTCAGAGGACCCATTTTTCTGGGCAGTGTAAAGTGGATGAAAAGGAGCAGTGTCAACCCACGGCCTCAGCCCCCTCTAGCAGTCAGGTGGCAGGCCAGCAGCTCCCTGCCATGTGTCAGAAGCAACAACCCACCATGGAGGAAATGGGGTGGTGTTCAGTTTTGCTATCCCAGGGAAGGAGGCAGGCAGCCTCAAAAGTTGTAACCAGGAGCACTGGGGAAATGATTGCCCTTGATGACCAGCCCTTGCAGATAATGGAGAATGTGGATTTCAAGCATTTGCTGAAGGTCTTAGTCCCAAATTACAAAGTCCTCTCCAGAACCACATTTAGCAGAAAGGTCATCCCCAGCCTGCACAAGCAGTGTCACAGTCGTGTCCAAGCGCTGTTAGCTAAGGCACAGGGGAGTGTGAATTTCACCTGCAACATCTGGACTGCCATGAATGCTGCACACACTTACCTCTCCCTGACAGCACACTGGTGGTAGCTGGCTGAGGCAGGGGCAGGCAGCAGCTCTATTAATGAACAAGTATCAGGGTGGAGGTAGGCTTTACTGCACACCTACCTGATGGACGAGGCCCATACCTCAGCCAATATTCTAGCATGCATCAGACAGATGCTGGCAGGCTGGAAGCTACTCCAGCAAGACAGGAATCTTCAGGCAGGGTTTTCTGTCACAGACAATGGTGCAAACATGGTAAAGGCAATGTGCAATGGGCGCTTTCAGAACATCTGATATTTTGCACACACTCTGCACCTGGTAGTGAAGTCAGCTCTGGGTTTGGAGCCCAAGCACTAAGAAAATGAATACCTGAATACGTTGATACACAAGTGCAGGAACATAGCAGCACACTTCCACAGAAGTGTGAAGGCGGGGCAGGTTCTCCGACAAAGCAGACTGATTTGAAGATGCCTCATAAGCATCTCATTCAAGACATTGGCACCTGGTGGAATTCCAACTATATGATGCTGCAGAGGTTAGTGGAGCAGCAGACACTCCTTTATGAACTTTCTGCGGCAATGGACGTAGGTGTGCAGAATCCCCTAGGGCATCATGATTGGTTAGTAATGAGTCAGCTGGTAAAAATCCTGCAGCCCTTCAAGGATGCCACGGAGGAGCTGAGTTCCAGAAGTGCCACCTTGGCTGACATCATCCCTATAGTTAATTTTCTAGAGGAAAATTTGGAGGGCTTTAAAGAGGAAGAGGGAATGACAGCAGAGGTGCTGCATTATCTGGACTTTTTGCAGAAGCAGGTGCAAGAGAGATTAAGACCTTTAACAAAAGACCACACTACATGCTCGCTACAGTCTGTGATCCCCGTGTGAAAGGGAAACTTGCACTACAGTCCAATTGTCTCACATTTGTGAAGGACCAGCTGTTAGTAAAAGTCTATGATCAGGAGTGCCCTAGGCAGAGACAGATTAGGCATGAAGCAGAGGAGGAAACAGCGGGCACTTCAGAGAGTAGTGCTAGCGCAAGCAGGAACAGCACTCTGTAAGTGACACCTAGTACTTCCTCCTCCACTTCAGTATGCCAAAGGCATGTTGCCCATAAACAAGCTTTTGTTCTGGAACGGGCTAGAGTGAAAGCAGCTGGCAAGAAGGACTTTCATCCCACCCAAGCAAAGGAGACACCAGAACAAATGTCAGTGACACGGTATCTCACAGAGTACATAGAGGACATGGAGACAGATCCACTGGCATATTGGGCACACAAGTTCATTGTCTGGCCATACCTAGCCAAAGTGGCTCAGCGATATCTGTCATGTTTACCAACCAGTGCGCCCAGTGAATGTGTATTTTCAATGACAGGGGATATCATGAGCCCTCACCGCTCAAGGCTGGCATCAGAGTTGATGGAAATGCTAGTGTTTTGAAAATAAACATGCCTTTGCTTGGGTTTCCAAATTTTTCCTGTGAATGGCAAGATGAATAAAAGAAATTTAAATCCTTGCAGCAGCAACAACTGCCTCACATGCTCCAGATAATATCAGCACATGTACCTAACCTCAAACACTGTGCCTCTCTGTCCAGCCCTTATGTCACTACAAGGGCCTAACCTCAAACGCTGTGCCTGTCTGAGTTTAGTTCTATTATTTCTAATTTCAGTTTCATGTATTTGTATATCACTTCTTTGCAGAATATTCTTTTTCCTGTTTTGCAACATTTGGAATGTAAGAACATAAAAAGCTGACTTAAGATATTTGTTTGGAGCTTGCATATTTTATATGCTCAGTAGTTTTCATGACCTTCATAATATGGGCCATTTTCCCTAAATCTTTCTTAGCTGCTAACAATAATGTTTCTAGTACTATAGAAAACTGGTGGTAGTTGCATTCTAGTAAATTCTCCTAGTAAATGGTTATACTGTTTGCTTATTCTTTCAGATAATTTGTTGAATTGTAAAGCATCCTGCTGAGTTATTGTTATCTGTAAACCGAGGTGATGTGCCACACGTGCCGTGGTATATAAAAAAAACTATAAATAAATAAATAAATAAATAAAATAAATAGTTCATCCTCTGTGTTCCCATAGTTTACAGTGGCACTGTGTAGGGTACAAAGTCAACATAGGTTGATATTGTAGATTTGGAATTGAGTAGCAGTTTTCTTATTTCTGAGAGCTCTTCAAGTTCCTTTATCATCAGCTGAAGTGCATAAGCAGTTAATAGCTTCTGGGTATTCACTAGATGCCAAAGGAACCACACTTTTGGGGCCAACCCATTCTAGGGAGCCCTTTCCTGCGCAAAGGAAAGGGAAATCTCCCTGGGTGTAGCCAGCCTATCTCTTAACACCCGCCTGTTAGAATGGGGTTTTTAGTGTGCCCTTGGGCCTCAGCCCGACCCGAGATGGATCCAGGATCGAACCGAGGGTTGACTGCGTGTTCCAGCATGGCTGACAGTCTTACCCTCTGCCAGGCCTGAAAGCTCACAAGGCCAACAACAGGATGATGTTGGAATGTGAATGGTCCTCCGACCATTCCGAGCCCTTTCGGACCTGCCACTTGGATTGGCATGGAGCAGCAGGCCTGGCCTGAGGTTGAGGGCAGACGGGCTTTGACACGAAGACATGACACCAAGGTCGATGCTACGGCATCGCAGACAAATACATGACACCAAGGCTGATGCGGACGGCATCAGAGACGAGGGCTGGCACAGGACATGACACCAAGGTAGCTGAAGACATGACATCAAGGCTGATGCGAAGACATCACGGACCAATGGTCGATGCGACGGCATCCTGGACCAGGGTCGATGCGACAACATCAGGAGCAAGACGTTGACATGATACCAAGACTGATGCAACGGCATCCGGGACGAGACAAGGAACTTGACGAAGTCCAGACGAGACGAGAGCTGGGCGGAAGGACATTGGCACTGTCTCTCAGGGCGCCCTACACAGTCCACCCGCGGGACTGGTCACGGACCACCCTGTCCCACTGCGCGCCCTACACAGCCCGAGGAGGCTGGTCATG